>NC_053161.1:77908024-78281358 GCF_016835505.1 Polypterus senegalus
TTACACTATACCGTAGGTTGCCATTGGTATTAATTGATATCAATTAGATCAGTGGTTCTCAACCTGTGGGGCGAGCCCCCATAGGGGGGCACAAAGATGTGAAAAAAAGAAAACAAGAATCAAAAATATGAAAAAAAAAACATCTGTTGAAACCAAAACAAATTAACTTAAACTACATTCTGATACTAGAACAATAAAAATAGAGTTAGATAAATTTCGATAAAAGTTAAGTAGGTATAATAAAATATAGATCTATATTTCAAAAAAATGTTAGGGGGGGATGATTAAAACTGTTATGAAATCTCGGGTCACAAATACTTAAAGGTTGAGAAACGCTGGATTAGATGATCAGTATGATTTACATGCTTAAGATGGAGGGTAAAAAGTGATTTTTAGTTCTCATTCTCTGCTACCAACTATCCACCTGACATTTAAAATATAAAATGTTTGCACCTGAGATGGATGGAACCTTCTTTCATGGCACAGGGCCTTATATTTATGTTTTGTGTACGCTTCTTCATCCTTTCTGTTAATATCTTAGATCTATGTCTTTTTGAAAAGATGTGTGGTTCTATTACATACCATATGATAATCCTTTCCTTCCTGAGGTACAATGATAAATATTCAAGAGCATCCTATTAATTATCCTGCATTTTCTTATAAGCTTTAGAGGATGGAAATGCCCATGTTCTTTTTTTCAACAGGACTTTTGTATTGTGCATTCAACAGAGGTGATCAGACATCTGTAAAGCAGGGAATCTGCAGTAGCAAACAGTTTTCACTGCTAGTTTCATGATTCTGATAGGGATGTGGTTCTTTCTCTGTGTGTCTCCTAAAGTCCACAGTGAGCTAGATCTGCATTCTCTTTCCTGTATGGAGTCATCAGCTCAGTACATTCAGGTAAGAATGTAACTGTACTCTGTATAGCTTGACATCTTGAGATAAAGAATCACGTCAAGTTTCGGCTTTAAAGAATGCTTGAGAGCTAATGTTGAACCCAAATGACAACCTAGGTGAGCAAAGTGACAACAAATAAGGTATTTATTAATAAAAGTAGGAATAATTACATCATGGAATAGAAAACAGGACACCAAAAGATAGAAACAATATACAGTATACTGTTAACTTAAGGGCCTAACTAAACAATGAAAGACCATTACACATGTCTCTTTACCAGGAATACAAACAGCTCATGTTGTTTCATCTCTGGCCTTCCTTCCACCCATGAGAATAGCCTTTGTCATCAACTACCTCCTAACTTCAAGCCACTTACTGGAAGGGGCATTTAAGTCCAGAGGCAGTAATAGTTTCATGTAACCTGTGTGAACTACTTCTAGGTTACTCGATGGCTATTCAGAGTCCTAATGGAGCCTAAGTGAAGCTTCCACTAGTGGCCCCAGATATTTCTGCTTGATCATTATACCATACAGTTATGTCATGAGGTACCAACCTACCAATACCTCCTGAGTAGTCACACACACACACACACACACACACACACACACACTGCCAACTTGTGATCAGGGGAATAATAATTTTACTAATAAAACTTTCTTTAATACTTTGGTCTTGTTTGACCCCAGACCCCACTGGTGCTGGTGCCTGCTTGTTAACCTGGGTGTTACTACAATGAAATTTTTAACAACAGTAATGTGAAGAATATGTCTTAGTATTCTTTTTTTAAATTGATTGTTTGGGGGAAGTTTGGGGAATGATAATTATTGTTGTAGCTGCAATATAATTTATAGCTGTACTGATGTTTTTGTATAGGTTTCACCAAATAAAATTCTACTTAACTGTTGTTTTCATGGCATAAAGTATTTACTTTCTAAGGAATATGTATTCTTACCTTTCAGTAAAGACTTTTATGAAAGAAACTGGGCAATGTTCAGCTGCATGTTCATTGTACCAACTGACCAGGATGAACTCTGTTAGCACTTCTGATGTATTGTGCTGTATTGTTATTTTTGTGCTGCTCCTGAACCGGTGTTTTACCAGATAGAGATACATTGCAAAGAATAGTTTAAGGAACCAGGTGATGAAACATCTCATGTTACTGAGAAGACAAAGTGTTGGGTTGACTAAGGTAAAACACTGGACTAGCTTCAAAGTCAATGATCAAAAGCAAAGACTCATGAATCAGATGTTATTGAAACAGCAAATGCATGCAAATATGTTTCTGGTATTTACAATCTTGGATGACCAAGCAGTTGTCTCTGTGATATCATGAACCGCACACATTCAGTCATCCATACAACCATATTTCCAAAAAGATAATATTTAAAATGTAAATAGAAATAGAATATGATGATTTGCAAATTATTTAAATCCACATTTAATTGAAAACAGAACAAAGACAACATATCAAATGTCTCCTGTCTGCCAGCTTACACTACTTGTTTCATTGTTCTACCATGTTAGTACAATTTGTGCACAACAGATGGGGACATCTTTGAAAGCATTTTATTTTACATTTTCCAGAAAAGCTGCAGAATTATATGGCCTATCTAAATTATATTTAGATAAACCATCAGAAAATTATTTGGAGCAAATTTCTTACTCTAACTCTGTTACAACCCACTCTATTTAAGGTGTGGCAATGACATCCTCCTTCTGATGTTAGAGCAAACTTTTTATTGCTTTTACTCTCTTGCCAGCTCAGCCAGCAAAGACTGTTTTTTTTAGACTAGTTTTTGTTTGTTAGAACATCGTTAGTGCACTGACTGTTGAATTCTCTTATTAAAAAGTAATCATTTTAACATGTAGTTGATGCAGTTATGCAGCTAGATTAAGCAGTATATGTCAGGTGTAGGCTGATATAAAATTAATTTACCTCATTATTGCTTTTTAGAAGGTGCTATGATGAAAGCGTTAATTATTTCTGGAAATCTGACCATTATTTCAAGCAACCTGTAGGATATTTTGTATGGTGGAGGAGTGATAAATGGTTCATTATTTTAGGAAACCCTTTACCTTCTGGCATGGCTTACATTATAACACAATGTCAAGCAGTACCATGTAGCTTTCCTCAAATATAAAGCAAGGTAACTCCCTTTCAAGCTTTCTGTCTTCTGAATAACATCAAAGAGGATCTCTTCTCTCCATTTTTATATCAAGTAGAAGAAAGGGCATGAAAAGAAAGTAGAAAGGCTGTTTCTTGTCAGGAGGTGGTTTTGTGTAAATGCAAATGTGTAGACTCACAAATATATTTTAGGATACAAAAATTTACATTATGAAATATATGTATTTCTTACCTAAATCTCCGATACAATTGAGTTTCAGATAAACAGACTTAAATAATAGCAGTGACATATCAAATATCTTTCTCTTACTTTACCTATTCTATAATAATACTGTTCAAAAGAAATCTTATATAACTTAAGCCATATTATGTAATGCTTTAATTTTCCTCTCTGTCCTGTAGCAAGAAAACAAATCAATAACTGGAGTATAGGAGGATTCTTTTTCACAGCTCTTAAACATAATAAATTCTCAATGTAAACAGAGCATCTACCCCTGAAAACACCTAATGGACACAAATCAAAATGACTTTGAGGTAATTTGATGTGGGATTGTATAATGTAGCATAATACAAATATTCAATGTGAAATGCACTGTATCATGAAGGTGTGCCACTATATGTTTTATCTGCCAAATACTCCATAAATTTTTCTATCTTAATATAGCTTTATTCAGAATTTCCTCAAGAGTGCTATGATTTCTTCAAAGGAAAATTAAATGGCCGAAGCCTTAGGAAGCATAATGGCAATGTTAAATCTGCAACTGGTAGATTTATGGACCTGTGTTCAGTTCCTGCCTGTGATATTTTATTTTGTACCTTCATGGATTTTTATAAGATATTCTGTTTTTTCCATATCCCATTTAAACAGCTCAACTCATCTTACCGTGCGCTTCTCCGGACTGAGGGTTGCATTGGCAGCAGGCACAGCAGGTCAGCTCAGGCTCCCTTGGACCAAGCTTCAGATTCCATCTCTTTCTTTTTTCTTTGAAATTTTATTACTTTTATTGCAATCATTCCATACAAATCAATCAATTTTTACAAAAAGTAGTATTGAGAACAAATTGACTCCCAACCCTAAGAGAGAGAGCAAGTCCAACGGAGTAAAACTTAAGGCTTGTAAACATACCTAATTTGATAAGCCAATAGAGATGAATGGAGAAGAAAAAGAAATACAAAAATAATTGCTTCATCTGTGCTTTAAGAGCTTATTCTAAAATATTACTGATTAGATCCTGCCATGTTTTGAAAAAAATTTGTACAGATCCTCTAACTGAGTATTTGATTTTTTCCAATTTCAAATAGTATAACACATCGGTTTCCCACTGACTTAAAAGAGGAGAGTTAGGATTATTCCAGTTTAGCAAAATAAGTCTGCGTGCCAAAAGTGTAGTGAATGCAATCACAGTTTGTTTGTCCTTCTCCACTTTAAACCCATCTGGAAGAACCCCAAACACAGCTGTTAATGGGTTAGGAGGGATTGTGACACCAATGCTTTCTGAAAGGTAATTAAAAATTTTGGTCCAGAATGATGTTAATTTGGTGCAGGCCCAAAACATGTGACCCAGTGAGGCTGGGACTTGACTGCAGCGTTCGCAGGTTGGATCTTGCCCTGAAAACATTTTGGAGAGTTTTAGGTGAGACAGATGTGCTCGATATATAATTCTGAGTTGAATACTTGTATGCTTTGCGCATATGGAGCTCAAGTGAATTCTCTGCATTGCTATTTTCCACTTCTTTTCTGATATATTATTTTAAAGATCTTTTTCCCCATTGTCCTCTTAGATCTTTGAAAGGGAGGGACTGTTAAATAATTTTATAAATTGTAGAGATGGTGTCTGAGTCCTTGAAATAGATTCCAGCTCTTTCTGACAAACTCCCAGGTGTTCCCAAGCCAGCCAAGGTATATAATCCCTGCAATGTGTCCTGAGTGTGCCACAGAATCTCCACCCAGTGGGATGTTCCTGGAGCAGCTCCAGAAGGAGCCCTCTGGAGTGGCATTCTTGTGACATGCCCAAACCACCTCAACTGGCTATTCTCAATCTAAAGGAGCAGCGACTCTGATCTGAGGCAATCCTGAAATCCAAGCGTCTCAACCAATCATGGGGTATAAGCCTAGGAGAAACCTGCCGCTTATACTCGCAATCTCATTCTTCACACAACGGCAGCTAATCATTCAATTATGAGCTGATTGTCACAGTCAGATTAGGCAAAGATATTCAATATCCGAAAGATTTTAATTCTGTGTTAACTAGCGGTGTTAGATTATCTTGTTGTAAATGTACATGTCAGAGTGAGTGAGTCTGATTCAGAGTTCGTTCTACTTTTTACCAATTATTTCTACCAGGATATGCTACAGTCCCTCACAACTCTTAAATCGAAATAGCTACAGTAAATACTTTCACTCCATGAGCTTTTATCCCCGTTTGCCTCAGTGAAGAGTCCCAGATAAACACAGTTGTTATTGAGCCAACAGAACATGAGGCAGGTCTAAAGTGATTGCTAATTCATCTGAAAAAGTACAGCAGAATGATTTCTGATCCATATGGATATGACAGGGAAACAGTAAGTTAACAAGTAAAATTACTGAGACATTTTCGTCATTACCAAATTTACTCAAACTACAGGCATATTTTGTATGCAGGCCTCTAAATGGTCCCTCTCAATATTCATTATATTAGTTGTCATCAATCTATTCATCCAATTTCTGAACCCACTCTCTCTATTACATAGTTACAGAGAGCCAGAGTATGCCTCAGCACTATAGTAAATAAATGGACCCTATATAGGATGCCAGTCTATCACCTTCATACACAAGCCCATGGGTCCTATTTAAAGTTGACCAAAAACAAAGTATGAACACCTTTAAAATGTTTCAGGAAATCAGAGTACCTTGTGAAAATAAATGCAGATACAGAGAGCAATGAATCATACCCCTAAACAGACAGTGTCTAGAACCAGATTCAAAAACCAGTCCCCAGTTTTCCCAGTAAGTTAAGGTAACCACAATAACTACTGTACCTCTACGTTGTTACATTACTTCACATGTAGAATAAATCAAAATTGAAAAATGTTGTAAAATGTCATAAAAATAGATTAATACAATATGATTTATATATGTACAGTGACATGCAAAATTCTGGGCACCCTTGCTTAAAATGTTTGTTACTGTGAAGAGTTAAGTGAGCAGAAGATGAACTGATTAAAAAGACATAAAATTAGGGTTAGAGTTAGGTTAGGGTTATTGGAGGAAGCTAAGGTTAAAATTTTCTTTCAGCATTTTATGCAAGATTAGTGTATTGTTTTTGTTTTGTACAAATGTACTATGAAAAAAGGGAAGGCGCACCATGCAAAGGTTTGGGCACCCCAAGATATCTGAGGTCTCAGATAATATTTATATAGGACTTAGACTTTTATAGGCTTGTTCACAGTCATTATTAGGAAACCACAGGTGATTCAAATTGCAACGCTGTACAAATTCTCTGACTCTTCAAACCGTCTCCTAACAATCAGCAGCGATGGGCTCCTCTAAGCAGCTGCCTAGTACTCAGAAAAATAAAATAATCAATGTTCACAAAGCAGGAGAAAGCTACAAGAAGATAGCAAAGCATTTTCAGGTAGCTGTATCCTCATTTCATAATGTTATTAAGAAATCGCAGTTAATGCAAACGTTAGAGGTCAAGCTGAGGTCCGGAAGATCCAACAAACTTTCTGAAAGAATTGCTCTTTGGAATGCTAGAAAGGAATATAAAAAAAAAACATTTTCCTGCAAAAGACCTTCAGGAAGATTTAGCCCATTGTGGAGTGGTTTGCATTTTTCTACTGTGCAGTGACACCTGAACAAATATGGAGTCAGCAGAAGAAAACCTTCCCTGCATCGTAGACAAAAATTCAGCGCCTGAAGTTTGCAAATGAACACCTAAACAAGCCTGATACATTTTGAAAACAAATGCTGTGGACTGATGAAGTCAAAATAGAACTTTTTGCCCAAAATATGCAAAAGTATTTTTGGTGAAAAAAGAATCCAAATTCCAGGAAAAGAACACCTCTCCAACTATTAAGCATTGATCATGCTTTGGGCTTGTGTTGTAGGTAGTGGCATGGGGAATATGTCATTGGTATAGGGAAGAATGGATTCAAATAAATGCCAGCAAATTCTGGAAGCAAATAATACATCATCTGCAAAAAAAAAACAACTTGAAGGTAAAAAGAGGATATAGGTCCTGCGACAAGATAATGATCCGAAACACACCACTGCCATGCTGGCCGCTGCCAAGAGCTGATTCTACAATAAAATAAAATAAAAAGAGGAATAACCTTGGAAGTCAATCATCACCCTGAAAGCAGATAGCAGACGTCATGTAGTATATGTGTACTAAATTTCAGGTCAATAGGTCAAAAGGATTGCAAGCTACAGGTGATTTAAAATCCTGGACAGACACATGGACAGCCATGGTAGTGTATTAAATATAAAGAAATGTGTCATTTTTAACTTAATGCTTTTAAGTGATTACGTAACTATTCACAGTAATGGACATTTTAAGCAAAGACATTTTGCTTGCCACTATATATAAAGAGAGAGAAAGAGTGAGGGCCTAACAGCATCCCCACTAGGGTGGATCCTGCTTCCTTGGCTGGCCAGGAGGCCATAGGATAGAAAAGTCAGTGGGTGATCGTTGACATTCCCCTTCCATACCAGGGTGTGACATTGGCATATGCTGCAGTACCAGCTATACTGTGGCTGGCGTTCCTGCAGCCATACAGGGACACACTGGTTGGACTAGAGCACCTGTAAAGACAGGGTAGTGGGTGAATGCTTGCTATGCACAGAGTGTACCCCCGTACACTGGCTGGCAGTTCCAATCTGGTGAGGCCCTAGTATGGAAGTTGTGGTCTTATGGGTCTGCCTGTTGAGTTCTGTTGGGGCCATCAGGGAGAGCTGTTGGATGTTGAAAGCACAAGGATTGTTTGAGTCCTTCCCAGAGGCGACAGATTAAGCACTCCCAGGTCCAAAGCTAAAAGAGAGCCTTCCACTTAACTCACAGTTTGCTGTGCTGTTTTGTCAGGTGTTGGAATCCTTTATGGCAATTTGTGGAAGAAACCTGTGAAAGGTATACTTGTTGTAAATACAATAATTGGCAATAAAAGCTTAAACTGCTAAACAGAAATGCAGGTTTTTTACTGTTTTTTGAGTGGCTATTAATCTTTAAATTAGTAAGTTTCATATTTAGGCTCATAATATACTCTTCTTTGCTTTTATAAGATCCAGACAATCTCAGAAATGGTTTTGCAGAAAATATCTATATAAATTTGAAAACGTTTGCACATTTAAAACTGGTAAGATTTAGTCTGTCTTTATTTTGTGGCTGGCTGCTACTTTCTATCTGTTTTGGTAAAATGGTATGGTCATTTTTAATGATAAGTCACCACTGAATATTTATTTAGCACCCCTGAAAAAAGTATACCGTATTTGCATTTCAGACTTTTTCTTTTTATATATCAATTTAATTATAGACCAAAACGGAACAGACTGAACATACTTTACCCTACACACGTGATTTATGGTACTAACTGTAGAGTTCAGTGTTGGTATACACTAAAATATGTGAACTGTGAATGCAGAAACGGCTGAACAGGAAAGTTCATTAGTAAAGAAGCTCTTATGTAGACATCAATTTGAGTAAAGGTTTGGTTGAAACAAAAACCTGCTGCTGAGACACTCCAGGATTGCAATTCTCACTGCTAGGTTATACCGTTTTTTTAGGAAACCTGAAGATCTTACATTTACGGGTCCCCAGCATTTGCATTTTGTATACTCAGTTAGAGGCTGGCATACACACCTGCTTGTGTGTAAGTACAATGAGGGTGGGTGGCTGCAGCTGGGAGGGGAAAAATAGCAACAGAAGTTCTAAGAAAATCAAGTGACTGCTTCTTGTTTGGGAAGTGTGTGATCTAATTATAGTTCTCTAAAGGAAGTGGTGGGTAAAATGCAAGGACTTTAGATGTACTCATTATACAGTTATGCATTTTAGTGTAAACTATGCCCCCCTTACAAATCCTACAGCAAGCTATGTGTTTAGATGAAAAAAGAAAACCACATAGGTAGAACCTTGTCATAAATATAAAAGCAAGTTGATTATATAATATACTATAAAAGAATTCAAAATAAATAAACTTCTTTAATCAAAGAATTTAATGTTGCAAGCCTGTTCCTTTGTGTATTGCACTAAAGTGTGAAATTAATTATGTTAACATTTTAAGCTTTAACGATAAACACAGAGCAGGGTGGAATCTTTCACAGTATTCTTTAGAGCGTGAGTGTGACAAAACCTTTCTTTATAATGACTGCACCCTAGTTAAGCAATTTTACTTCAACGTATGTGACACTGCTGCTGTTCCGTTGTCATGTAAAAATTCATTTTATAATCAGCTAAATCCCTCACTGATCATACAGCATACTTGGTTTGAATCTTGTGCCAATTCAATGGAGTTTCCACATCTTCCCATATGTGCCTAGGATGTCCTCTGGGTATTTCTGTTTTTTCCCCACTCTGCAGATGACTTGTGTGTGTTAAGAATAATATAAATTTCAAAGCTGACCATGTCTGAGTAAAGTGTGAACTTAATACTAGGGCCTGCGATGGACTGGCACATCCAGTGTTGACTCCTACCTTGTGCTTAATGCTGATTGACTTCCAACCCTCGTGATATCGAATTGGATTAAGCATTTCTGAGAAAGCATGAATGAAATTAACTGTCTATGCAGGTATATAAGAGAACTGGAATTGTTACATTAAAAAAGGCAAAGTCTTGGAAAACATGTCTGTAAAACAGTAATTGGATGTTAACTGTTTTATATATTTGAAGAATGTTAAATGTTTAATTATATTCAGTAGTTCAGATTTGGTTTGAATACACTTTTGTCTAGTAATATTAATATACCTTCTATCTACAGTAGAGCTTGCTTGAAAACCTTTGACTAGTCACAGTGCACTGAGAGCACTGTGATACACTGACTAGTTTTTCACTTTTAATGTGCACTGTTTCACCACTAGAGGGCTTCTAAGTGTTCAAATGCAATGAAAAATGTTAACAGAAAAAGATCAAAGTGAAAAAAATAATTACTTGTTCACCACAGAATAATAATCATCAATCATTAATTAATCAGCATCTTAATTTCTTCTTAAAGTGTTATTAAATTCATTCCCATTTACAAATGTATAGAATGTATAGAAACTTTGAACTGATCTCAAATTTAAACGTCTATTTTCTCAACATTTTACATTCTAATAACTCTGATGTGAACTGACCACTTCTGTATCAGGCAACTTCATATAATGCGTAGGAGTAGAATTATTTTAGGGGTATTTGTTACTTGATCAGTGCTGCCATTCTGAGTCATTGTTTTATGGCCATAGGTGTATTGCTTTTTAGCTGCAGAGTCCATTACTACAATGTGGTTCATTGGCAAACTGCATGTTGTGCTTTCTGGTAACAGTTATTTAAGATGATGGCCTACATACCCAGCCATTATGTCCTTGGATCAAATTGCAGTCTCAACTTTCTATCTATGACTTACTTTAGTATCAGAATAAAATGTGTTCCCAAGATAAATATAGCATTAATACTTTTCTGCTCAGTTTTTTCAACGTGATTTTGTGTTTTTTTCATATTGGTTCTCATTTGTATGCCATGACTAGGATTGTGTTTGATCTTTATCTCCCTGTCGTATTTAAAATACTACCTCTACTACTACTATTAATACTAATTTCTTACCTTAGAGCACTTTTTCCTTTATGATGTTCTTAACATATAGGTTTCAAAGGGAAGGCACTCCATGTGTCCTTGCAGTTACACACATTGTTAAATGCACTAAATGTCAAACTATCAAATAAATTATGTTGTGTTTATAATTGACAGCGTGTGCATATTGTGAGCACAGGAAATGCTCATACCAAAGGACTGAAAAAGATTTTAGGATCTGAAAATGAAGCACCTAATAGACAAAACAAAGGTGTAGTCATAATACAAGCATATAATTGCATGACTGGCAATGGACATCGTTGCCAACAACAAAATAAACAGTCAGGAAAGCATAAAGTAAAATGGTGTTGCGATTATGTCATGAACAATAGAATAAAACACAGCAACATTATTAAATAATAAATAAAACAAAAATAATGTAACTAAATTAGTACTTGGATCAGAAAACGTAAACTCATGATAGAGCTCTCCACACAAAGTGGATAAAGAAAAATTAAAGTGAGTAACCTGTATATTCTTAACAGAAATCCATGAGTGGTCTTCATTACCATAACCCTTCCATCTAAAGGACTAAATAACACACAGCAGAGTCCACTGTCTGGAATCCAAAATTCCCATACCCTTCCCCATTGATTAAAACAGAAGGGGGAGGTGTTACCATACAACTATAATAACTGAAATACACCAGTTTCAGTCAGGAAATATGGAAAATGGGATGAACCTTAAAGTGTGTAGGAAGTATTGCAATTTTTAAACATAATGGTCTGGTAGAATATAAGATCCAAAAAACCTCAGGGCCAAGGTCTAAGACAGAATTCTCAGTCAAATGTCCAGTTTAGCAGTTCTCACAGTCAACAGATTCCCTCTAATTATGTGTCATCAAGGTTAATAATTCCATTATTCTGGTCATAGAGGAACCAATTGCAGTCATGGGTATAAGAGAATTTTAAAATAATGAAGTGATTCAAAAGGAAACAATAATATATTTCAGTAAACTTAGTTAAAAGAAGCAGCCTTTACCAAATCATTGAGGGAAGACCTTTTTCCAAATGCTTGTTAATTCTCCCCATATGGTTGTTGCTTTAGGAATGGTACTAAGAGGTAAGGCAAACTGCTATCAGCATCCCCTCAGAGAAGCACTTCCAAAAACAGTATGCAAATTGAGATTCACAATCAAAAATAACATAATTTAGGAAAAAATGAGGATGATAAATCTCACTTAAAACTATTTTCACATATTTTATATCAGATGGAAGTTTCTTTAATAGAATAAAACAAATAAAAAAAAATTGATGATT
The DNA here is from genome assembly GCF_016835505.1 of Polypterus senegalus. NCBI lineage: Eukaryota > Metazoa > Chordata > Cladistia > Polypteriformes > Polypteridae > Polypterus > Polypterus senegalus. The sequence goes on from NC_053161.1 coordinate 77,920,106, forward strand.
ACCAAAATTACAATATTCCAAACAGAAAAGGGAAGACCCATAATAATATCTATTGAAATTTTCCTCCATTTAAGCCTGGGAGGGGTGCTAAGTGCTAACCTAAGCACAATTATATATTTCACAGGTCTGCACAAAAGACCTTTTAAATCATCATTCATCCTAATTGATTCAGAAATTCTCCCAAGGTACCCTACAAGGTTTGAAACAAGTCCCCGAAAAATAATTTTTTTCTATATAATTCCTGGATGAATTGTAAACCTTTTAGGACAGAACTAGGATTTGTTACATGCAATTGTGGTTATTTTTTCTGAGATATTAGATGCACGGACTGACACTTGAAACAGCAACCACAAAACATAACTCAAATGATAATACTTTCTGGGGATGTTGATGCTTCAATAGTCTCGCAAGGACAGATACGATTCTTAATATCTGACTGCATGTCTGGATACAGTTTGTTAAAATGCTTGTAGTGAATGACAGTGAAATCCATTGCTGCAAATGATACACCCACAAGGTTTCTTCCTTAAACCCATCCCCCCCAGTTCCTCCAGTCTGTGCACTTTAACCTGCCAGGGTTGCAAGTAGAGAGCAAAAGAAACTAAGCAAAAGACTTAAAAGTAAGACAAAATAAAAAGCTAAAACTAATGCTTTCCATTCAGTAGCTCAGTAGCACAAGGAAATTGAAGTTTAATAATTATTTTGTTCATTTTAATCACAGTGACAGAAGATATTAACACACACACACGGAGGCCTATGTAGGTACTCGGCTCCAAGCGTTTATCTTCTAGGATATTTTTCTGTCATTTTTACTATCGCATTACTATATGGTTTAGCAACAGCAAATAGAGTCTCAATAAGCATTGTGATCTTTGTATATACTACACGTTAAAGCGTTCCGGTTATACTCTAGTGTTTTTGCATTTTGAATTAGACAATAAAGTTAGCTTCTGTTAGTTATTTGATACTGTGCAGACTAGTCCATGGTTCTATCGATGTCGTTAGGCACATTTACTGGTTCAAGCATTTTGAGTACTGAAATCTGCATCTCCTTTGGCTCTTCATCATCAACTTTACTAATACCAGTTAATTTAACCTCTTTTTGACAGGATGTGAAACATTGTTTATTTTGAATGCATATCTTGCCTTTCACATTCTTCAAGAACATAGTTGCCAATACTTTCAGCCTTACATCAAGCCCTACACTATTGTCATAACTGAACAACAGGGAGCAGACACAGCATCTGCATCAAAATATCATTCACTTTTACCATTACTCCATTGATGTCTTTAAATACCAATGTATAATTTGATGTTACAGAGAGGTATTTACCTTGCAACAGGCTATGCTTATTTTTAACATATTGAGTGTACTGCTGTTCACGTGACACACAATTGTATGTTTAATAAGCACCTTTTCAGGTGACTTTTCAGCTGTAGACAGTTTATTTTAAGTTTGCTCTCTGTTAGACTAGGTTAACAAGAGAACAATTTGCAGTTCATAATCACCAACCCTACCTTGAGTGTCGCCTTCATGAGGTGTTGGATTGGGTTAGAAATGTGACACTGGGTGAGGGATCCAATTGTTCCCACCCAGTTTTAAGCAAAATTTACAATGCTCAGTCAGACATCAGCAAATCATTCTGCATTATGATTGCAACAAAAAGGTTGTCCCTGTTTATTTTGAAGTTGAAGAGTAAAATATAGAAAGTTATAGTTACATAACAATTTTCTGCATTTGTAATAAAACCCATTAAATAAAAATAAGATAACATATAAGTTTTCTAAATATTTCAAGATAGCAATGTACAGATACATTGTAGAATATGGATAAGAGTGGGAAATTCTAAACTGTTTTATAGTTTCTCCTCATTTGTCTTGTGTGATCATTTCAGCAAAAAAGTAAAGAAAGCTTTAGGTCAAATAGGACAGTGAGAGAAATTTTATTTAAAATACTGCAAGCAGAGTTACCTACACTTGCAAGCATCAGCTCATGACCATCAGAGAAAGAACATTTATTTTGATCAAATGACCTAGAAACAAACTAGGACAGAAAAAGATCAAATAACTGTTAAAAACAATTGATACAAATGTATTTCATCATTAAATCTATTTTACATTTGTAATCTAACCCAGATTGTACCTTACTATTTCTAACACATGTGCGTTGACAGAGGCAAAGGTATACATTACAGTTTAAAAAGCAGTATAGCTGACAGGGGATACCAGTTTTAGAAGCAATATTGTAAAAGCATATGACATAAATGACACACTCAACAGAGGCCATTTAAGAAATGAAGAAACAATACTATTTGCTGGACAGCTTTCATACTGTAAGTGAAGTGTTACTGCCCACTGCACTGTTCTTATTTAACCATAATGTGGTGCCCCAAGCACATGCACTATGCTCAGAATCTATATAGCTGCCTTTCACGTGGAGTAAGTTGTCTTCAGAGAGCAGCTCTAAGGAGGCCTTTGTGCCTTGATAAAAATATAGGTCAGGAACCAGATAAAATGTGCATTGTACTTTTCTCTTTTTGAGACTCCCTCGGTAAGCAGATATTTAAATACATTTTCAAACCTGTTCGCATCTGTTATTTTAAGCTAATTGTGTACTTTTTGCCCCTTGTGGCATTCCTTCTTTCTTTGGTATTTAAGTTATGCCTTTAGAAGCTAAAAGATTGAGACAGGCACTCACTTCTGCTAAAGTCAGAGCCAAATGAGTGAAGCTATTCCAAGAGAATTCCACTATAAAGAATTGTTTTTTAGCTTGTTCCCCCGGCTAGTGATCAGGGTCTGTTAAGGGCTCCTATCATCATGTGCTATCTTTTTAATTTGTTACACAATTCCAGTAAAATAAAAAAGGTTTATACAAACAAGCAATTGAAAAAAGTTCAAAAACACTATAAGGCAAGAACGATGAAGTTAAATAGACTAGGAAAAAGCAAAAATCATCAATCAGGTAAAAATAGAACATTCTAAAATATCAAATGATAGAGCTCCCCTAAGGTCTACTTCTACTTCCACACAGTTTACTATCAAACTGCTATTTCCTATCAACATATGAGATTACAAGCAGCATGTGAATCAAGAGGATTACAAAAAAACAATTACAAAATAACTGCCAAGAATTTAAAACACATTTTATTACTGAGAAAATCCTACACTAAATTCCAAAGTATAATAGAATTTGCATAAAAATAAACACACACATTATAGACTTCATATAATCTTACAAGATGGGTGTTGATTATTATTAATTTTAGTGCTAGTGCTACTACACAGCACTGAATCTTAGCCTGATCACTTCCTCTGTGGAATGGACATAATATCCCTCCCTGTGTCTGCATATGGACCTTTCTTCAAGTACTCTAGTTTTCCTACATCATTCTAAAGAGCTGCTGATTAGCCTGACTGGCAACTCTAAATTCACAAGGTGTGTGGTTGTGAGCACTTGTGTCTTGTGTCTGATTTTTTCTGACTTGACTTTTATCCCTCCATTAAACTATTTTGGATAAAGTGGATTTGGACAATTGATGGGTCATTGTAAATTCATTACACTCAAATTTTCTTATCCCAGAAACTATTAAATTTTGGGCAGAATAGGAAGAAATATGCAATTTGTATTTTGTTTTCTCCCAAATCTAGTTGCATTCACATCTACTGTACAATAAAAAGCACACTTTATTGCATCCTTTTAGTTATAATTGGTTCAAATAATACTTTGCTTCCATGTGTGAAATCAATTTTTCATTTTTTCTTCAGATGTTTTTTGAAGAAAATGCTAATTAGCGCAAGGATAGGGAACCTATGTGTTTCTTTGTCACTTCTCTTTCAACTCTGAGAAATGACTAATAATTGAATAACTAATAACTAAAACTTGGTTTAAACATCCATTAGTAAGCACTGTCACAACTACGTCTTAACTATTTCTGAAACTGGAACAGATTAAATATTTTGAGAGCACCGTTACTGCCAGTTTTGTGGCATGTCTATTGACTTTTAAACATGGAAAGCCATTCACAAACCAAGTTAGTGAATGTTCTATCAAAGTAGCACCACACTTCTGTGATGATTTCAACAAAGACAGCAAGAGACAGTACCATGGGAATTGCCACCAATCTATTCTGTAAGCTAATCAAAGACTTACAGTACATTCATCCCCATACTACTTGATTGTGTGTAATGAGCCATGTGATGTTAATGACATAGCACCGGTTGCTCTTCTGTTTCAGTATATGAACTCGAAAGGTTCCCAAGAAGAAGTTATTGTTGCTTAATGTCTGTGGTTGACTGTTTGAAATCCAAAAATATCAATATCAACCTTAACCTTGTTGTGGCTGATGCAGTGCCAGGTATTTGTTCCTGACGCTAGGGAACAAGTCTCTAGACCACTGCTTAATATGATTTGTGCACAAGTATTTCCACCACAGTTTAATGAGGTCATGATGGTAACCGTAGAGTTCATAAACAAAGTAATGGCAAATGGATTCAACCTCAGATAGTTCTGTGAATTACTCAGTGATGTGAACAGTATATATTTTGACCTTCTCATGCACAACAAACAAAGGGCATATGAAGACTTTTCTATTGGGAAAAAAGGCAGTGTCTGTGTAGCATTTGATGACGCCATGTGACTGGAAGAAATTGGTCAAAATAATTTCATACTAAAATAATCTGGACTTTGGGTTACTGAATCATTATCTCTTGCTGAAGCAGTTCAAAGAACAGTCAGCCACTAAGACTGAAACAAACAATTGTAATAATGAAACAATCATTTGCCTCATAATTTCAAAAGTTCAAATGAGCAAAAGTCATATTATCCTTCACGTTGAAATCACTTGAAGCAGACAACTTTTATGCTCTTTCAGAAATTTGCCACTTGGACATTGTAATAGAACTGCTCCACCTGAAGTACAAGGACATACAGTATAGTGGAGAACCTTGAACCTTTGGAAAGACAGATGGGTACTTTAGGACAGAACAGCAAATGGAAACACTTCAAAAAATAGGACCTGTTTGTTTTTCATGTATTGTTTTCTGGATAGTTATGGCACCACAAACAAATTAATATTTCATATACTGTGCATCTTGGGTTAGCTCATCTCTCTGAGCGAGTGTTTGAAAGCATAAATTTCATCAACAGCCAACTTGGAAACAGTTGGGTAGCTTAGAATGATAGTTTACAATTCAGCTTGAAAATCAAGGTATCAATCAGTTCAAATATCAGTGAATAGGTTGGCTAAACTAGGCTTGTGCTCAATATTTGCAGTAGGTAGCCTATTTTAAGCATATATTTTTTCCTGACAGCAGCTTTTTAAATTATAATTAAATCAGGTTCGCACAGATATAATAATACATATCAGCATAAAATATTTTTCTGTTTATTTTATTTTCTTAAATTTCAGTTGATGCACAAGATTCTGCTCAGGGTAGGAAATTTAGTTATTGAGTATACTAGCGCCTATGTCAGCAAATTTAAGGTGCAAGATGGCAAGATATTTTAGGTGGGCTAACAGTCCAGGGCATGGACCTGACACTCAGTCACACTGGGTCAGTTAAGATTTGCCAAATCATCTATCACAGATATCTTTGGAATGAGTGAGGAAAACCTACATATGTAGATAATAGGAAAATGTCTAAATTTCACACAGGTAGTGAAAGAAATGCAAAATGAATTTCTCAGGTGCCTTCCATCTAGTAGCATTATATTCATGGCTGTAATAGACTCCAGATATTTCCTCCCTAATAATAAAGAGAGGAGACATCTCATTATTAATGAATTTGGTGGAGAGAGATAGAGAGAGATCAGGAATAAGAAATGCTGAAAACGTACTCTCTGCCAAAATGAAGGCATCAAGAACAGAACTTGATTATTTGTAAGAAAGTGGCTTGTATCATTTGTGGTCAGAAGTGAAAAACAGATTTTGACACAGCACATATTTTGAGGCATAAGTGATGTCTCAAGCCATATATTTCACATAGTGTTTTGATAATTTTGGCTTTTGAATCGGCAGGGTAAAGTTGTGAAATGTGTTTTTGAAATACACTGAAATACGAGTCTTGGGGTAGAACTCTCAGTCATTGTGGGACACATGGATTTGTAGAGTAATTTAAAACGCAGTATAGTAGGTATCATGATCATTGCAAGTAAGTCAGTATAGTACTTGCAGGTACCTTAGAAAGGAGTCTAAATTGCAATTAAATTTCATAATGAATTGCAGTTGATTATATGGAATAAAAGATCAAGTTATTCCAGACAGCTGATTGCATGTATCTCAGGTTACTTGGCCAAAAGGTTGACACGGGATTTCACTCTTCCATAAGACTATTGTGTAAAATAAAAGGTTAGTCAATATGGACAGCATGTTATAACCAAAAGTTTTCAAATTTTAAAAGAGTAAATTAAAACAGGCCTTACTCTCAATTGTATAATTTTGAAATATTATTTAATTTTAACAGATCTCCAAAGCACCCTTAGATGGTCTGACCAATGAGGTAGAACTTTAAAAATCACATAATAAATGCATAGCGATAGATTTTCAAGTTAGTAAACAAAGGCTATGAAGTCTAGATTATAGTTTAGAGCACCTGCTATTTCAAGGTTTGTATTTTAACATCTCCCTTTACTATTCTTGATGTACTACAACTCCTCCTTGGTTGCTCTTTTACTACTAAAATACTGAATGAATCTCTTTGGGTCTTCTTTCGCCTTATCTGCTATATTCCACTGTAACTGTCTTTTAGCCTCCCTAATACCCTGTGGAGGGTTAATTTCAATATCATTAGATTAGACATGAAGTGGCAAGCAGAAGGACAGCAAGGCATTGCTTCAGTTAAGTGTGGTAAGGAAGTGCAATGGTTAGTGCTGCTGTCTGCACAGTTCATTTCTTGACTTGGGCACTGCTTATGTGGAATTTGGATTTCCTCTTTTTACCTGTATAGGTTTTCCTTTGTCATTCCAAAGATGTATGTAACAGTTAATGTACAGTTAACTGTAAACTGACCCAGTATGACTGAGTGTGGTCTGCTAACCAACATAAATTTTATTCCCTAATTGTACCCAAAATTTGCAGACATAGGTATTAGTAACACCTAACTTCATAGGAAGGTTAAAAAACAGAAAGATGTATGGACTCTCTCTGTGTGTATATATATATATATATATATATATATATATATATATATATATATATATATATATATATATATATATATATATATATATATATATATATATATATATATATATATATATGAAGTGAGACACAAAAATAACCAGACTGGGCTTGGGGCTTTCTTGGAAAACCGTTGGTGGAACATGAATCATATACCTATATCCCTTCCTATACACCCTTTCAAACCGCCGACTGGCTAGGTATATTCTGTGAATAGCCCAGTCAGTATTTGCACAACAATTGCTACACGTGTTGCCGCTATAATGTCAGGTAAAAAAATCAAATAGCGAATCAACATCAAATTTCTCACAAAATTGAACAAAATGATACAAACATTGTATAGTGATAACAGTTTGTCTCGCACAAGCACAGCTAAGAACCTTCGATGCCTGTACTCCGAGTGGCTCACGTGAACTGACTTTGCAGGACTGGGAAAGGTAAACCCATGCATGCAGTGTGTGATGTCTCAGATAAAGAAGAAGATAAGCTGCTTATTGATGCAGTAGGAAACGAACAACTGTCTGAATCTGAACAAGCCTTTGTACACATATCAATAGGAAAGCAAGGTGTAAAGCTTAAGTTTAAATTATTTCATAGATACACTGCTGCTAAATATTCACAGGCAAATCCACAACTTAATACCGGGAATGCCTGTTAAACATCTTAGATTCATGAGTACCGATTTGGGTAGTGATCACTTCAATGAATGAAACTTGTTCAAAAAACGCATTACACAGAAGCAGGCAGCAAAAGAATATGAAGAGAGTGACGCATACAAGCATATTCATAAGTGCAGCTACTGCGGAAACAAAGCATGGTGTAAACCTTAAGTTTAAATTAAGTTCATAGACAGGCTGCCGCTGGCGTTTGTAATGCCTACGACGAATACGATATTCGCGAGATATGTTTAATGAGAAGACGCAGGGTATAAACAAGACTTTTGATCACTTTGTAACAGAGTTAAAATTGCTGGTGAAGGACTGTGCTTATGCAAACGAATAGGAAAGCAGGGTGTAAAGGTTAACTTTAAATTAGGTTCATAGACACGCTGCCGTTTGTCATACCTAAGACGAATACGATATTCGCGAGATACAAGTTTAATGAGAGGACGCAGAGTATAAACGAGACTTTTCATCACTTTGTAATGGAGTTAAAATTGCTGGTGAAGGACTGTGCTTATGCAAACGAAGATGAGATGGTCAGGGATAGAATAGTGTTTGGCACAAATGCAGCAAAAGTGCAAGAGAAACTTTAAATAAAGCTGTGGACATCGCGAGATTGCATGAGATTGCACAAGCACAGTTGAGAAGCTTCGATGCATGTACTCTGAGCAGCTCACGTGTACTGACTTTGCAGGACTGGGAAAGGTAAACCCGTGCATGCAGTATGTGATGTCTCAGAGAAAGAGGAAGACGAGCTGTTTACTGATGCAGTAAGAAAGGAACAACCCTCTGAATCTGAACAAGCCTTTGTAGACATATTAATAGGAAAGCAAGGTGTAAAGCTTAAGTTTAAATTAAGTTCATAGACACGCTACTGCTAAATATTTGCAGGCAAATCCACAACTTAATACCGGGAATGCCTGTTAAACATCTTAGATTCACAAGTACCGATTTGGGTAGTGAACACTTCGATGAATGAAACCTGTTATCTATACAACGGTTGACAAACACCGAACATAACTTGAACACAACACATCCTCCAAATATGAACCTGATTGAAAGAAATCATAATAATCAAATCCATGATGACAGCAACACTCATAACAGTCACAAAACAATTACATTGACAATCATGTTACATTATTTTTAAAATGTTTCCTTTTCCTTTTCATAACTTCTTTAACACACTACTTCTCCGCTACGAAGCGTGGGTATTTTGCTAGTATACATACTGTATATATATATATATATATATATATATATATATATATATATATATATATATATGCACACACACAAGTATTTTAAAAGGCAGATGATTTAAATATTAAATTCAATGTTTCTCGTTCTTTACATTTAGTTTCAGTAAGGACCACTTAATACGGCTTATTAGATGTGTTCATAAAAGGATAATAGATTAGAAATGTTTTGCTCATTTTTTAAACAGTCTTAAGTGGCAATTTATATACAGGTCAGATCCTGTTATAGCGAATTCTAAAGTAACAAAATACAAAATTCAGAATATCAAAAACTTTTTTGGGCCAAATGTTCACAGAACATCATGTTAAACAAATATCGTTTTAACAAAATGTACGTTTCAGTATAACAAATGTTATTTAAACCAAGAATGGCCACCAAAAATAATAATGCAATGCAAAAAATGCCACGCTTAAACTTTCACTGAGTCTCGGCAACCCTGCAACAGCTGTCCCTTTCTTGTTAGACCAAAAGAAGTGATAGTCTGTTATGAAAATTTCAGTCTCAGGTAGTCTTGATGAGGCTTGGAGAGAGTCACTGACATCATACACATAGCTGAATTCTGAGTTAGTGCTCCACCGAGTTTCCACATGGGTAGTTGTGTCTTGTGCAGAAACTATTCTGTTGGAGTTTCATGACGTTTCTCAAAGTTTTCTTTGAGATGAACAAATAAAGTGAGAAAAGCATCAGTTTACGCTGAAAGAAAAATTAATAATCCTGGAAAAAGTTTATTCCGTAATGAAGAAAAATTACACAGCAAAAGCATTCGCAATCACACCTTCATCTTCATCTAACATCTTGTTTTCACTCTGTATATTCATACCAGCATTTCTTTCTTTTTTTTAACTGAGAATTACATTTTTTACAGTTTCAAATAATATAAAACATCAGTTACCCACTGACTTAAAAGAGGAGAGTTAGGATTCTTCCAGTTTAGCAAAATAAGTCAGCGTGCCAATAGTGTAGTGAAGGCAATCACAGTTTGTTTGTCCTTCTCCACTTTAAGCCCATCTGGAAGAAAACCAAACACAGCTGTTAATGGGTTAGGAGGGATTGTAACACCAAGGCTGTCTGAAAGGCACTTAAACATTTTTGTCCAGAATGATGTTAATTAGGTGCAGGCTCAAAACATGTGACCAAGTGAGGCTGGAACTTGATTGCAGCATTTGCAGGTTGGATCTTTCCCTGAAAACATTTTGGACAATTTTAAACGAGACAGATGTACTCGATATATAATTTTGAGTTGAATAATTGTATGCTTTGCACATATGGAGCTTGAATGAATTCTCTGCATTGCTACCTTCCACTTCTTTTCTGATATGATGAGTGAGAGAAACTTTTCCGGTTGCCCTCATGGATCTTTGAAAGGGAGGGAACTGTAAAATAATTTTATATATTATACCAGCATTTCTATAAAAAAGCTACATCTAACATCACATTTTCATTCCATATTCATACCTGTATTTCTATGAAAAAAGTTACATTGAAGTCTTGTTATCATTCTGTATTCATACCTGTTCATTCTCTATTAATTCATTTCATTTCTATTAAAAACAAACATCTGTTTTGTTTTCATCCTGTATTTTCATACCTGAATTTCTATTAAAAAAAAGAAAGTTAAATCTAATGTCTCATTCTCCAATAATTTTTTATTTTTTTTATTTTAAGAGGCGCTGTTTTTTATAAAGGTATTGTCAAGTATGGGTCACCAGAGACAGAAAGGTGAGTCCAGGTTTTCAAGGAAAATAAATGTATATTATTACTGTATAGAAAAGGCGGGTACAGTCTCGAGACTTCATTCAAAATAGGAGCTGCAACACTAGCAAGCGTCATTCCTTATCTCCCATCTTCAGATTAGAAGACGAGTGGCACAGAATCACCACTGTGGCAGGAATCGTTTGGAGAAAGCAGGAAAGAAAGTCCTTGGAATAGCAGATCAAAGCCCTGTGTTAAATGTTCTAAACATTGTATGACAAGCATGTTATGTAGTAAGCCAATTCCTGCTGAGGACAACCAGTTTCTTTTTCCTTGGTTTACTGTTTACCAGACGCAGCAGAGTAGCTACAGGACTGTTCTTGCACCACTGCCATTAGAGCTTGCAAATCACCAGTGACCCTGGTCACAATACTATACTTATTATCCTTATATTTGTTTTAACAAAATTTCTGTTATAATTAAATGTTTCTATGATATTTTCTTTAATTATGATTTTGTGGGCTGCTGAATCAATTGCTGATATTAGGTTTTTTTGTCCCAGTTTTATTTTGATATTATTAAAATTTATTTGTATCTTTCTCTGTTCTCATTTAATTTGTCACGGATGCCACTATTTTGTGGTATATTGCTGCTATGTTGCTAAAAAAATGCATTGGAAGTGCATGGTTTACTGTTGCAATGGAATAAAGTTCAATGTGTGCACTTTTGCATGGATTTGATCATGAAAAAATGCACATGCCAAAAAACAGGGAAATGTGGATGCTAAAAAAATCTGATTAATAAAACCCGGTGTACACAAATTTCTAGGCAATTCACCTTTATAAATCACAGTCACTTGTAAATGTGCATTCATAAACACAACTCGATACTAATCAACTTTATACATCAACTTTATACATACCTGACACATTAAGTCCCTGCCACCTGCATTCAAAAACATGTTGTTACCCATTGCAACTGAGTGTGCAAAATCAGGCGCAGCATTATAGCACCTCTGCTCTGTGTTCTGGGGTCTGGGAAAAGTTTAAGGTGCTACTGTCTGAGTGGATTGCCACTATCACTTGGCATATGTAATGACATGAATAGTGTAGAACATAGGAAAAATGGAGGTTTCAGCCAATTACCTTACCAATAAGCCAACCAGCAAGTACAGTACCAGCATCTCTACCAAAGGACGTTTGCTTCAAAATAAATGAATCAAGGGTTTACCCTGGCCATTGAGACATGATGTTTGTTTGGCAACACATATGACCTGTGTGTTAATCGAATGTTACAACTTGCAGTTAACAAAACCAGCTTCATTGTTGCCTGATACCCTTACTGTAATATGAATGCAGTAAATTGATCCAATTACATTAGTTGAACTGGACAGTGATGCAAATTGCCTTTTTACATTGGCAAAAATATGTTATGTTTTATGTATGTACACCCACACCATATTAAACCTGGATGTAACACCTCCTCTGCCAGCTAATGGCTTTCAGCACAGCGAGCATGATGGATTGGAGCTTGGCTAAGATATTCCTAACTTGTTGGACAGATAGCGGAGAAGTGACAACAGATAGTGGATATAAACTGATGAAAAACAAAAAGGTTCTAATAAACAACATTGGCCCTTTGAAAAAGTGTCTGTACATCACATTCATCACATTTGAGGTTTAATATGTTTATCAAATCAACACCCATTAAAATAATGACTTGGTGATATGAATTATTATATGTGTTGTGGTGGACCCGGCCGGGACGCCCCTTCTGCTTATGTTCCAGGGGAGCAGCCATGGGCTCCTCAGTATCTTTCCCGGGACACTTGGTGGCAGCCTCTCTGGTTGACGATGGTGCCACAGTTTCCCGCAGGGTTCCATGTGAGATGGAGTTCTCCACAACCCTGTGGGGATCTAGGATGGCCGCCAGGGGGCACGGCATGGGTCTCTGAGCCCAGCTGGTCTAATCTTCGGCCTCACCCAGGAGTGCAATTGGCAACAGGTGAGCAAGCACCGGGAGCACTTCTCGGGAGGGCCATAAAAGGAACCAGCAACCACCACTCAGGGCCAGAATCGGGAGGAAGAGGACGAGGTTGCTTGAAAGGAGTGGTGGAGCCAGAGGAAGAGTGTGGTCTGTGACTTAAGTGCTTTATTTGGGACTGTGTTGAGGCTGGAGGGATTACAGGGAAGATGTGCCCTCCAGCAGAAGAAAAATAAAGCTTGTGTCTTTTTAACACGTGCCTCAGTGTCACTCTGTGCCGGGTTGGGTGCTATATAGCGCTTAATTCACAGTGTGGGTTTAGCTGCTCTGGCTGTATCTACCTAAATAATCAAGGATGTCATCATTTCCCAGTTTCAATAAAATGGTGCTTATGGATGGGTCTTAGTTGTCGTAAGTAGTAATAAGCTTTTGTGTCAAGTTTTCTTCTATAAATCCCGATGTTTGAGTGGGAAGTTCCCTTTGCACATTTCAAGCTTCTTTATGTGTGTATGCAAGCTTCATAAATGAGGCCCCTGGTCATTCAAGATTGCAGATAAATCGATTAAAGTTTGCAGATACATTTCAATTAGTGTTTCTGGTTAAAAGAATTATTTGCTAAAACATTTTATAGCAAACAGCATCATTTTCCTGATTGAAAACAGATTGATCTGAATTTTTGGCTAACAAACTTGGCTTGGCTTTAAAGAAAAAAAATCAATGTTCTGGGCCTTACTTAAAATCCCATCTGGTATTTTCCTTACCTGAACCTTTAGCAATAAGAAAGCATCATCTGCATTGATCTCAGGTTGAACAGAATTGAGCAAAAATCGGCCACAAGTTAAAGTCAAAAAGAAGTCAGAAGCTAGAAAACAAACCTAACATTAGGGTCCACTTTAAGTAATAAAACTACCACTAACGAGAATCAAAACATAGAATGTCCACTGGGCCATAATGCACTGAAAAGTTGTTGCATCTTTATAGGTAAAGTTTTTGACTTCAGTGGTGTGATGATTAGGGTAACACAATGCATATTGACAGTGTTGTGAAAGAAAAATAATAATCAAAATTTCTCAAAACAAATTACAAAAAACAAATAAGCCACAAAAAATGAATCCTTGAATTAAAATATCCTGCCAAATAACAATGAAATGTCAAAAGAAAACAGGCAACGGTCAAAAACAGAAAGTAAAAATACACTGATAACAAAACCAGACAATAACTAGTTTAAAATACAAAAGACACCACTGAAGTTCAAATTCCAGGAAATGCTACCCAATAACAATCACAAATTAAGTTTTTGAGGGAGTTTATCTGAAATCTCAGATACGAGGAAGTGAATTGTGTGGACCCGTGTGTCACTGGTGATGACCTCTGAAACCTGGCCCTCTATCAACAGGGAACCATACCATGGCAAAGAAGTCACAAAATGGTGTCGAGGATGACACAAAATTAATTTAACTACTTTAAATACATTTCTAAACATAACATGGATTTCAGATTTAGAATCTGGGTATTTCAAAACACAGGATAATAAAGGACAAAAATGTGGCATAAAGCTCACAATTACACAAATTGTGGAAATTCAACCATTTTCGTAATTGAATACAACTTTTGAATTCACAAAGTAATGAAAGATTTTTAGATTGTACAATAATAATTGGTTATGAAAACATTTCAGCTCTACAATGATTGATGTGCTGTAGTGTCTTTCTCGAATAGTAAACATGGCAGTTCATGTAGACCTGAAAAAATGCTTGAGAGGAAATCTGTCAGCAATCCTTATATCAAGTGAGAGGTATTTATCATATAGTTCAGCTTAAGTGTTAAACATTTTGTCTTTTGTTGCTTTTTGAAAACAGAATACAAGGAAAAGCTCAACTAGGAAATGAGAGCGATGGGAAAGGGTTGAGTGCAGCCATAGGTACTTTGAAATGATCCCACTCAGTGGAAAGCAATAGAAATGAGGGTGAAAATATAAAAGCAAAGGTTTAAGTAATTTAGTGTTACAGAGTAAATAATAATCATGCACAAACCACAAACTACCATCAGTGACTGAAGTTAATCCTGCACTTGACTAAGGTGATATATTAAATGAATCTTTTGTCAAACATCATTGTAGTCTTAAAAACAGGATTTGACATCTATAATACTAAAGGCAATAACCCTTTTACAAGACTCTGAACTTGAAACTCTTGAGAAATATTTCAATATTAATGACATACACCATACTAGTAAAACTATTGAGTAGTAATCATAATATCAAGGAAAGAGTTTTTATTAATGTACAGTGGAGGGCTCACAGACAAAAAAAAACTTTAGTAAGTACGATGAAATAAAGCAAGGTATCTTTGAATTCAGTGTTTGTACTTCTTTCTTGTATAATTCAACAATGTAGGAGAGCTGGAAAGGACTGAGAAAAGCTAGAGTTAATATTGAGGTAGACAAGGTTGCAGAATGAAAGCAGTCAAGTAGGTATGAGTAAAATAGATGGAGACATCAAAGATACATTACAGGACAGAGATCCAAGACAGAGACTATAATCCATGACAGCATGAACATATATTCACAGTGGCCATTTTTATGATAAGGATCTATCTATACCTGCAGTTTCTGCAGATTTTTGGCCAAACATTCATGATGTGGACCTGCGGTTACACCTCATTTCAAAGATGCTGTTTTGGTTTGAGTCTGTTGATTCATTTAACAGTCACTTTAACGTTGATGGAACTAGCTTACGTTAATACATGCTTTGTGGCATGGCACATTATCCTCATGATTGTATCCATTAAAGGATTGCACATGGTTAGCATTCGGCATTCAAGTGATGCTCAGTTAGTTTCAAGAAACACAATG
This sequence comes from Polypterus senegalus, assembly GCF_016835505.1. Taxonomy (NCBI): domain Eukaryota; kingdom Metazoa; phylum Chordata; class Cladistia; order Polypteriformes; family Polypteridae; genus Polypterus; species Polypterus senegalus. The sequence continues at coordinate 77,935,734 of NC_053161.1, forward strand.
CATCAAGAAAACATTTCCCATTCCATCCAATTACCTGCACCAGCCTGTATTATGCCAGATATGACTATTTAAAGACCCTCAGATTGAGCGACAGACTCTCTCTAACTGCCTTTTAAATTCAATCCAAACTCTCTGAATAACCTGTAAACAAAATGAGAGGGAGAAATTATAACAACAACATTTTCATACAAATAACGTAGCTCAAAGTGCTTTACATGATGAAGAAAGAGAAAAAAGACCAAATAAATAAGAATTAAAATAAGGGAACACTAATTAATAGAATAAAAGTAAGGTCCGATGGCCAGGGAGGACAGAAAAAACTCCAGATGGCTGGTGAAAAAAAAAAATCTGTAGGGGTTCCAGACCACGAGACTGCCCACCCCCCTCTAGGCATTCTACCTAACATAAATGACCTCAATCAGTCCTCATGTTATACAGGGTTCTCTTGGAAGAACTTGATGATGATGGTTATGTGGACTTCTGGCCTTTAATCCATCAATGTAGGTACATCACGGTGCTTTGATCAGGTGGTGGTGGCCAGTGGTGCAGATTACCACCCCAGAAAACCAGAAAAAGAACAGAAGAGAAAGTAGGGGTTAGTACGGATTTTGAAGCCACCATGAATAATCATGATAATTAATTGAATATACAGAGCATCAGGATTAAACTAAGATGAAGTTATGAGAAGGCCATGTTAAAGTAATGTGTTTTCAGCAGTGTTTTAAAGTGCTCCACTGTATTAGCCTGACAAATTCCTATTGGCAAGCTATTCCAGATTTTAGGTGCATAACAGCAGAAGGCCACCTCACCACTTCTTTTAAGTTTAGCTCCTGGAATTCTAAGCAGACATTCATTTGAAGATCTAAGGTTATGATTTGGATGTTGATAAGATGTTATTAGCTGCAGAGTAGTTTATTTTTCAACGCAGAAATTAGAACAAACAGGTTTCTAAATTTACTGTGGATTACTATCAAAAATCAGAGGTCCTAATTGTTATTTACTGTACTCAAACCAGAACTGTCAGGAGTTCTTCACAAATGCACAATAATTCAACTGGAGCCCAAATGCTAAGCCAGAGAATAAAACTGAGACATTGAAAGGTATGAGTCATTGCCATAAAATCAGAAACTAAAGGACTACACCTACCCTTGTTCACCAATCCATAATCTCAGAGAATGAAGTAATGGTGCTGCACTGGACTATTATGTGACCTGAAACACAATGCATCCTGGGAGGCAAACACTAGCAACTATGCACTACTTCCTAAAAACCCATTAACTTCCCACTAAATTTCTAAAGTAGCAACAGGAAACACACTAATATGATCATAAATTACTTTTTTTTTTCAAACAAAGATGTAAAATAAAAACACACACATGAAAATGAAGCATGTAAGTTTTGCTTTCAAAATATTAAAAACTATCTAAGGTAAAAAAAAAAAGAACAAATGCGAAAGCAGGGATTTTCCAGTTCTTAACAGCCTGTACTATAATATTCACACAACACAGGATGGATCCTTGGGTTAATGCCAAATTCTAATTATGCTATCTGCATGTTGCAACAGAAATGAAGACTTGTCAAACCAGATGACAGTCTACAGTCATACAGTTTTAGTGATCATGTGTCCAATGTAGCTTCATTTTTCCCATTTTTATAATGCTGAGGCTGTAGTTCATTCTGATTGCATCCTTCAAAAGGCCCACATAACTAGTCAAAATTGTGCTGGTTTATTTTTACACTATGGTATTCAACTTTCTGCATTATGACAAAGCTTCTTCCTTACACTGAATGGTTAGCTCATGTAAGGTTTGTGAATTCTTAGTGTTATAGTTTACATACATTATGTTTATTAAATTAATAACTTTGATTAATAAGAATTGTTATTAGTATTATGAGTATTAACCTACATGGGACAGTTGCAGTGTATCTGGAAAAGTACCGTACCAGCTGAGCATTAACACCAGACTACATAGTATGGTGCTAAAAGAAGACGCTCCTCTGGTCTAAGTGCCAATGCAGTGAACAGTGCAACACTAAGGTTAACTAATATGGAGCTAGTCTTGTTTTTTGTTTTGTGAGTCTGCTCAGTTTTCTCGGATGGTTGTTTACTAGACTGTTAATAGTGGTGCACTGGTAATTAAAATTTCAATCTGCAGCTTCACTTTCCTCTTGATTTAATGTGACAGGGCACAAGGAAAAAGTACACCCTCATGTAGAATTAATACAAATAATTGCAATCATTAAGCTATATTAAATCAAGAGTTGCTGTCGTTATTATAAAAGTTATTTATGTTGAGCCTCTGAAATGGCCATGCCATTTATGGAAAGTATATAGAAAGTAATCACTCTAAAAGGTACTGTAAATGTTAGTAGAATCGTATGAAGCATAACTGTCTCTCTGTAGCTCACGGGTGGATGATGATCTACTTTTAGGGTGACCTGGGTGCGCACACTGGCATATGCAAGAAAAATGTACTGCAAGTTTTGTACCGAATTCACCCCCCCCCTCCACCCATGCACATGCATTACCCAAGCAAAGAGGTGTTTTATCATTCTTAAGGGAATTATGTAAGTGCCATTAATTAATTCTGTCATACTCCAAGGACAGCCTAAAGCGATCGTAAGATCACATTTACTGTATTCATATTTTGCATGTTACTGCATTGAGTGTTAGGCAATATTATTTATTTGATCACTAGATGCTGATCAGCCCTGCCAAAATAACCCCCTACCTTAACTCCAGACAGGAAGATCAGACTTAATTCAGATTTTATCTGATGTCACTGACTGACCTGTAGATTATGTCCTAGAAGTTTTACTGCTACATAAAGCTAGCTGTGTTGCAGATGCCTTCATGAAATTTCTCATGTCTCACCCTTTCTCAACAGTGGCAGCATTTTCCTGTTTCAGTGGTACTATAATATGCTCTTTCACACAATACATGTACAGTGCATCCGGAAAGTATTCACAACAAGTTACAGCCTTATTCCAAAATGGATTAAATTAATTTTTTTCCTCAGAATTCTATACACAGCCTTTGCTCAATGCTTTGTCGATGCACCTTTGGCAGCAATTAGTAAAAAGTTTCCAGGGAGCAATTCCACATAAAAGAAAGTGGTAGAAGTGATCAGTGAAATAGAGAAATAGAGAAAAAAAAATAGATAAAAATGTAAAAAGATAAAGTCATACACGGAGCTACTGGAAAGCCTGCCACTCGGATGTGGCGCCGGAAATGAGAAAAGAAACTGCAGAAACATATCAAGGATGATCAGGGGAAACAGAATGCATCTGAGCTCAATTTTGAGCTTCATGGCAAAGGCTGTGAATACTTGTACATGCGCTTTCTCAATTTTTTTATTTTTAATAAATTTGCAAAAATCTCAAGTAAACTTTTTTCACGTTGTCATTATGGGGTGTTATGTGTAGAATTCTGAGGAAAAAAATTAATTTAATTTTGGAATAAGTCTGTAACATAACAAAATGTGGAAAAAGTGATGCGCTGTGAATACTTTCCGGATGCACTGTATATGGTCACTTATTATATTGTTGCCACTCGATCTAATAAATGAGTGACTGCTGTCTTACACTTCTGAGGCAGAGTACCCCAGATCACTATATTTTTATATGTGATGTTCATAGAGTGTGTAGGATGAACAATATCTGTAAGGAACAGTGCAATGGTGCTAATCCTCAAAGTTGGTCTTTTTACTGTAAATATGTATTAAGATCAGACCAGCAAAGGACCATCCCCAGCTCAGAGTATACTGCAACTGACTCCATGTTAAGTAAATCAAAGACATTTCTTATTCATATTATATTTCTAAAGTTACGAAATTAAGAGTTCAAGACAGACATGGAATGAAAACTCTGTGCTTCCAGTCTATGCAAAGTAACAAATCTTCCTTGTTCCCATTAACCCCTGCAACCTGCCACACTGTCTCTTAAAAAAATACCCTATTAAAAAGAAACTATTAACTAGACCTGTTCTAAATATATAAACTAATCTTGATCTACAAAATATATTTAACATATCTTCAAATCAACAAAAAAGTAAAATTATCAATAGAAAAATTGGCTCACACACCACTTTTTTGTTTTTTCATGGCTGTTGCTATACTGTATTCTCTCAGCTTGATAATAACATAACGCATAACATATTGTGTTATTTCATTCTGCCTATTTAGGAAGGCTATGAACACATTTGGACATTCTGCTTTGGACAAAAAAATAACTTTTTTTCTTTAGAGAACTTTGCATTTAAGATTCAGGGAAAGAACAGGAACTGAGTATTTTTGAGTATTGTTTTTGGATAATGCCTTGTGGTTTTTGGCAGTTTTTCCTTCTTTTTGGTATTCGACCCTTGCCTGTTCAATGATCTCCTGGTTCATTTAATCTGTTGCGTTTTGGCTGTCTTTTTCATTGGCCATAACCCCTAGAGATACCATATTCCACCCTATTCTCCAGACCAGGCCCCATTTGTTTACCATCTGTTCCCCAAACTAAAGGGCTAACTTAATGAGATGTAGCGTGCCTATGATGAAGACATCAAATCAGCTACAGAAGAGTGGTTTCACAAACAAGACGAAATGTTATTTGAGAGGCATAATAAGAAAGCTTTGTGAAAGTTATAACATTTGTATGAATGTTCCCAGGGATTTTGATCTTATTTGGTTTGGTTGGTGTTTCTCTTAGTAGGTCAACCTCAAAATGTTTGATCATCCCCAATATAATTTCATCAAGCATATCTAAAAACCACTATATCTGTGCAGTTATTACTCATAGGTAGGCGATTCTGCCGGTGGGCTATGTGACTTTGTAGACATGCATTGTGGTTACTTTCAGTCTGAGGTGAGTGGAAACAATTTCTGTCTATAAAGACATGTGTTTTTGTTTAATTTAACTTCAGCCACAATTATGAGTTCAATCATTGCATCTAAATCCATTACCACCAAGTCTTCTAATTTAACTTCTGAAGATGTTTATGTGTGGGACACATAAGACGTTGTATTAGTATAGCTGAGCACATCCAAAAAAGAATGTATTACGCAGTTGATTGTGTTTGGTAAATTCCCTTCCTTTTCTTTTTAACAACAACAACAACAACATGTCTTTTAATAGCATATCTTCATTTACGACATATAGCTCAAAGTACTTAAGAAGGAAAAGAGAAACAACAACCTTAATTTATATAGCACGTTTTCATACAAATAATGTAGCTCAAATTGCTTTACATGATGAAGAGAAAAAAAAGACAAAGTAAGAATTAAAATAAGAGAACACTAATTAACATTGAATAAAAGTAAGGTCCAATCACAAGGGATAACAGAAAAAAACAAAAAAACTCCAGATGGCTGGAGAAAAAATAAAATCTGCAGGGGTTCCAGGCCATGAGATTACCCAGCCCCCTCTAGGCATTCTACCTAACATAAATGATCAGTCCTCATGGTATTCAGGGTTCTCATGGAAGGACTTGATGATGACGGTCATATGAACTTCTGGCTTTTAATTCATCAATGTAGGGACATCATGGTGCTTTGATTAGGTGTTGGTGGTGCAGATCGCCACCACAAAAAAACAAAAAAAGAACAGAAAAGAGAGCAGGGGTTAGTACGGGTTTTGGAGCCACCATGAATAGTAATGATAATTAATTGAATTTACAGAGCATCAGGATTAAACTAAAATGAAGTTATGGGAAAGTCATGTTAAAGTAATGTGTTTTTAGCAGGTTTTTAAAGTGTTCCACTGTATTAGCCTGGCGAATTCCTATTGGCAGGCTATTCCAGATTTTTGGTGCAGAAGGCCGCCTCACCACTTCTTTTAAGTTTTGCTCTTGGAATTCTAAGGAGATACTCATTTGAAGAGCTAAGGTTACGATTTGGAATGTAAGGATTTCAGACATTCCAAAATATAAGATGGAACGAGATTATTTAAAGCTTTGTAAACCAAAAGTACTATTTTAAAGTAAATTCTGAATGACACAGGTAACCAGTGTAGTGACATCAAAACTGGAGAAATGTGCTCGGATTTTCTTTTCCTAGTTAGGATTCTAGCAGCTGCATTCTGCACTCATTGCAAACAATTTATGTCTTTTTTGGGTAGTCCTGAGAGGAGTGCGTTACAGTAACCTAGCCGACTGAAAACAAAAGCGTGAACTAATTTCTCAGCATCTTTCAATGATATAAGAGGTCTAACTTTTGCAATATTTCTTAAGTGAAAAAATGCTATCCTAGTGATCTGATTATTATGTGATTTAAAATTCAGGTCACAGTCAACAGTTACCCCTAAATTCTTTACCTCCATCTTGACTTTTATTCCTAATGCATCAAGTTTATTTCTAATAATCTCATTATATCGATTATTGGCAATCACTAAAACAAACGCAAATACAAAGAATAAATAAAAAAGAGAAGCTTGTCGCATATTTCACTTTTAATTACACACAGTTACATTAGAATGCTGAAGTATCTTATCATAGGTTGCTGATGCTTTTAATATATTTTTATTTCATTCAGAAAACTTTAAGAAAATGTTTGCTGTGAAAGATTACAAAAATTGATTAAGTAGAGGTTTACATTTTTAACATAAAATTAGATATACCGAATAAAATTCAACTGTTTTATCAGGAGCAATGTGATATGTATTTATTCAGAATATGGAAGTGAACTCAGTGTTTAACATTCTATCTGAGAAAGAGCGGAATGAAATATGTACACTTACAGCAAACAAACACATCACATACAAACTTACCACCAAGTAATGCACATTTTTCATGCAAACAATTGAAGAGAATTAATTTATTTTCCACCCAGCCCAATTTTAGTTTTTTTTTTTTTTTAGCATTTTATAATACAGAAAACACAAAGTATAATTTGAAGGCACAAGCTTGAAAAAAATGGTTGTAATACAGTTTGGAAAAGCAGATTGCATATACTAACTTAAGTAGAAATGTTAATCAAGTTTATTTTGTATGAAACATGACTTAATCTTTGGTGAAGAACATCAAGTCTTACTTTATGGCCATTTTAGGAGTGGTATATAAAGTTACAATTTAAAGTCGTGTTCAATCACAGTTTCAATCCCACATGCTTACTTAGTAGAATGCTTAAACCATTTAATAATAATAATAATGTAAACATGATTTTTTAACACTATGAACCCATCGATGATGGGTTGCTTCACTGAGCATGATATGCTCACAGATGATCTGACTCCCTCCAGACCTGCATTTATATTAGGTGGTTTCAGTAATTTGTTTTCCCTACATCTACTTTATGTCAACAATAGAATTCAAAACCATTTTGTCTTTGCTTGGTATCTTTAGCCTTTTTTAGTATTACATTTACCCATTGGAAAAATGACTCAAAAACGTTTTATGCACTTTTTTGTTAGATAATTTTTTTTCTGTAGCTTGTGCAGGAGAGGGTAGAATATCAATGCCTGATCTGCACAACAGACATACCCATTACGTTATTGTGTATAGTCTAGAGATTCTGGTCGAGGAGGAGGCCTTAGAATAATTCATTGTAACAAAATGCAAATCATGCCTAAAAATTTAGGTGACTTTACATCCTTTGAGGCATTAATTTTAAATATTAAAACAGATTCCAACACAATTATAGTGCTAGTCTACAGACCACCAGGGCCATATTCATTGTTCATGACTGAATTTAGCAACCTTTTATCTGATTTGGCTATAAATTATGATCACGTAGTACTGATGGGGGATTTTAACGTACACATTGATGTGGAAACTGACACTTTTAACGAATGTTTTACTTATTTGTTAAATTCAGTAGGATTTTGTCAAAATGTCAAAGGTCCGACTCATAATCATAACCACACCTTAGATTTAATTATAACTTACAAAGTTGAAATTCAAAATTTAAATATTACTCCATTAAATTAAGTTATTTCCGATCACTACTTAATTACATTTGATTTAGTTCTGCCCTTGCCAACGCACTCACAGATTAAAACAAAGTGTGACATCTAGATTGTAATTCTGAGTCAAAATTTATAGATACTAAGTCAAGTGTAATTGTGGAAAACCATTTAGATCAGTTAACATCAAATGTAAACGTGGAAAACAATTTAGATCAGCTAACATCACATTATAATGTGACCTTGAGAGATGCTCTGGACACAGTGGCTCACCTTAAAACAAAAGTGATCAAAGCACATAGAAACTCTCCCTGGTTTAATGAAAACACTCAAGCTCTTAAATTAGAGTGTCGAAAACTGGAGTGCAGATGGAGAACAACAAAGCTACATGTCTTTCAAATTGCATGGACAGAGAGTGTTAATAAATATAAAAAAGCCCTCTTTAAAGCTCGCTCAGAATACTATTCTACATTAATAGATAGCAATAATAAAAATCCTCGGGTACTGTTTAGAACAGTGGCTAAATTAACAAATGGAATTCAGATCTACAGTGCAAAATACCAACAGATATTAGCAGTACAGACTTTATGAACTTCTTCAATGAGAAAATTAAAAATATAAGATCCCAGATCTCAGCATCACAGTACAAACCAAATACTAGCTTAGCAGACCCTGTCTCACATTGCATTCAGCACTTTAGTAATTTTAATCCTGTAACTGAGCAGGAAGTCTTAACTTTAATTTCTAAAATGAAGCCCACTACTTGTTCCCTAGATCCAGTGCCAACAAAACTAGTAAAAAGTGCAATGGATGTTCTTGCAGCGCCTATTCTAACCATTATCAATAGTTCATTATTGCATGGCACAGTACCTGATGCACTAAAAGTGTCAGTCATTAAACCTTTACTTAAAAAGTCAGACCTAGACCCACACATACTAAATAATTATAGGCCTATTTCAAATTTACCATTTCTCTCTAAAATACTAGAAAAAGTAGTCGCCAATCAGCTTCAGTCACACCTTACGCATTACAATTTATTTGAGAAATTCCAGTCTGGTTTCTGCACTGGTCATAGTACAGAAATGGCACTAACATGGGTTGTAAATGACATTCTGATATCCTCTGATGAAGGAAACTCCACTGTAATTATGTTGTTAGACTTAAGTGCAGCATTTGACACCATTGACCATTCTATTTTACTGCACAGGCTAGAAAATGATGTTGGGCTTACAGGCCTGTGCTCGCTTGGTTTAGTTCTTATTTATCAAATCGATTCCAATATGTACAGAAATGTGCTGACAGAGCTCCATCATTAAACACAGAAGTGAGATATGATGTCCTGGGACCTTTACTGTTTTCACTTTACATGCTTCCACTGGGATCTCTCATTAGGAAACATAATGTTAATTTTCACTCGTATGCAGATGACACCCAGTTATACCTTTCATTTAAATCAAATGAAGTTTCTCCGATGTTGTCTTTAATTAGTTGTGTTAGTGAATTAAAGGAGTGGATGAATGAGAACTACTTGTCTTTAAATACAGATAAAACAGAGATGTTAATTGTTGGAGGGAATGACGCTGATCACAATAATATTTTGTCATCATTTAACTCAGTTGGAATCCCAATTAATTTTACTGAATCAGCCCGCAATCTAGGAGTTATCTTTGACTCTAGCATGTCATTTAAAGCATATTACAAAGTTGTCTAAATCATGTTTCTTCCATCTTAAAAATGTTGGGAAATTAAGCAGCTTTCTAAATAAACAGGATTCTGAGAAATTAATTCATGCATTTATCTCTAGTAGGATTGACTACTGCAATGTGGTGTTCACTGGCTGTTCAAACTGTTCTTTATACAGCCTCCAGTTAATCCAAAATGCTGCTGCAAGAATTATTACAAGAACAAGAAAATATGAACACATAACTCCAGTTCTTAAATCTTTACACTGGCTCCCAGTTAAGTTTAGGGCAGATTTCAAAATCCTCCTTTTAACATATAAAGCATTAAATGGCCAAGGTCCGGCTTACTTGTCTGAACTTATCATGACTTACAAACCTGAGCACATTAAGATCTCAAGATGCCGGTCTGCTTATGATTCCAAGGATTAATAAAATAACAGTGGGAGGTCGAGCTTTTAGTTACAGGGCCCCTAAACTGTGGAATGGTCTGCCTGCTACTATAAGAGATGCCCCTTCGGTCTCAGCCTTTAAATCCCGGCTGAAGACTCACTACTTCAGTTTAGCATATCCTGACTAGAGCTGCTGATTAACTGTACAGACTGCATCTCTGTTGTTAGTCATTAGCACTAAAACATAAGTAACATGATAGTTATAATTTGATACTAACCCTCACCTATTCTGTTTCTTTCTCGGTACTTAAATGTGGCACTTGGTGCCATGGCCCACCTGCCACTTTGTTTGCCTGCCTAAGGTAAAGTTGTCCCTGATGGAGGATTGCAGGAATCATAGGAAAGAGGGGTCCTTTCATCGGATTAGTGCTATTTCAGCTATGGAATGGCCAAATGTAGGAGGTAGCTTGATGGATGAGGTCTCTAGGACTCTAAACAAATCTAAATCATATTATGTGATATCATCTGCTGTTAAATTCTACTCCGGACTCCTAAAATGTTTATATTTATACTGTACTGAGGATTTGTTCTGTTCTGGTATTGTACTGTATTGTATTGACCCCCTTCCTTTTGACACCCACTGCACGCCCCACCTACCTGGAAAGGGGTCTCTTTTTGAACTGCCTTTCCCAAAGTTTCTTCCATTTTTTCACTACAAGGGTTTTTTGGGAGTTTTTTCTTGTCTTCTTAGAGAGTCAAGGCTGGGGGGCTGTCAAGAGGCAGGGCCTGTTCAAGCCCATTGTGACATGTCTTGTGTGATTTTGGGCTATAAAAAAAATAAATTGCATTGTGTGCTACCACAGCACAATGTGACTTCCACATTTCTCCTGAGACGAATGATAGTTACACCATTGTAAAGAGTGCTCAAGGGGCTAACGGCTTAGTTGTTTTTCTACTCGATCACAAACATTTTGCCTTTTTTGGCATGCACTAGTTTGTGCTACAGTGAACCTTCAGGTGAACAGATTCACCAGACATATAACGGTTTGGTGGAATAGTACCATATGCTTCAGCTTCACTATCCATGTCAATGTCTGATGACATATTCACATTGTTATCACTATTGTTTGAGTCAACTGATGGTTCAGTTTCAGTTTGTTCTAAAACTGGCTTCACAGCCATTGTGATTTGGTTGAAGGCTTCCCACTATTGAATATTGACAAATTACTTTAGAGTGGGAAAATGCTTAGTAATATTCATGATTTTTGCAGCAATAATATTTCATCCACGAGATGGTAGCTGAGTACTGTTCCAAGATTTATTCTGGATTAACACTCTAAGGGGGCTAATTAAATCACCCTATTTCCTACTCAACCTTAACCGTAATTACATGGAATTCCAAGACTGAGTCACGCACTGGGTTATTGATAAGACAGTTAAGACATATTTCTTTTTATTTTCAGCTTCATTCATAAATTACATGCCTTCTTTTCATTTGTAAGTGTTGATACTGTATTTCTGAAGAGCTTAATGTGTGAGTGTACTGTGGCGTAATTAATGCATTACTCCAGATTGCTAAACATTTATCGATAGATTCACGTATAAACCTGCATTTTCCAGGTCAAGGCATTACAACAATAACATGACACAACAAGTAAGCTACAAAGTAGTGTATAGATCTAATCAAGGTAGCGTGGCTCCAAAGCCAGAATTTCTGATCACAGCTTGTGTCTGGCCTTGCTGCAAAGTTGAGTAAATAAGTTATAATAGTTAATTATATAAATCCTATGGGTAGATGGATAAATAATGAATTAATCCAAAGGAGAAATTAAAATGTTAAGCAGCCAATACAAATATATATGTACTTTATGTCAGTGTGTCAGTGTACTGTGGCATAAACTTTACAAGGACCTATTTAAAGGGGACACAAAAATATTGACATGACATCTCAGCTTACCCATTTTTGTTGTTGTTAATATTTATTAATACATAAAAATACATAACTGCTCATAGAACAATCAGATTTGTTTTTATCATTATTAATCTACCTAGTCAAGTCTTTTAAGCCATAAAAAATTGCATGAGGACCAACTAAAGGTAAAAATCAACAATACCATTAAACCACTTTTTATTACAAACATAACACATATTTTGCCAAGCTGTTAAGAGCATCCAGTACATTTGATTTTGAATCATATATTATCCTTTATGACTTAAGTGTAAAAAATTATATAACATTATTTAAAATAATATGTCAGTGTTCTTCCATTGACAACCTTTCATGTTTAATTAAGAAATAATTTAATGAAACTGCTGTTTGTTCAGTATGTGCTCTACTCTCTTCTTTTTTGTTCCATTTTAAATGCCATGGATGAGATATGTTAAGTTCAATACAGTGTATTAGATTCCTAGTACTGAATTATAAATATCTTTGGGTAAACTTATTAAATCTCTCTTTTGGTTTGGTAGATATTTTCTTGGGGCTCAAGCATTTCCCAGTCTGACAAACTTGTAGTCAATTTGATTGTGTTTGTGTGTATAGTTGTGTCCTGGTATTGACTGGCAGCTAATCGTAGCTGGCTCCTACTTTATTAAAAAGTTGCCAAAATAGACTTTACTGAACTACTGGGAAGATAAACACACACATACAATGAGGCTTTTAATCTATAATTTTAAACAAAATAGCCTTACATATGTAACATTGTATACATTAAAACATTTTAGAGATTTTTTTTCTGTGTAATGCATACTGTAACACAAAAGTAGGCCACATACTATATCACGCTTTTTATCCTAGTTATAGTTTTTAAACTAAGGGGCCCTAGTGTAAAATTGGTCAGACACTGCGAAATGGAGACTATCACCAGCACTAACCACATAGCAGCATCCCTTGTTGCTCTTTAGACAACTCATAGAACAAAGAAAAGTTTAGACAAAGGCAATAACAAAACCGCACGCATTTATTATCGTGTCTTAATCCGTCAATATACAGTAGATATTAAGATTTGGTTTTAAAAAAGGAAGAATTCTTATCTTATCTGTTTACTAAATATATTTCCTACATCTACTCAAATAAAGCAAAGTAGTCCTTTTTGAAAAATTGCCCTTAAATAACAAACAGGACAATATTGGGGGTGGACTTTGCCAAGGCTTCTCTATCACATGTAATTATTGTGCTTAAAATAGACACAGAGACATAGATAACAGCATTAGAGCCACTGCAGGACAGTATTTACTTATTTAATACTGTCAGACTAGTGAGAAATTCTTGAATTTGTTGAATAAATTAAATAATGTGATTTTTCAATAGAGCTTTTCAGTGTACTGCAAACCTGAATAGTTTGAGGCTGCAAAATAAAAATTGTTAAAGTATCCTAATTCTTGAAAGTTGTTTAGTTCTAAAAGGAGTACAGTTTTATTGCCAAATTAAAGTAGAGCCAAAGAGCCCAGAAGTATAAACAAAACATATTGAAAATTAAACACAAAAAATAACTAAAACAAAAAACCTTTGACCCCTGTGAACTTTGACCCGGACACACACAGACGGACAACATAGTTTCACCAAACACACCATTTATTTACAATATTTACAAATTTAACGTGCTCACAAACCCCAGTGCCTCTTGCACCGATTCCCCCAATGTCCAGGCCACACAGTCCGGTGCCTCTTTTCCTCCTGGCTGCCTCCAGTCCTCACTCCAGCTCCGTCCTCTTCCACTCAACTTCCACTGCTGACTGGAGGGAGGTGACCCCTTTTATAGGAACCTGGATGGGCTCCAGCTGCTTCCCGGCAATCTCCCGCGGACACAGTGTGGCGGAAGTGCCGGCTGCGCACCCGGAAGCCGTCCGGGTGTCCCCTGTCATCTTCCCCCCGGCACTTCCTGGTGTGGCAGAAGTGCCAGGCTCCCGGGATAATAAGGCACTGGGGCGCGGCCACGGGTCCCTAAAGGGCTGGGCTTCCAAGCCCTTTACCTGAGGCCCCCAACATAACCAGGATGGACACCCCATGCGGTCTGGAGGAGGCACAAGCCCTCCTCTCGTCCTCCTGGGCGTCCCGGCCGGGGACCACACCCCATTTCCATGATCCCTGTCTTCGAGGTGAGGTGACTTGATCGCTTAAACACAAATTTAGTGCAAAGCACCATCAATTCACCACTACCTTCTCTGTATTGTACTAGAGATCTTTTTCCTCAAATCTTGAGCTCTAAGCTCTAAAGGGACACTAGCTTGAAATTCTCATAAATCCCCTCCCAGGATTTCCTCTTGCTGATCTGCACCAGGAGTCGGTTTGTAAACTCTCGGGGACACCAAGTCAAAGTTCTCTTTGTCAGGCCCAATAACCACTGCACTCCACAGCCTTCCACTCCCTTTCACTAACATCTGAGCTACCTTACTTTAAAGGATTATATTTTTCTATATATTGAACTGTACCCTCCATCCCCATTGTAAGGTAAGAGAACAGTAAAATTTGCAAAAAACACTTCATTTTAGAACATCATTTAGAATATATACCATGATTGTGAAGAAATTACAGACTTAAAATATACCAAACTTATTCTTTAAAGAGCCTATAGGGTACTGTTCTGCCCCCTGTTGTCCAAGAAATGGTTTGATCCCCTGTCAAATGTGTTTGTGCTTCCTGATTTGGTACTCCTGCCTACTGTCCTTCCTGGGCATTCAACTCACTTAAAGGATCTGCTGCACTGTTATGGTTCCCTTTTTTATGGTCATGACTAGGTTAATCGCCAGGTTTCATCCCTTTCATAAATTCTCACGGGGCCCTATCTTTGTCCTATAGCACCATTTTCTGCTGACAATTGTTTATATGCAAAGCAACCAAAGGCCAGTGGCTTGTCAGCGTCATCATGTGGTTTAACATTTTTTTTTTAAACCAGAAAGCCATTTTATCAAATTATTTCAAATACAATGTATACAATCTCACATTCATAGTTAACAATAGTTATCAGAGACTTTAGGTGTTTTGGAATTGTAAGTTGAATTGTGATAAACCTTAACCTTTTCTCTGTATTATATTAAAAAGGTTTTTCCAGTGTGTCTGCTTTTTTCAGCCTTGACCACATCCCTCCACACCACTCGCCTAGTCATTACTCCCATTGCATACATCCTCTCTCCGTACTACCCCATGATACTTTCAGTGGTAGTACACCCTTCAATGCAGTCAGTTATAATGGCAAGGTGGAAAAGCAAATGATCTATATAGGAACGTTGAAGTTTACATCACGATAGAAAAAGAGCAACAAGAGCTGATAATGAACATTGAAAACAAGAAAATCAACAAAAAAGCTACATATAATAAAAGTCCAGAATAAAGAGAATTGTCCATTAAACTAAACAGAGAAAAATATGCTTCACAATATGAGAATAGAAATGCAAAAAAAGCAACTTTTATAGAATGCAAGTTAGAGGATAAAGTAATTCAAATTATTGTTTTTGACGAGGCGTTAATGTAATTACGTTTTTTATTTATTTTTTACTATGTATTATTATTCATTGATATTTAAAATATACAGTTTATTGAAACATTCAAGTAACTGATTTTTTATCTATAATAACAGGAGCAAACAGTCTTCCTCCCACGCCCCACATATTCTTCTATGTACCATTTCTTTAAATACAATTGCTTTCTCTAATGAAGGAGCGCCCTAATGTCCTTCAAGCAGCTCAGCGGGGCTGGCGAGCAAAGATTAAAATCAAATTAGGAATATGACCAGTAAGAGATGACATTTCCCATGGTTCACATATATGGGAATTAATTTAGAGAATCAAAGTTACTGTCTGTACCAGAAGGATCTGAAGGAAAGATGGCTTTCAAGTGCTGCATACTCTAATGTTAATGTCCCCTAGACACCATTCTGTAATGAAATTTGAATACTCAGGTTCTCTGCATTCACATTTCTTTTTACTTTGCTCAGCTTTCAGTTTCCATTCATCCATCCATCCATTATCCAACATGCTATACCCTAACTACAGGGTCACGGGGGTCTGCTGGAGCCAATCTCAGCCAACACAGGGTGCAAGGCAGGAAACAAACCCTGGGCAGGGCGCACACACACACACTCTCCCACACACCACTTAATTATTTGCAGAGTGAGAACTATGTTTTATATGTTTAAAGAGGTGTCATTACCATTTTTAATAATTGTAATAATAAATACGTATTACATGAAAACTACCTTGTGGATTCTATAGATTAGTCAGTCAGCTGGGTCTGCCTTTATTCTGCCTTTACTCATATCTACTAAAATCTTCTCCACCATACTATTTGGTGTATATAGTATCTTGCGTGGTTACCCAGTTAATGGAGAACAGAGTTTGTGTCCACCATATCATCCCCTGCAAGACTCAATACCGTTGTCTACCTCGGTATCCACAGTCTCTGGTGTTTCTCTGTATGTCCCTACAAGATTTGTCTGCTTTGGCCTGTCTACTAATTTTTCCTCCTTTCACCGGTTGTGCTACAAGGGAATGATGCTTCAAGTGTCCACAATACCATTTTCTTTCATAATTTCAAAAACTTTAATCATGTTAATTTGTAATCTCTATTTACTTAAACTGAAAAAGGGATGAATATCCCTTTCAATATCTCTTTCAATATTTCTTCTTAATTAAAACCTCACAGTCCTGAAATCACGCTAGATGCCTTTCTTTGGACATTCTCTAGTGCTGCTATGTTTTCTTGTAATATGATTTTTCTCTCAATTGACTCCCAGATGCCACACTGAAAAACACATTTTTTTGATTACTCAAATTGCAAGTATTATTGTTTGTTTTTGTAAGTCACCTTGTATAAAGCAATCTATTTAAAAAGAATGGCAAGAACAATCCCAGATATGCTGCGGCATCATCAGTCTGGACAGCTTGCAACTGTTTGGCGACAGCCGTATCAAAGAAAGTTGATGAGTTAGTTTACAAAGGAACAGAGCACTGAAACTTTTCCTGCTAACTAATTTACTTAAGGTGTGGGGGTGTATGGAAACAGAAAAAACTGTCCATAATGTATGTGAAGTGCAAGGGCTAGTATAAATGCATCTGAAAGACCTACTGATCCTGAATTTAAATGTGCCATTAATCATTATGCATATAAAAGGCAAATGTAGTTTCTTATGGTCATGATGCAGCCATTTCTTGACCTTTGTAGATAAAGCAGTTTGTCATGTCGATTAGTTTTAGCAAATAAGATTTTTTACCTTAATCACGTTTTTGGTTTGCTCAAAAATTGTCAAAAGGGACAAAGAAAGCAGATGTCATCTGCATAACTAATCAGTTTTAAAGAAAAATTCCATTTAGAATTTAAGCAGTCACTCCATTGCCTTAAAAAATGATTTGTAAATCAGTCTTTGTGCCTATTAATTCTCTTAATCTATTTCATTCCAATGCAGCTGACAACATATTCTTATACTCCTAAAATGATGATAGAGCTGCAGTACTGTGGAATCGCTAGTGATCTAGAAAATCAAATTTATAAAACATTCGTTTACATGAGTTTGAAATGTGGAACAACCTACTATATTCTTTTCAGGTTTTGTTTCATTATAGGATTCAGTATTCTTTTTATTTTGCCAAAATTGCTTTCAATGAATTGGTTATTGTTTCGAAATTAATAAATGCCCTGTTCAAAAGGGAGCCATTGTTAATAGTGAAATCAAATGTGGTAGATCATCTTTTTCTTTATAAAAATATACAATGTCATTCAGCATGAAGTATTTTAGTTAACAGAGAATTATGTTTTCTTATTGTACCTTTGAAAGTATTACAATTAAAAAGGAACATGACGCATCTTCCTGCCATACAGAAATGTCCGACAGTTTATCATAAATATTTGTTAATACATATAACATTTTTAAATATATATTTTTTTATTCTCAGATAATCATAGTTATGTAATGACAGCTGCAAAAACAGGTTTGATTAAAAGACAAATTTAAAAAGCATTACTGCTTTACTGAATGACTTAATTATATTATTTTTAAATTTGACATGTTGCATTGCTACATTTAATATTCTCACATTAGACACTTGGTATCACATTAATGCACTTGTTTAATCAAATTTTAGGACTGTGAGGACCCTATCTTGGCATCATGGCATATAAGGCAGGAGCCAAGCTTAACACGTCAACATTTACTGTGGATTCTTTAGTCTTAACAGTTTTACCAACAATTTTCAGAATAATAATTAGTTATATTAAGATTTCTGAATAGAAATAAATTTAAGGCAGACATGAAAAAACAAATAAGAATGACAGAAGATGAATCCTAGTGGACTGGTAGTGTGATATCTATTGATTTATACACTAATTTTCTCCTTATTTTCATGATATTTTTTTAACTTATTTTACTGGATATACAGTACACTAATTTGAATCACATAACAGTGCCACAGTGAAAAGATGGTTCTGGGATGCTGTCTTAGGAATTTCAAGGAAAAACTGTACCTGAAACTCGCAAAACTAGAAGTTGAAAGTCCAGTTTTTTAAACCAAAAATGTTATGAAGTATTGATCTGTGTCTTGTGACTGAACAAATATTGAGAAACATATTGCATCACAAAGATAAAAAAGCAAACCATTGTTGTGAAATTGTGCCATTTTAAAAACCGGCTGTGCACCTCACTTTTCCTATGTTATCTTTCCCTTCGGTACCCTTTCAGCCATGGGGGCATTGATTCACCTTCGAAAGCCATCGCCATGTGCAGTTATTGACATTTTGAATGTTATTGTCCAGATGCGAATTGCTGTGTCTATTCTGGAGGTAACTAGACAATAATACTGAAAAAAGAAACACTTGCAATCAACAACAACAATTTAGTTTTGTATAGCCCAAAATTACACAGAGTGTCGCAAGGGGCTTTAACAGGCGCTGTTTTATTACAGCCCCCCAATCTTGATTCCCTAAGAAGACAATAAAAAGCTCCACAAAAAAAAAAAAAATGTAGGAAAAAAAAGGAAGACATTTTAGGAAAGGCAATTCAGAGATAGACCCCTTCCTTCCAGGAAGGTTGGGGGTGCAATGGGTGTCAAAAAACGGTGTAAATACAATACAATACTCAGAACAGAACACAAGTAATCCTCTTTGCAGATCTAGATGGCCAATCTATTATTGACACCTCAGAAATGCAATATAATAGTACAATAGTAATGGTACAAGTACAAAGCAAAATGCAGTAGTAGATTATATAACACATGAGGATTCAGATTTGTTCAGAGTCCTGGAAACCTTGGCCAACAAGCTGCCTCTCTGCTACTGTCCATTCCATAGCTGAATCAGTGCTGGGCTGGCCAGTCTGATGAAAGGACCCTTCTACCTGATGATTCCAGTACTCCTTTATCAGAGATGACGTTTCCATAGGCAGGCAAGCAACTTGGCAGCATTGCAGTGGCACCGAGTGCTAGATTTGAATACCAAGAAAAGAAACTGAATAGGTGAGGATTAGTAACAAATTTAAATATCATATTGTTTATGTTTTAGTGCTAATGACTAACAACAGAGATGCAGTCTGCATAGTTAATCGGCAGCTCTAGTCTGGGTATGCTAAACTGAAGTAGTGAGTCTTCAGCTGGGATTTAGAAGCTGGGACTGAATGGGCAGCTCTTATAGTAGCAGGCAGACCATTTCACTGCTTTGGGACCTTGTAACTAAAAGCTCGACTTCACACTGTTATTTGATAAATCTTTGGACTCATAAGCAGACCAGAATCTTGAGATCTTAATGTGTGTTATGGTTTGTAAGTAATGATAAGATAAGTAAGCTGGGCTTTGGCCATTTAAGGCTTTATATGTTAAAAGGAGGATTTTGAAATCTGCCCTAAACTTAACAGGGAGCTAGTGTAAGGATTTAAGAACTGGAATTATGTGTTAATATTTTCTTGTTCTTGTAATAATTCTTGCAGCAGCATTTTGGATTAACTGAAAGCTGTATAAAGAACAATTTGAACATTGCAGTAGTCAATCCTACTAGAAATAAATGCATGAATGAATGTCTCAGTATCCCGCATAATTAGAAAACGCCTTAACAGTAGAATTACCAGTGCCTATGAAAAAACTTGTAAATCCGTCACACCTTAAATCGCTTCTTAAAACCGTTCTCACCTCTCCGTCAGCATCTTTTGTTAATCTAAATGTGCTGATAAAAGAAAAGATGCAAGTAGCCGGCTATTCCATCCCCCCACCAACTTAAAACGTGCACAAACTTCTCCCAGCTCATGTCTTAATTGATTTTCTGGGAGTGAAGTGGAGTTTTAGAGTGGAAATAATAGATTGTTGTTTGGAACACACGCATTTCATGTCTGTTCCATTTCTACAGTAATCTGTGTAAACACATTGTTAAAACAGAAATGTTTTTTATATTCTAGTAGTAGATGACAAAATGTAGGCATAAACTATATAATGTATGAAGCCTGAAGTCCAAATATCAAAGAAATACTTTCACGGAAGGTACAAATCTAACACAACAATTGCGCTTTTATTCAAAAATATAACTGCAGAAACAAAAAGCCGCCTTAACATGCAACATTGACACCTGTTTATTGTGACTGCCTCCGTGGCGCAATAGAATCAGCTGCCGACTGGGAATCAAAAGGTCGTGAGTTTGATCCTGCACCACTCCGCTTTGAGAAGTAAACTGCTCTTAGTCTTACTATTTTAGAATAAAAACATACATTTGATTTCAGTCTGTAACAGCCAGTGTAATTTATGATACTTGTAAAGGTTAGCTTTGGTTTTTTTTTTAGTCAGTTTTATTATCTCAGCCACGTTCACGAGCCCAAACACACCCCACCCCCGCATCTGACACTGCTGTTTTAACATAGACGCGCTGTAACAGAGGTAAACTCAGCTCCCTTCTACATCGGAGCAAGATTGCACATACTATTGCTTGCATACTAAAGTGTCAGCAGGCACTTTTCATGGCATTACACACATTTTTGTAATGATAGTGTGTGCTACAACATGCTGACGGTGATCAACGCACATTTTAAAAAAAGAGACAAATATATGTGACGTTTTAAAGAAAACATTTTATGACACGATTTACCTTTATTTATTTACTTACTTCCTAAAGTCACAAGTAGTGTGCAGAGGGCATGCTCAAAAATGTGTGTAATGCCACGCAAAGTGCCTGCTGACACTTTAGTATGCAAGCAATGGTATGTGCATTCTTGCTCCGATGTAGAAGGGAGCTGAGTTTACCTCTGGATCTAGAAATTTAAATTAAGAATTCCTGTTGCATTACAGGATTGAAATTTCTGAAGAAGGTGAATGTAAGGCAAAACAGGGTTTGTCAAGCCAGTATGTGATTTGCAATTAAAGAAAGAACCGTGTTTATTGGTGCATTTGTGCTGTGTACCGGTATTGTACTGTGCTGCTGTGGGGAGTGACGGAAGAGCACTTCCCCTCTTGGAAGCCTGTTTTGCTGATGTTAGCCCTCAGATCTTTATCATCCAGTCCCTATATTCCTGTGCATCTTTTGGGATGAAATCTAACCTTTCCATATAACCTCAGTCACCCATATTCATGTGCATCAGGCCAATTTAGTCCTTAGTCAACCTAAGATATATATCTGTGGGATGTGAGAACTTGACATGGACAATGCCTGGGCCAAAATTTGAAGATTCTTAAGCTATTAGGCATCCTTAATATAACTGAGGACTACTGGAGATACTGAGCACCTATCACAGCCCTAGTCACATCTAAGCACACACGGTGTCAAGTTTAGGATCATCAATTAAGATCACAAGACATTGCAAAGGTCTGGGGCAGCCACCCGTGTAATTGTTCCTGGCTGCAAAACTTCTTAATAATCAGATCCATGTTCACACTATTCAGTCCAAAACAGAACTAACCCAATATTAACAAGATGTCGGCTTTAAAGACCATTACAGGAAGTGATGTCATCAGGACCGGAACCAGAAGTGACGTCATTGGCTGCCCCAGAGCCGGGCGGGATTTCCCTAGAATGGTCTGTAAGAGATCGAGTGGGAGAATTAGTGCACTTTGCCACCCCCTGGTCTGGCGTGGAATTACATGTATTCGAACCCTTTAGTTGCCTCCTAAACACATGTATGTGACTATATATATATATATATATATATATATATATATATATATATATATATATATATATAGTGTATTTTTGGTATATGGGAACAAGTCTTTACGGACTAGGGAACAACATGAAAACTCCACATGGACAATCAATGGGTGTAGGACTCATACCCAGGATGCTGGGTTTATGAGACAGTAGGCTTAACCATTGCCCTGCTCGGACTAATTCCATATTAAGAAAAAAATAAAATTGAGATTCTTTTATGTTTTCAATTAAATTTTCAAATTGGATGTGGATGCTCTACTTTAATAACACCAATAGCTGAATTATAGTAATAGCTAAGTTAAAATTAGATTGAAAAATAAAATATACATCTACAGTCTTAATCATATCAAATAACTTCTTGATTCTTTGAAATGACCCTGTTTAAAATATGCTATGCAAAAATATCTTGCTGAATCGGTACATTTTGATCAAAATGACTAATAAATGACATTTTCATTTCAAAATATCCATTACTGGGAAGTACTATATTTCAGGTTTACAGCCAACCCTTTTTATTCATCAGGCTTTTTTCTTTTTCTAAAAAAGTATACCTGATAAATTTCATGCGGCTACTTATTCCTGAAAACCCATCTTCATGACTGATTGTTATCTTATTCATATTCAGCAGTCAAAAAGATGAATGAATTTTTGTAACAGAAGAATGATGAATTTCTGTGGACTTTAATAATAATAATAAAAAAAACACGCATCACAGTGCTGTTTACTTTTTCAAACTGTTTTTGACGCTTACATTTATTTTAAGGTAGTCTGATGCATTTGTTCACTGTTTATCTTGGGAAGAAATATGTTTGAAATAATGAACTGATCTCTTTTAATGCATGGCAATGTTTTCTCTTTATATGGTATATATTCCAAAAATACTGTACAAAAAAGATGTTAAATTTTCCCTCTGATGATCTGAATATTTTCCACAAGCTTTTATTTTACAATCAAATTCAATGAATGTGTATTGGTATTTTGATTTGAATAATTAAAAACAAGCAAATCTGGATAAATAGAGTGCATGTAGCTAATATATTTTTTAGGGTCTTAGCAATGAATATTATTCTCTGTATTGCACCTAAGCTTTATCCATTTTTGTGTGTTGACAATTTATTGTTTCAAAGAAGGCTTAACAGACACTGGCACCATTTGTGTTGCATCTTTTGGATTTTGTAACTATGAATTCGATCATTTCTTTACATACATTATTTTAATGGGTATGTGAAGATTTAGATATCCATCTTAGTATCTCAATGGCTACAGTGGTTATAAGATTTTTGTTCTATCCACATTTGGCCTTAGGACAATCTAGAAAATGAATTTTAAAGGTAGTTATCTAGCAAGTGTTTATATTCTTGTGAAAATACTACACAGTATAGCATTAATGTAATTAATATCAACAAAACTTTCTTGTATTTTATAAAAACTTATTGAAATTGTGTGAGATCTATAAAAAGCTTGGAAAAGATTATCACAGAACTTCTTTAGGAAATTCTACAGTGCATAAACATACAGATTGAACAACTGGGATCTTAACAGCGGGACATTTATGTAGAATCGACATGACATGCAATACCTCATCAGTGGAGGATGGAAGTGAAGTCATTGGAATGGGACCTGAAATGACGTCTTCTGGGGGAGGACTTGGAGGTGGAATCATCACGGGGAAGCCGGAACAACAAGAACAACATTTATTTATATAGCACATTTTCATACAAAAAGTAGCTCAAAGTGCTTTACATAATGAAGAATAGAAAAATAAAAGACACAGTAAGAAAATAAAATGAGTCAACATTAATTAACATAGAATAAGAGTAAGGTCCGATGGCCAGGGTGGACAGAAAAACCAAAAAAAACTCCAGACGACTGGAGAAAAAATAAAATCTGTAGGGATTCCAGACCATTAGACTGCCCAGTCCCTTCTGGACATTCTAGCTCACATAAATGAAACAGTCCTCTTTGTATTTAGGGTTCTCACGGAAGGACTTGATGATGATGGTCACATAGACTTCTGGCTTTTAATCCATCCATCATTGTTGGAGCATCATGATGCTTTGAGTAGGTGGTGGTGGCGCAGGCCGCCACCACAAAGAAACTGGAAAAAGAGCACCCATGAATAGTTATTATGATGAACTGAACATACAGAGTATCAGGATTAAGTTAAAGTGAAGTTATAAAAAGGCCATGTTAAAGTAATATGTTTTCAGCAGTGTTTTAAAGTGCTTCTTTTCCTAGTTAGGATTCTAGCAGCTGCATTCTGCACTAGTTGCAAACGATTTATGTCTTTTTTGGGTGGTCCTAAGAGGAGTGCGTTACAGTAATCTATTCGTCTGAAAACAAATGCGTGAACTAATTTCTCAGCATCTTTCACTGATATAAGAGGTCTAACTTTAGCTATGTTTCTTAAGTGAAAAAATGCTGTCCTAGTGATCTGATGAATATGCGATTTAAAATTCAGATTACAGTCAACAATTACCCCTAAGCTTTTTACCTCCGTCTTGACTTTTAATCCTAATGTATCCAGTTTATTTCTAATTGCCTCATTGTATCCATTATTGTCAATCACTAAGATTTCAGTTTTCTCTTTATTTAGCTTGAGAAAGTTACTATTCATTTATTCTGAGATATAAGTCAGACATTGTGCTAGTAAATTAAGAGAATCGGTGTCATCAGGTGCTATTGATAAGTACAGCTGTGTGTCATCAGCATAGCTGTGGTAGCTCACGTTGTGCCCTGAGATAATCTGACATAATGGAAGCATATAGATTGAGAATAGCAGCGGACCCAGGATAGAGCCTTGTGGAACACCATATTGGATATCATGTGTCTTTGAGTTGTAATTCCCACAACTAACAAAGAATTTTCTCCCTGTCAGGTAGGATTCAAACCAATTTAAGACCGTGCCAGAGAGGCCCACCCATTGACTAAGGCGATTTCTAAGAATATTATGATCAATGGTGTCAAATGCAGCACTCAGATCTAAGAGGATGAGAACAGATAAATGGCCTCTGTCTGCATTCACCCACAAATCATTTACTACTTTAACGAGTGCAGTTTCTGTGCTGTGAGAAGTGTTTTTGTGTAACGGAATCGTGGTGAGTAAGACGTTTCTTCTTCTTCCGTTTTGTTGAAAACAGAGAAGAGGCGTTAGTACTCCCTTCCAACCCCCAGTCCATTGTTCTGTCATGCCCTTTTGGGTCCTTTGGCTACCCCCTAATTGGAGCATTTAAGTTATTTTAATGAAATTCATTTAAAAATTTGATTTATTAATTTCATACAGGATTTCATTGAAAAATTGTGTTGCATGTTGAGGTAATATATTGTATCTGAGCAAATTTAAGATTAAAATAACAGCATAAATATGTCAATTTATTTTGCTTATTCATTTGTGTACATTTTTAACATTTTTTTAATTTTACTTTTAATTTAAAATTTTTATATTTTACACATTAGCTATGTTAATCACTAATGAAAAATTCTAATTGAATCCATTTCAAATTCAGCCTAATTTACAACTGAATGTAAATTAAAAGTTTTAGGGAATAAAGTCACTACATTTGTTATGTTTTGCTTGTCTTCATAGATGTGTATTAAGCTGAAAAAATGAGCAACTAGAATCAGATAAGATCTTACCTTTTTGTTTTTTCTGGATAAAATCTAACAAAAAATTAGCAATAATGGGTTTACAGCCTCATACTGTCCCTAACCAATACAAGTTAGCCAACTGCACTTTTGGTATAAGGTGTGAAGTAGGTCACACACACCGTTTGATGAGGTTATCAGATAAAGCTTCAACTTTTTAAAAATGAACTCAGCCGTTCCTAATTTACAGTATACATACACATTAAACTACATTAGAAGATTACAATATATCTTGAGATAACACTTCCATAATTACAATTTTCTTCTTTTCCTTAGTTAATAAATATCATCTTATTTCCCAAGCATATTTGAACAATTTTTTTTTTATTTCATAACAAAAGCAATGTTACATTTAGATTTATGTCACTGGTATTTAAGACTACTTTCTTTTTTTCTTTCAAGCATGCTTTTCTTTATTTTTATCATCTTGTATTTCAGAAGCTACAGAATAAAGCATCTATATAGTTTAAATAAATATCTGAAACCAATTTTGAGAGGTATTTACTGATGTACATTATAGTCATGAAATATGAATATTAACTGGGATAACTTTGCAAATGGAGGAGCACAAGAGTTTTTAGAAGTAATCAGTGAATGTTTTTTAACATAGCATGTTAAAGCACCAACAAGGAGTGAAGCCTGTCTGAATTTAGTATTTTGTAATAATCAGGATAGAATTGAGGGGGTAGAGGTGATTGAACCACTAAGGTCAAGTGACCATATTATAATACAGTTCTCAATGTTTTGTAAGAGTGCAGATGCAAAGACTAAAACTGCTAAGTTTAACTTTGCTTGGGCAAATTTTGAGCAGATGCGACAAAGTCTAAGGAGGATAGACTGGGAAAATCTTTTAAGTGTGGAGACAGTCGAGGAGCAGTGGAACAGGTTTATAAATGCTTTACATGTAATGCAGGACAGGTACATAGCTAAATTTGGAATTAATAGGTAATTTAAAAAAAACTCCACAGTGGGTTAATAAAGAGTTAAAAAAGAAGCTGCAAAGGATAAAAACAGCTGTGTAAGGCATACAAGAATAATGATTGCAAAGTGATTCGTAGGGCATATGAGAACATGAGGGCAACCATTAAGAATGATATCAGGGAGACTAAAAGAAGGAGAGTAATTTAGCAGATGAGGCGAAAGATGACACTGAAAGATTCTTTCAGTATTTTAGTAGTAAAGTAACAGTCAAGGAGGAGGTGAAGTGTATCAGAAATAGTAAAGCAGAATTAAAAGATCATCGGTGAAATAGCAGACTCTCTAAACTTACATTTTTCTGAGGTTTTCACAAGTGAGCAAGTGGATAACCTCCCAGCGTTAAATGGAACTACTGAGGAGGTACTGAAGGATTTGGAAACTATAGAGGGAGAAGTACTGTTCAGATTAAATAGGCTGAAATCAAACAAATCACCAGGACCAGATAATATTTACCCTTAAGTTCTAAATGAAGCTAGAGAGTACATACAGTATATAAACCCTGAACACATTTTTAGGAAATCACTACGCACTGGGGAGATTCCGAAGGACTAGAAAATGGCAAATCTTATCCCGTTATATAAAAAGGGTGACCGGGCAGATCCATGCAACTATAGGCCAGTAAGCTTAACATGCATCACAGGAAAATTAATGGAAGGAATGATTAAGGATAGGATTGAGCAGCACATGGCAAGTACAGGAGTTTTTCTGAACAGTCAGCATGGGTTTACAAGAGGGAGATCATGTTTTACTAACATGCTGGAATTCTATGAGGAAGCAACAAAAGGATACGATCAAAGTGGAGCTTATGATATTATTTATCTTGACTTTCAGAAAGCATTTGATAAGGTGGCACATGAGAGGCTGGGCATCAAACTAAAAAGTTGGAGTTCAGGGTGATGTTTTTAGATGTGTACAGAATCTGCTCATACACAGGAAGCAGAGGGTGATGGTACGAGGAACCTCATCAAAACTGGCTGATGTTCAAAGTGGTGTTCCACAGAGGTCAGTGCTGGGGCCATTGCTATTTTATATATATATATATATATATATATATATATATATATATATATATATATATATATATATATATATTAAGTGGCAAGCAGCTGGGGGTGGTACCCAGCCAGGACACCCAGGAGGACCAGAGGAGGGCTTATGCCTCCTCCAGACCATGAGGGGGCAACCGCCCTGGTGGCTTTGGGGGCCACAGGGACAGAGGTTTGAAGCTCAACACTATAGGGGCCCATGGTCACCGCCAGGGGGCGCCCCAATGTCTGTGGAACCTGGCCCCTCAGCACTTCCGCCACACCCAGAAGGGACACCAAGAGTGCTTCCGGGTGCACAGCCGGTACTTTCACCACATCAGGAAGGGCCGGTGGAAGCGAATCGGGAGGCACTTGGCGCACGTCCGGGTGAGCTTAAAAGGGGCCGCCTCCCTCCATTCGAAGGCTGGAGTTGGGAGTGAAGAAAGACATACCTCGGAGGAGAGGAGTGGAGGCAGACCTACACAGAGAAAGGCATTGTGAGGCCTGGACTTTGGGGGTGAAAGTGGGTTGTGTGCTGTGTTTCACTGTATATAGTTGTAAATAAACGTGATAACAATGTCTACCAGTCTGTGTCCGGGTCGTATTCCACAATATATATATATACATATATATATATATATATATATATATATATACTAGCAGAATACCCGAGCTTTGCAGCGGAGAAGTAGTGTGTTAAAGAAGGTATGAAAAAGAAAAGGAAAAATTTAAAAATAACGTAACATGATTGTTAATGTAATTGTTTTGTCATTGATATGAGTGTTGCTGTCATATATATATATACACACACAGACACACACACATATAAACATTTATACAAAGACATATATACATATCTACATATACACATATCCACACATACACATATCTATAGATATATACATATACACATCTACATATATATAAATATATATACAGACACATATACATATATACATTGTGGAGGATTGCCGGCTGTTTATCCCGGCCAATACCCCCAAGCCGCCAGGTGGAGCCCTCCTTGCAGCATGGAGGTCCCCAGAAAAACAGCAGGGCATCATGGACAATGGAGTTTTTATGCACCGCCCTGCTGGATGCCATGGGGGCCACGAGAGGGAGCTGCAGGGAGGACCGAAGAGTTCTTCGTGCCCTATGACCCGGAAGTTCATCATAGGAAGAGCAACGGGCTTCCGGGGTGAGAAAAAGCATTGTTTACCCTGACCCGGAAGGAATAAGGACATGTGGACTGTTGGGCAGGAACACCTCCGGGTCAGGGAGTATAAAAGGACTGTGGGAGCTCCCAGACAATGAGCTGAGTTGGGAGGCAGGGTGGCTAAGCGTCTGGGAGTGGAGGATTTGTTATTGGTATTTGATTGTTTATTGAGAATTGTGGAGAGAAGCGTGCTTTGTGCACTTTATTATTATAATAAATCCTATGATTGGACTTTTATCTGGTGTCTGACGTGTGGTCCGAGGGTACAAGGGTGTGAGAAAAACCTGTAATCTGTCACAACATACATACAGATAAATAAACTGTACATATATACACACACACACACACACACACATATATATATATATACTGTATATATATATATATATACACATACATACATACACTCACACACATTATATTTTATATATAAATATAAATATATATATATATATATATATATATATATAGCAAAATACCCTTGTTTTGAGGTGGAGAAGTAGTGTGTTAAAGAAGTAATGAAAAAAAAAAGGATACATTTTTGAAAATAACTTAACATGATTGTCAATTTAATGAATGCAATTGTTTTGTCACTGTTAATTATATATATCTCTATATATGCAAATATATATATTTATATATATCAATATATATATATATATACTGTATCTATATCTCTCTCTCTCTCTCTCTATATATATATATATATATATATATATATATATAGTGGGATGCAAAAGTTTGGGCAACCTTGTTAATAGTCATTATTTTCCTGTATAAATCGTTGGTTGTTACGATAAAAAATGTCAGTTAAATATATGATATAGGAGACACACACAGTGATATTTGAGAAGTGAAATGAAGTTTTTTGGATTTACAGAAAGTGTGCAATAATTGCTCAAACAAAATCAGGCAGGTGCATAAATTTGGGCACCATTGTCATTTTATTGATTCCAAAACTTTTAGAACTAATTATTGGAACTGAAATTGGCTTGGTAAGCTCAGTGACCCCTGACCTACTTACACAGGTGAATCCTATAATGAGAAAGAGTATTTAAGGCGGTCAATTGTAAGTTTCCCTCCTCCTTTAATTTTCTCTGAAGAGTAGCAACATGGGGGTCACAAAACAACTTTCAAATGACCTAAAGACAAAGATTGTTCACCATCATGGTTTATGGGAAGGATACAGAAAGCTGTCCCAGAGATTTAAGCTGTCTGTTTCCACAGTTAGGAACATATTGAGGAAATGGAAGACCACAGGCTCAGTTCAAGTTAAGGCTTGAAGTGGCAGACCAAGAAAGATTTCGGATAGACAGAAGCGACGAATGATGAGAACAGTCAGAGTCAACCCACAGACCAGCACCAAAGACCTACAACATCATCTTGCAGCAGATGGAGTCACTGTGCATCGTTCAACCATTCGGCGAACTTTAAACACGGAGATGCTGTATGCGAGAGTGATGCAGAGGAAGCCTTTTCTCCGCCCACAGCACAAACAGAGCCGCTTGAGGTATGCTCAAGCACATTTGGACAAGCCAGCTTCATTTTGGAATAAGGTGCTGTGGACTGGTGAAACTAAAATTGAGTTATTTGGGCATAACAAGGGGCGTTGTGAATGGAGGAAAAAGAACACAGCATTCCAAGAACAACACCTGCTACCTACAGTAAAATATGGTGGTGGGACGCATGGATTCCACTCAGTATCAGCAGATTCTGGAGACCAATGTCCAGGAATCAGTGACAAAGCTGAAGCTGTGCCGGGGCTGGATCTTTCAACAAGACAACGACCCGAAACACTGCTCAAAATCCACTAAGGCATTCATGCAGAGGAACAAGTACAACGTTCTGGAATGGCCATCTCAGACCCCAGACCTGAATATAATTGAAAATCTGTGGTGTGAGTTAAAGAGAGCTGTCCATGCTTGAAAGCCATCAAACCTGAATGAACTAGAGATGTTTTGTAAAGAGGAATGGTCCAAAATACCTTCAACCACAATCCAGTCCATTGGAACCTACAGGAAGCGTTTAGAGGCTGTAATTTCTGCAAAAGGCGGATTTACTAAATATTGATTTCATTTCTTTTTTGTGGTGCCCAAATTTATGCACCTGCCTCATTTTGTTTGAATAATTATTGCACACTTTCTTTAAATCCAATAAACTTCATTCCACTTCTCAAATATCACTGTGTGTGTCTCCTATATGATATATTTAACTGACATTTTTTTATCGTAACAACCAACGATTTATACAGGAAAATAGTGACTATTAACAAGGTTGCCCAAACTTTTGCATCCCACTATATATATATATATATATATATATATATATATCTCCTTTGGGGTGCAAGTAGCTGTTCCTGGGGTGCTTATAAATCTTAATTTATCTATCCATTCCTAAAAAATGAAATGGGCAGGCTATTTCGTATCAGTGAAATATGCTGCTTGTCAAAACAGATGACTCCTGCTCTTACGTGCACTTACTGTAGTGCTGCATGGGTATTATGAAGTATTGTAACTGTTCAAGTTCTATTTAAATTTTAAATATAAGTAATTTTTATTTAGCCGACATAAATATGTTTGGTAGGAATGAAAGGTAAATTTAGTCAGCATTGCATAAATTTTTCTTCACCATAGAAATTTAAAGAGTAAATTTAACTTACATTCCTACCAAAGTTATTTCTGTCGAATAAATAGAACCTACATATATCCAAATTCGAGCTATTGAGGTGTTGCCTGCCTGCCTGGATATGTCAGTCTCGCTTCGCTCTTACTTTTTTACCGTTCATTTAATCATGGCTAGTCGTGAAAAAATTAGAGCATGGAAGGAGGATCACACGGAGTATGGCTTTACCAAAATAATTATTGATGGGGAATACAGTTTTGCAGGCCAGGAGACGCCTCTTTTTGCAGACACGTTCACATGATCAAAAGTCTCCGCGCTCTTTGCAGGTCATTCATATATATATATATATATATATATATAACTGATCAGCCATTGGCCTCGCTCACTGAGTGCAAGAGAAAAAAAAAATGTAGTCTATAAGCTATTAAACAGTAAAACATTAACGTTTTAAGAAGTAAAGATACACTGAGCACCAGTGGAGTGGTTTTGGGTAAGTTACATTTTAAAGCCGGTATAACATAACGGTAAGTAGTACTAACAACAGTTAAAATGTATATGGATCATCTTTTGGTAGTTGATCCCTTTTGAAAGGCGCTACACGACGGCTGTGGTATAGAAATTACATTTTCTATGTGAACGTCCAAATTTCTACGTGTGATAATGTGCCTCACCGGCGTTATCAACAATTAAGAGAAAATAATTTTTGTGTGCTCTGCAGTGTTAAGAGAGAAAGGCTTTGGTTGGGGATAAAAGGAAAAAAGGTGTAAAGAAAGGAAACTTGCCTTTTTCTTTAATATAGTGTAGAGATAGGTCTTCGCTAACGTCCATTACAGTATATGGAGGAAAATAGGTTCCAGTTATGACCATTACGTGTAGAATTTCGAAATGAAACCTGCCCAACTTTTGTAAGTAAGCTGTAAGGAATGAGCCTGCCAAATTTCAGCCTTCTACCTACACAGGAAGTTGGAGAATTAGTGATGAGTGAGTGAGTCAGTGAGGGCTTTGCCTTTTATTAGTATATATATATATATATATATATATATATAGTAAAAGAGTAGAAACAAACAGTGTAAAGGTTTGGGGTTTTTCCGGCCCCGTATATTGTAGACAATCCACAATAATTCAAAAAGAAAGCAGGTCAAAATATAAACAAAACAGTTCATATGTGTCGGCGGCCATTTTATAGGGGAGGAGCCGGAAGTGGAGGAATGCTGGGAAGGAACCGTGAGCGAGGATGGGACTGCTGACGTCAGGAAAGATGGCGGAGGAAGGGCGGAAGTGGACATACTGCGGCAAGGCTATGATGGCGGAGCGTCTCTTTTCCTGAAAGACAAAAGAGAAAGGTTAGTACCCCGCCACTCCCTGCCAGCGAACGTCTTTCGAAGCGGTTTAAGGTCCGTCCGCGGCCTCCTACTCGTGCATGCGTGACACGACCCCCCCCCTCAGGCCAAGACCGTCAGGTCGGGCGGACCTAACCGAGAGGTCGTGGATGCGAGAGATGGCATTGGCATTGGCCTGAAGGCCGGCGCGGCGATAAGTGACCGTGAACTTATAGGGCTGTAAGTCCAGAAACCACCTGGTGACCCGCGGATTCGACTCTTTGTGGAGGGACATCCACTGAAGCGCAGCGTGATCAGTCACCAGAGTGAATTCGTGACCCAACAGGTAGTACCGGAGATAAGTCACGGCCCACTTAATGGCCAGGGCTTCCCTCTCCACTGCCGCGTACCTGGCCTCTCAGTCCAGCAGTTTCCGGCTTAGGTACATCACGGGGTGTTCGACACCATCGACGATTTGGCTCAACACGGCGCCCAGGCCTGTGTCCGAAGCGTTGGTCTGGAGGATAAAAGGCAGCCCAAAATCAGGGGTCCTTAATACAGGTGCCGACATTAGGGCCTTTTTTAGGTCTTTGAATGTGTGTTCTGCCTTGTCGTTCCATACCACATGCAGGGGAGCGCCCTTCTTTGTTAAATTAGTCAAGGGTGCTGCCCTTTCGGAGAAACGGGGTACGAACGGCAGTAGTACCCCGCCAGCCCCAAGAAAGCCTGCACCTGTCTCTGGTATTCTGACAGGGCCATTCCAGGATGTCTTTGACTTTGGAACATTGGGGTCTCACCTGTCCTCGTCCCACAAGGTAGCCTAAATACTTGGCCTCCTTTAAGCCAAAAAAACACTTACGGGGGTTAATGCGGAGGCCGGCCTTAGCCAGTGTCGCGAGGCCAGCAGAGACCTGCAATAGATGCTCCTCCCAGGTGCCGGAATAGATGACGACGTCATCCAGGTAGACGGCACTATAAGACTGGTGGGGCTTCAGCACTCTATCCACCAGACGTTGAAAGGTCGCTGGGGCCCCGTGCAGCCCAAATGGGAGGACCTTGTATTGCCAATGTCCACTAGGGGTGCTAAAGGCTGGTTTTTCTTTTGCAGATGCCGTTAAGGGAATTTGCCAATACCCTTTTGTCATATCAAGCGTAGTCAAGTATCGAGCCACACCCAGCCGCTCGAGTAGGTCGTCAATGCGGGGCATCGGGTAGGCGTCGAACTTGGAGGCCTGGTTTAGACGTCTAAAGTCATTGCAGAACCTCCAGGAGGCGTCCGGCTTTGGCTTTCCTCGATAATGTCCATATCCAACATTCGTTGCACCTCCAGTTCCACTTCGGCGCGTTTTGCCTCCGGGAGTCTATAGGGCCTCTCCCGGACGATTACTCCGGGGTCCGTGACTATATCATGCGCAATCAGCGAGGTCCGGCCCGGTGACTTGCTCACTACTTCGGGGATGGCATGGATAGCCTGGGTTATCTCTCGCCGCTGTAAGGGTGTCAGCTCGTCACCGAGGTTAAGGGCAGACATGCTAGTGAATAGGGAGAGGGATCTACGAGTGTCAGGAGACTCCTCCCTGTCCTTACAAGGTTTCAACAAATTGACATGGTAGATCCTCTCGCTCGGTCGACGATTAGGTTGCTTAACTAAATAGTCGACGAACCCCTTTCTTTCCTTAACCTCGTATGGCCCCTGCCAGTGAGCTAGCAACTTGGAGGGGGAGGTAGGAACGAGCACCATCACTCGATCCCCCGGGCGAAACTCCCGGAGGACAGAGTTGCGGTTGTAACACCGGGCCTGCGCACGAGTCACGTGGTCCTTTTGGAGTGGCCTGATTTTAGCGAGCCTGTCGCGCAGTTGCGCCACATAATCCAATATATTGGAGGAGGGAAGGGCCTCAGCCTCCCAGCCCTCTTTTAGTATGTCTAAAAGTCCCGGGTTGTCGCCCGTACAATAATTCAAAAGGGGAGAAGCCCGTAGAGGCTTGGGGCACCTCCCGGTAGGCAAAAAACACGAGAGGTAGGAGCTGGTCCCAATTCCTGCCATCGGCGCTGACTACCTTGCGGAGCATCTGTTTAAGCGTCTGGTTAAAACGTTCTACCAGCCCGTCTGTTTGGGGGTGGTAGACAGACGTCTTCAGGTGCTTTATTCGCAGTAATTTGGGAACCTCCCTGAACGTATCTGAGGTGAAGGGAGTACCCTGGTCCGTGAGGACTTCTTTGGGGATACCCACACTTGAAAACACTTGACTAATTCCCGTGCGATATTCTTGGTGTTAGCAGAGCTCAGGGGAACCGCCTCTGGGTATCGGGTTGCATAATCTACCATGACCAATATGTACTTGTGGCCACGGTTTGAGGGTTCCAGGGGTCCCACTAAGTCCACCCCTATTCGGTCAAACGGAATGTCTATCAGGGGTATTGGGACGAGAGGAGCGCGGTCCCTCCTAGGAATCTGGCGAATCTGACATTCCGGACAGGATTGACAGAAGTGCCGGACCTCCTCGTTTATCCCGGGCCAGTAAAAGCGGAGCTTGATTCTCTCCAATGTTTTCGGCCCGAGGTGGGCCTAGGAGGTGGCGTGAGCCAGTTCACATACCTCCGCTGGAAGGTGCGGCACTAGCAACAATTTCCGCACCTCACCCTCGTGGGTTGCCACCCGATACAACAGATTATTCTCCAGCACAAAGAAGGGCTCGCGTGGCATGGAACCATCAGCTTGTGAGCTGCCTGGAAGAACAAAACAATCGCATTCCGGGCAAACTGCAGGGAATCGTCATTCCACTGCTCCCTTTTAAACGAGGCAGGCGTGGACCGAAATTGGTGGTCCAAATTGCTCAGGGGGTCTTGTGAGCGGGTTGGCGAAAGTGTTCCCTGGCTCGTCCCTTCTCCGGTGGATGCTTCCGGGTCAGAGTCCGTCGCCTGAGAAACTTCCCCCAAAGTGCCTGCACCATTATGGCTTGCCTCAGAGCATGGCATGGAGACCGCGGGAAGGGTGCCTCGCCCCCTCATAACCAGACCTAGTGATGCCCCGGGAGTGGTGTTCGTCTTACCGCTTTTCCTGTGCGACCAGTCTTGTCCCAAAATTACTGGATGGAGGGATCGGGCAACACTGCAACCGTCAAGTTGGAAACTTGCCCCTTCCATGTGATGTAACAGCGGGCGGAACGGTAAGACTTGGTCTCACCATGCACACAAGTGACTTGCAAGTGCTGCATAAGCCACTGTCGAAGTAATACGTAACGGCGAGCGACAATAGTAATGTTGCTGCCGGAGTCAAATAAAGCTACCACCGAGTGCCCGTTTAATAACACCACTCCCGTGTTTGGACTTGCCAGCGGGTGCGACGGATTACAGTACCTTTCGGCGGTGGCCCAGGTGCAGTCCATCGGCTCCGATGGGGTGTAGAGGGGACAGGTTGGCAGTAGATGGACGGTCTCGCCGCACTTGTAACAGTGCAGGGAGGCCCGCTTTTCTTTAGGCCTCTGCGGTGCTTCCGCAGCGCATCGAGAGGGCTCGGGGGTGGCCGCCCGTCTCTGTCGGTTCCCACGAGCATGCTTTTCCGACCCCCCGCTTGGTAGACCGCGAGCTGATGCTCCAGGACTTCCAGGAGGCCTGGCATGTCCTTATATGGATGGCGCCGGACCTGCTGCGTGAGGGAGCTTGGCAAGGCATTTACCAGGCCCTCACAGGCCACCTGTACTACGACCTTCCGGGCTTGGGGACCTTTAGGCCGTAACCAGCGTCCCATCTTCCCCCAGAAGTCGAAGGCCTGTGCACGGGCCGGTTTCTCCGGGTCAAACTGCCAGTTCCGCCACTCAGTCACCTGCTGGCCCGGCGTGATGCCGTAGCGTGCCAGGATCTCCAGCTTTAGGAGGTCGTAACTCGCGGCCTCCTCCTCAGGGAGGTCGTAATAAGCCCGCTGCGTACGTCCCTTCAAGTAGGGCGCCAGAATGGACGCCCACTCGGACCGCTGCCAATCGTTCCGTGTGGCCGTCCGTTCGAAGATGCCCAGGTATGACTCAATGTCATCTGCCTCTGTCATGGGTACCAGAGGCGGAGGCGTTGGATGAGGCGGATCGGGTCTTACCCTTCGGGCTTCTGCCAACCTGGCCTTCGTGTCCTCCAACTCTGCCAGGATCTGGGCATTCATTCCCTGCAGCACTGTATTAAGGTCCTGCCCTTCAGTCATCTCTCTCGGGCTGGAATCCTGCCGACTATGCCACTGTAAAAGAGTAGAAGCAAACAACGTAAAGGTTTGGGGTTTTCCGGCCCCGTATATTGTAGACAATCCACAATAATTCAAAAAGAAAGCAGGTCAAAATATAAACAAAACAGTTCATATGCACGACGCCTCTGGGAAGGAATCGTGAGGGAGGATGGGACTGCTGACGTCAGCTCCCTGCTGGCGAATGTCTTTTGAAGCGGTTTAAGATCCGTCCGCGGCCTCCTACTAGTGCATGCGTGACAATATATATATATATATATATATATATATATATATATATATATATATATATATATATATATATATATATATATATATTTTGTGATGGATGGCCGGGTCGTCCCAGAACAGGAAGAAGGACTATGGGAGAGTCAGAGTTTGGGTGACAAAGCTGCTGAGAGTGGAGGATTGATTATTGTTTTTTATATAAGTATTGTGGAATTGTGGAGTGTGTGGTGCTTTGTGCACTGTATTGAAAAAAAATATTAAAGAATTCTTCTTGGTGCCTTTAAACGTATGTCCTGGAAGTCTGCCTGTGGGGTTTCACAGGGCAACAGCGCCTCTTGCGTCCGCTATACATACATACATATATATATATATATATATATATATATATATATATATATATATATATATACATATATATATAAATATATATATACATATAGCATATAGCACAGCATCCAGGCAGCTCCAAATTGATGTTATGAAATTTTAGAATGAAATGTTTTCCATTCTTAAATGCACTAAAAAGTAAATAAAAACATAGTCCATCACTCCATCAGTATGAGGATATCTTTTTCTTATGTTTTTTGTCTCTTTCTGATTTCGAAGCACGTATTAGTTCTACATACCCAACAGACAATAATTTATCCCCTCCACTACTCTAACATGCTTGACTCCCACCCAGAAACATTTTTGATGTTATTAAACAGGTCGCGCGACTGACATTAGTGTATCATTGTCTAAGCTGTTGCAAACGCCATTTCTGTGTGCCAATTGATTTGTGTTTATGTGTTTGATAGAAAATTGATTGGGCTGTGGTGAAGTACTTGATTGTTTGCTTTTCTCTGTCTTTCTCACGCTCTCTGACATTCTCTGCGCCTGACAGAGGGGATGTGAGCAGAGGGGCTGTTTGCACAGAGGCTGTTTTCCTAGAAGATATGGACACTCCTGTAAAAAATGCTGAAAGACTACCTTCACATTGCTCCCTTCTTTTCGGCTGCTTTATCGCGGTGCGCATACTTAAAAGCCCAACAGCACGTATTGATTTTTTGATTGTTTGCTTTTCTGTCACGCTCTCGCTCTCTCTCTCTCTGACATTCTCTGCTCCTGACGGCGCTCCTTTGAAGAGAAGATATGTTTGCATTCTTTTAATTGTGAGAAAGAACTGTCATCTCTGTCTTGTCATGGAGCACAGTTTAAACTTTTGACTAAAGGGTGTTATATCATGTCTAGAGGGCTCTAATAATGTTAACAGTGTGGGAGAGTTTATAAGGGCTTAAAATATATAAAAATAACCATACAAACATATGGTTTCTACTTTGCGGATTTTCACCTATCGCGGGGGGTTCTGAAACACAACCCCGGCGATCGAGGAGGGATTACTGTATACTTTCTTTAAAATCATTTTTAAATGCGGAAAACAATTTTTTTTTACAAAAACTAATGACAGATTTAGATTTTAAAGAACATGAGGCGGCATTATCATTTTCGGAGATTTACATGAATTTTTTTTCTTAAAATACTATTATTTTAAATACATTTTAAAAAATTTTCTTTCCCTTCCTCATTGCATTTTGGCAAACAGGACCGGGCGCAAAATCTTCAGTTGTCCTGGGGCGCTGAAAACCTTAGCTACGTCTCTGTTAAGGCACAGATTATTTATTTTTGGTGTAAAGATTTGGGGGCTTTCTTTCTCTCGTCTTGTGTCAGGGTACTGCACACTGCAAAGTAAATGACAGTAAAGATCTTCATAAGTAGAAATTAGGGTGCAGACTAACCAGCTTCAGTGTTCAGTGTTTTTAGATGACTCTTACCTGTGACTCCAGAAGTGTAAGTGACTGCCTCTGCTGAGAGCTAACTGAGGCAGGGGTCAAGTGGAAGCACTGAAGCAAATATTTATTGGAATGGTTGTAATGCAAAGGAACAGCACTTGAAAGGATGATAATTTGAAGGTTGCCCATGTGGGCAAATTACCCCACCAGATGCGTAAGGATGAGAGTCTATTTATTTTTAAACCCTTCTTCTGATACATAAGTTAATGAATAATTTAACTCACTCTTGAGTGTACACCTTGAGTGGTGGACATGAGAATGATGCATGACCTGAAGATGCAGAGTTGCTTATTCTAAAGATCGACCAAACTACTCTAGGAAGTACAATCATTATGCATAAGTCCCTCAAATTCTAGAATATACTGTAGTTCCATCCCACAAACTACAGTTATCTGAGCGGGTTGTTTTCAGGTTAATTAATTTTTTTTCACCACATCCCAAAGATGTGTGTATGTCTGTATGAGTGGGCCCTTTCGATGGATGTGTGTGCAATCCAGGGTTGGTTCTTGTCTTGTACTC
Source organism: Polypterus senegalus (assembly GCF_016835505.1). Classification (NCBI taxonomy): domain Eukaryota; kingdom Metazoa; phylum Chordata; class Cladistia; order Polypteriformes; family Polypteridae; genus Polypterus; species Polypterus senegalus. The sequence goes on from NC_053161.1 coordinate 77,975,398, forward strand.
ATTTGTATAGTGTGGTATGTATAACAAGTAGTGCACTTTATAATAATAATTTACAACGAAAGCTGCTTTACAGTACTCAAAATGTTTGCAAGCCTCTTTTCTCACCTCTTCATTTATTATATTTTATAGGCACTCAAATACCATTTTGTTCAAAGTGTGAGTAGCATCTTGTGAATCTGAGTTCCAGAATAGGCAGGTAACAAATTCTAAATGGGGTATTTCTGAAAAGTACATTGTAAAGCTACACTAACAAAGCAGTTCCAAATCAAACAATGCAATGATACTCTACTCCAAAGTGCATTATTCTATAACATTTCCTAAGTTAGGTATAAATCAGTGTTCATATTTAATCGATCCCGTCAATGCCCTTACATGTTTATTAAAAAGATATCATTTTGAACTTACTTCCCATGTGGAATAATCTGATCAGCTGTTAATGGGAGAAACCACAACTAAGAAAACATGCATTTCAAAGTTCAAGATGTGATGTGGTATTTTCACAACATCTCATTGCCCACCATCTGGCACCAACACCTTTCACATTTTCTCTTCAGGAATTTCAACTCTCACCTTCAAGACTTTCCTTGCAAGCGTCATGCCACTTTGTCTGTTCCCTTTCTTTTTGGTTCATATGTGGTTTGGTTGACACAAGATTTATGCAACTCTTTGAAAAGAATAGGCAATGCATCTGTTTGAGGGTGGGAGAAAAAGCAGCTACCACTGCTAACAAAATAGAAACAAAGAAAGACAAAAAAATGATACAAAGAGTACTTTTTTGTTAAAAACTAGGAAAATGCATTTATTATTGAATACAGCTGATTCTTGAGGGTGTCACTATGACTGCAATAGACTGCTAACCTATCCAGGGTTAGCTGTTGTTGTGATTTAAGGGTTCCATATAATGTAGATTTCATTTCTGCAAACATTAAATATTTTTCCTTTCATTTTGTCTAAGATATTAATTGCATAGTGATTTGTGTAATTAGATTTTTATCGCATGTGCTTCCGTTTTGTGTATTAAGATGATTAAGATGGAGAAGAGTTATTCCCAGTGTCCACATTTTTGGGTTTTATGCATTTTCTTGACATTGATTCCTGGTTTGTACAATGAATCCTGGTATTAGTAAGTTAGTAGTATTTCTGGCTTTGACTCTCTTCTTCCCAAATTTTTTTTCTCTTTTCTTCCTTTTGTGATCATTTTGTGTCCCTTGTCTTGCCGATTTTTCATCATGACAGAACGTCTTTCTCTGTCCATCTGATACTACTGAGGTTTTAAACCTCCCAAAATCCTGTAACAAAAAATAGTAGATTTAGAAAATGGAAGGATGGATTGATTGAAGGTCTTTCCTCATGTTAAAATGCTATTTGTAAATGCACTGCTCACAGGAACAACAAGGACCCTTATTCAGCTACCATGTCAAGCTGTTTTTAGCGTTATTAGCAGATACAATTCATTCTTCCAATGTTTTTTTCATAAAGAAAAGCATGAAAAACTTCAATGGCTGACATATCTATGACTAGCTTACCTCGAAAATATAAATTTATAATTCAAGTTAGTGTACTGATAATGACACTGGAAATTCTGATAAGCAGTGCTTGTAATTTTTACTTTTTCCACTTAATGTTCTTAAGCATTTCAAAGGCTTCCCTGATCTGTGCTTATTGACAGTGTTTTATGGATATTTATTGCACTATAAGCTGTTGCCCTAATACAAATATGTTTCAAGTTCCTACTGTTCAATGTTCAGAAGTTGAATTTCCATGTTTTGGTCACATATTGACAGTAAATAGTGAAAGATCTGCAAACTGTACTGAGCTGAACAAGTCCTTTCTGGTAAGGCTAGATGGAAAAAGACTACAAGTGTCATAAGGTGGAGGTTTTGAAAATGTTGACATAGTGGTGTCTGACACTGGGGAGAATCCTAAGGAACTATATGGATCATATTCATACAATATATTGTTGCTGTGATGAAAACTTGTCTAAAATAAAATTTTTAGGTGAGACAATGTAGTAAAACGTAGATTCTCCCAGCTAGTAGAGCACAGTATGTTTACTACACGAGATTATCACAAGTGAACTGAACCCTTTGTCTAATGACTGCAGGAAGAGAAAAGGCAGGATGATTAGACTAGCTGATAGAAGACACCTATGTTTGTAAAAGCAGTGTGGATACAATATTTAACTACTCCATTTAATTTAGGGTATTAATATCCACACGCAAATAGAGTTGTCCCAAAATATTTTCCTGGCATTGTGCTATTTTCTTTGCTGAAAGCAAGCCAGGATAATCTTTCAACCAGTGAGAACTGAACTGATAGACATTGGCTTTGGAATTGCTTGCCAGTGTTTCATCAGTCAACAGTCCTGCTGCTTCCAGATAACGTCCCCACTCTGTCTTACATTATATCTTAATTTCATATCTACTCATTTTTATTGGAGGTTGACTGAAAATACTGTAGCAAGCTATTTATTTTACTCTGAAAGGTCTTGAAATGACCATTTTGCAAATAGGGTATCAAAATGCATTTACATGAATCCCCAGTAGTGGAGTATTTCTAAACATTTCATCTGAAAATATTAGATGAGTCCGGTATTTTTACACACTTGTACAATCAACAATAAAGAGAAATATAAATTTGTCTATTTGTACTTGCTTATTTTTGTCATTTATTTTTTAAATGCTTTTGAATACTATGGGAGTGGTAAGGCAGCAGTATGTTCTCCCAAGCTAAATGTTTAGCGTGCAAATGTAAAATGTGCAGGCTAAAAGCATCATAAATTGGTTTCTGTAAACTATGAATGAGTGTGGTAGTGTGTGTGAGTGTGCTTTGCAAGGGATTGCCACCCTATTCATGGGTGATTCTGGATTCATTGTGTCTGAGGCTGCTAGCAAAGGCTTTTTCACTGCAACCTGATATTAGAGTAAGCAGGTTAAGAAAATGGATGGATGACCAACCTGCATTTTAATTTTTAATAAAAACATGTGCAAAATGGCTCAAGATAGTATTGGATTTCTTAAGGCAAGTGTGAGAGACTACTATAATACTTAAATCTTTACAGTTTCTGATTCTTTATCATGTCTATTGTTTATTATCATTTTGACCTCAGTTAGCTTGCCAAATCAACTGATTACAAGAAGGTACCATAAATATGGCTATATCTTCTATCTTTTTGATGCATACCATAGTTAAGGTACATATAAAAGGGAGGTACCGTATATATCAAGGAGACACTCAAAACAGAAACTGAACACAGTGCCTTTAGAAAGTGATTTCAGGAAAAACCATCTTCTCTTAAAATTATTTTTGTAAAGGGGGCATACTCAATAAGGGATATTCTTTGGAATCACTGCTTTTGAAATATGGTCTAGTTTTACTGGGCACCTGAAGAATTCTTATCCATAAAACTTACCTGGTAAAAACATATTTCCAAACAAAAACAAACCTGTAATGAGATACTGAGGCAGCTAAAATGAATGGAGGTCTGAAAAGTGCAATCCATGTTGGATTTGTACATACTAGTGGTAGAAAACAGTTGTACATTCAAAGGCCATACTCATAAACCTCTTTTTGTAACTGCTGTTGGAGTAACATTAAAGGTTACTTAATATTCAATTTCAATAGAAAACAGTTCTACACTTCCATAAATCTTTTTCCAATGTTTTACTTTAACTATCACTTTACTGACTTAGTAACTTACGAGAAATGCTGCAAGATAATTACCCTACTTTTTATAGGGTCAAAGTCAGTACCAATTTGTTGTAAGACACACTCACAAAGTCAACCACTCTCACTCCCATCAGACCAATATAGATTTACCAACATTCTAAAATGCAAATATTGAGATATAAAAGAAAAAACATTATATCGGGAGAGAAAAAAATATAATATGTAAAATGCTATGTAAAATAATAAGTTTCGTAATCATGAGAGTAAACTTCACATTTAGAGCCCTGTCCGTCTTTGAACAACATCATTTAATTGTTAAATTTGTGTACAGCACTGTTCTTAAATAATACTAATATTTAATTTGAAGAATGTGACTCAGGCTGTTTCACTGATGGTTTATTTCCATCTTGTAAGTCAGTGACTATGTATTGTGAGGGACAGCATGCAAGGAGGACCAGCATCCCAGGCAGAGTTGGTTTGGGGTCCGAGCCTAAAAGAGATGCGCATAACATGGAAAGACAGGGGAAAGCAATAATCCCTGCTTATTGTCTCACCCGTATGCTAGATGGCAGCAGCCCTGGATATTGTTTGGACAAATGCAGGAAATGCCAAGAATTGCAATCCAGTAGCACAGCCTTACTTGTTTCCGTGGGTGTCACTAGGAGGTGCTGCAGTGAGTTACACTCTCTACTATTTGGGACTTCCTTATGGCATGGAATTACTTCCAACAGGTAAAGCCCTGGCACCAGAAGCAGTCCCGGGTCTTCCAGAAATCTCAATGCCTTGGAATCTGTTAATTTGCTACATTAGAGTTTACCTAGACAAGAAGGTGATGACAAGCAGTTGTGCTGAGATAGCTATACAAATATTTGCTCAATATTTGACAGCAAAGGACTTGTGGGCAGTTCCAGGGATCCTTGGGAAAACCAAGGTGACGACTGGACTATTGAGTGACTGGGGCCTGATTGCAGTTCCAGAAAGCAAAAATGAAGGAAAAGACTGAGTGAGTGTCTCTTTGGTTTCCATTAGGGGCAATTGGATGGAACAGGATGGGTCTTTCGATCCAGATAATGAATTCCTATCACCGACAGTCCTGTAGAAGATCGTCCAGAGCTATTTCCCTGTGAGATACCACTATCCTTGATGTGGCTTTCACCGGAAATCAATGCAGTGTCCAACTCAGGGGTTGTTGATCAAAACACACCAAGTCCTCACTGACAACCAAAGGAAAAGTCTGAGCAGTCAACAGATGTGGAAAAGTTTGCGGAGTTACTGGAGCTGGTGCAGACACTTTGATCAGTCCTCACCACGATAGAAATGGCCTTTGAGGAGATTGAAAACTTGGTAAGAACCTCTGTCGACATAGTTCACCAGTACCTTTGGCATCTGAGTATAAAAGTGGTACATGGAATCTATTGAGCTATACAAGCGAGTGAACTCTGTATAGTACATCATAAGGGAACACAGTGTGAAATGATCAATGACAATTGTGACAGGAATTGAGTAACACTTGCTCCAATAACTATGACACATGTGTTGAAAAGTTTCCCCTGCCTGAACTGCGAGTCCTGAAGACTACCACTCAGACTGTAGAGATCAGGCTGGGAAGAAAAACAGGAACGTTGAGCAAAAAGATTCTGGATGTAAGTGAAAGAAATTGAGTATATGCTGTTCCTTCAGTTGATAAATATGTAATGGCCTCCTGATGTTTGAGCCTCCCAGAAGAGACACCCATACTCAAGTGAGGAAGATCAAGGTGGAGAAAAAATTTGGGGATTGTGATACGAAGAACTGGTTTCCCAATACCAATGTCCGAACTCCCCCTACAAATCAGAAGGTGGTTAAAAACAAAGAAAATGGGGTTCAGACAGCACAGGCTACTTCCTTGATTAGTAGGGTAACACAACCTGTCTTTATTCCTCAGATTGAAAAGGAGGATTTCAAGAAGAGGTCCTGTTCTTATGACAGTCCTATTCAAGATTCCGCAGAATCTCATGCCACATTTGGCCCAATCCTGGTGATTTGGAGGGACAAGTCATGTACCATGAACTTGGAAGAGGGATTGGAATTTCCTTCCTGTTTTCAAGTGCCAAAGGGGAAGTTGTGGTGTTATGAATGTCAACAGCCATAACATGGATGGAGGCACTGCCCTTATACCATTCTGTGAAGAGACACTTGTGGAATTGTTGTGCAAAAAGGTATTTTTGTAATAAACCTCCCTTTTTGTTTGAACCTGTAACTGTGTTATGCATTTGTGTTAGGGGTTTGGGGCTCAGTAGTAAGTATATGAGACTTTTCCCAATTGAACTGGAAGCTGATGTATTACTGAACAGGGGACAATGCAAGCAAAAGATTAAAGTTTGGGGTCCTAAAATTGAAAAAGATCAGTAGCTAGTCAAAAAAAATTGTATGGAAGATGCTTTAAACTTTTCAACTGACATATTTCAAGAAAACAGCTGAGGCCTGGAAGATTTGGCATGCTGAGCAGGATTGTATTCTGAGAAAGCTGAAAAGCAATACAGGACCTTAGAATGTTTTTAATATAAGAAGTCTTTTAGTAGCTTAGTGCAGTTTTTGATTCCTAGGGGAATCAACCTAGATTTTGTGCAATAACTACTCTGTGTTTCGAGAATCTGTAAAAATGTAGCAGTTTTGCTAGTGGTCAGTAAGCCAGGTGTGTATGCTTAATTTGGGAACTGGGAGTGGCTACCATTTATTATAACTTTTTCCAAAAACATTTCAATGTTTAGTTTAATTTTAGTTCAATTATTGCGTTATTGCAAAATTGAGTCTTTAATTTACCTGCTGCCTTCCTAACACTTTGAGAGGATCCTTGGGAATCTGACTTGAATTTGCTATTTGCTTAGCTGCTGGACCCTTTCCAAGGATATATATATAATTAGTAAATAAGGCACTACACTACCTGGGAAATGTCATTGGGGACTGCATGAAACGTTCATGCTTGAAGCTTGTATGTACCCACCCTAGATTTTTTAATACTTTGTATTTCTTATATTAGCTTCTATTGTTTTTTTGCTAATAAATAAAACTTTTAAGTAAAGGTTTAAACTCAATGTCGTTGTTAGATTATTGATTGCTAGCATTGCTGAGAGGCTATGATTGTTTCTTCCTTCTCTAGCTGCAGTCCCTTAAGGGTGTGAAGAATACTTTGTTAAGTCCTTTATTGATGTAAACTGGGCTGAAGTAAAGGAGTGTAAATAAAAAATAATCCCTTTCAGTGATTACTGCCATTAGAGGTCCCTTGCGTGTCATATGTGGGGTACAATTAGGACAGTGAGACAGGTAAAGGGTTACAGATAACAACTAGGTTTTGAAATTTTTTCTATTCTCTATTAAGAAATGAACCTAAAAGGTTAGCTGGTATCTTTCATGTTAAGTGCATGTCACAGGTGATCTGATAACATAATAAAACAAAGGGTTGTAAGTACCCTAACTAATCATAATAAGGAAATTCTCATATGTATATTATGTGCCTGGAAGTCTTTTGAATATTAAAAGGAGAGCCCAGTAGGCGAGTCCTGGGGTCCTGTATTGTTTGTGGAAATTCCGGTAGAGAAAATGCTTTGCAATATGCTGTACATGACAACAAGTAGTCACTCCTGATTTAGCATGAAGGCTCTGTGAGACATTAGCTATAGAAGACTGAAAATTAACCCCATCCCTTGGCACAATCCCGTTCATGGATAAGAACAGATGTGCCCAGACGCTCTTAATAGACATCTGAGTGAAGAGGCAGAGAACAGCAAGTATTATGTGGCTGGATGATGAAAACAAAGGGAGAGAGATAAATAATGTATAATGGTTTACATAATAAGAAAAAAATAATGCATGTGCCTATGGCAGCATGTGAAGAACCAAAAAAACTGGCATAGTATCTGCATTCTGAAGAATGGCATTTATAATGTAAAGACTGACAGCTATTTTATGGAGATCAAGAAGATAGAATCCAGAACATAAAGATTAATAAAGAATAATATTATTTAGGTGTTGAATGCATGGAAATATTATACTTAAGAGTTTTACTAAGAAAAGATGGTTTTGCAAAGGAAAGGAAATTATACAGTACATTAAAATCTTAATTTTAATGTTAAGGGTTACCTTAATTTAAGTATGAGGGACTTTGGTAAGCCATAATACAGAGTAATATAAGTTTATGTAACAAGTAATCAATATAATAAGGATTAAAGAAACAGGTAGTATTTTACTGTATCATATACAGTAAATGTAGACACAAGTTTCAATACTTCAGGAATCTATTATTATTCTTGTAAAATATTTACTTGTGTATTACATACACTATTATTTCACTTTATAAAAAGGTTTAAGTAACATTATTTGCTTTCTCCACATGATTTCATGCCTTGGCATAATTGCTCAATCAACTGACCGATCCTGAGGACCCAGGTATAATTACCTTGTTTCATAACCCTTATCTTCCATCGACTTTGCATTTCCCTCTTTGCTCACCAGATACTAAGTATAATATAGTTGTGGTCCTGTCAAAGTCATATTGACCTTCTTCTGCCCACCACTATTGTACTAATAAGAAAACCAATTAATGACTTATCCGTTTATCTCAATGTCAAGTCTTTTCTGAGGTGTACTATTATGTCTGTTTCTCTGACACACTGTTAATTAACTTACACCCTTTGCCCATTATTTGAATTCAACATTTATTCAAAATGTATAATAGTCTGTGTGACTGGTTCAGCACACTTTCTCAAATGTCACGGTCCTAGTGTAAGGTATGAAAAGCTTTAATGAACATGATTTTATAAAGCAATTTCAAAGGGAAATAGATAAAGCTTTAGGCTATAAATTAAGAAACACCACTGTCTCAGGGCAAAGACAGGCATGACAATACCTCATTTAAAATAGATACCAGACTCCAACTAGAAAATATATGGCAACTTGTCAGATAATGCTAATTTGACATTTTGGAACAGGTGAACACAAAACTAATTTAATAATAGATCCTATTTTGTATATTTATCAGAAATAGGCTTTTGTCCCTTATTATCAACAAGTGTCTAATCAGTTAAGATTAATCACAACTAGGTTTTGTAATAAACCTTATTGTTCTTATTACAATGAACTCTGTCACTAGAACCCTAACTTCTACAGAATGTCAAGGTGGAGTTATTACTTTATAAATTATGCTGACATTTTCTAGAAGATTCTTTTTTTTTTGCAGTTGTTACAGTGGTTACATCTTTAATAATTAAATCAGATTTGAGGGTAACTAACCTGGTCACAGCAAAGTTGAAAGGACTGAATCAATGAAATGGTTGGCAGCTCAGCAGCTTTGGATCACTGAGTCACTGAACATAGGCCTAACTATGGTAAAGTCATAAAGAGGACATGACTCTTGACATACCAATACAGAATTGCAACTTTGTAGCCAACAAAGACAAGACACACGCTCACGGAGACTGCCCTGCACTGTTCATTAAGGTACAGAAGAGTAAGACACACAAACCTCATCTACGTAGGTTCCTTAGTGTTCAATAGATATCTGAAACTTGAAAATTAGAAGCAGTTACAATGGGCTTTGGCTTTGGTCTTTCCTCTTACCACATGGAGGATATCACATATGAATGAGTATGTTAACAGACAGATTCATAAAAAGAAAAAAAGAATATAAAACAAAACAAAATTATCAAAAATAATGCAACAACTTGATGAAAGAGAAAAAATACAAAATAAATAAGAATTAAAATAAGGGAACACTTAGGGCAGAATGGTGGCGCAGTGGTAGCGCTGCTGCCTCGCAGTTAGGAGACCCAGGTTCGCTTCCCGGGTCCTCCCTGCGTGGAGTATGCATGTTCTCCCCGTGTCTGCGTGGGTTTCCTCCCACAATCAAAAGACATGCAGGTTAGGTGGATTGGCGATTCTAAATTGGCGCTAGTGTGTGCTTGGTGTGTGGGTGTGTTTGTGTGTGTCCTGCGGTGGGTTGGCACTCTGCCCAGGATTGGTTCCTGCCTTGTGCCCTGTGTTGGCTGGGATTGGCTCCAGCAGACCCCCATGACCCTGTATTTGGATTTGGTGGGTTAGAAAATGGATGGATGGATGGGAACACTTAATTAACATAGAATAAAAGTAAGGTCCGATGGAGGACAAAATAAAATCTGCAGGGGTTCTAGGCCACGAGACCGCCCAGCCCCATCTAGGCATTCTACCTAACCTAACATAAATGTCTTCAATCAGTCCTCATGGTATACAAGTTTCTCATGGAAGAACTTGATGATGACAGTCATGTGGACTTCTGGCCTTTAATCCATCAATGTAGGTACATCAAGGCAGCTTTGATTAGGTGGTGGTGGCGCAGATCTCCACCACAAAAAAACGGAAAAAAAGTAGGGATTTGCACGGATTTTGGATCCACCCTGAATAATAATGATAATTAATTGAATATACAGAGCATCAGGTGAGATGAAGCTATGAGAAAGCCATTTTAAAGTAATTTCAGCAGCGTTTTAAAGTGCTCCACTGTATTAGCCTGGCGAATTCCTATTGGACATCACTGTGTAAAAAGAGATGTTTTTAATCTGATGTTAAAAGTAGCAGTAGCAGAAACCTGATGGATTTAAAGAAAAGAGAACTGTTCTATTCAGCCAGTGTTTCTCTCTTTTTGTTCAGATTGCATTTTGTGTCTTTTTTGTTCATGTTTGATTTCTTTGTTTATATCAATATTGTTAATACTGTTGCAGAATAAAGGACAAAAAGGCGAGAAAAGGGTTTGGGGTAGCCACCCCATATATTGTAGTTTGGTTGCTGGAAGAATAAAAAGAAATCAAATTTCAAAACTGAGTTCAAGACAAAACTGATGTATGTGGGACAAAATGGAAGTTTCAAAGTTTGGCAGAGGAAATGAGGTAATCAGGGCTGAAACCGGAAGTGAAGTCATCGGGAATAGGCAAAATTCCCTGTAATTGGTCTGCATGAGAAAAGAGAAATGGTTAGTGCACTCTGCCACCACCTGGCCCCTCATTTGAGCCTTTTGACTGCCTCCCATGGGCATGTGTGTGACAACTGTTATTTATGTTTAATTGTATGATTATGTGTTTTTTGCATTAAGTGTCTATGTATCCATTCTTCTTCTACTGTGTTTTTTGTACCTTATGAGTAGTCCCCTATACAGTATGCTACCTGTCAATCTTCACGAAGAGGCTTCCCTTAGTTCTCTTTTGATTATTACCGTGTTTTTGCTGTTTTTTGACCTCTTTGTTCTGTTTTTGACATCTTTTTACCTGGATTTGTCCTTTTAGGTCATGTTTGCCATTGGATTGCCTGCTTTGAAGGTAACTCATTCTGCTGCTTTTTGTGCTTCTCTGATCTCGTTTTTCTGGAGCGCATTTTGTGAAGTAAATATTTTATTTTATAAAGATTCTCCATTTGTCCTTATTGTTACTGAAGCAGAATGCTGGTGGAACCTTCATCATCTGGAGCTTTTTGCAACAGTATTTTGAGCAGTTATAAATTTTAAGGCGCCTGTTCCCTAGCTACTTTGGAGGCATCCTTTTGTAATTTCGCTTGAGAGACTGGTGTTTAATATGGAACTAACATATCATTAGAAAACTACAGACTATGACATAAAGTGTAATAAAGTACCATTTTGGAAGGATTGGTGATATCAATGACATGAAAAGAGTTTTTACTATGCTATTTATTTCTTTATTTGATGCTCTGAAAAGCACAGAATTACAGTTGTCAAGATGGTATTTCAGCTGCCTTGCAAGTGAGAGAAAATCTGAGTAATGAAATATTCTTGATCAGAAAGAAAGCAGATCCAGTAACATTATTGATGTGTGCTTCAAATGGCAGACTTGGTTCTAAACAGATACCCAAATTCTATTTTTAAAAGAAAGAAGGGTGCTGGTTTTGATATCTACACTGAAAGCAAACACAGACTTGAAAATTCTTTTAGTATTGGTGAGCCATAATTCTGTCTTGTCTCAATTAAGTTTCAAAATGTTGTGGGGATGTAAAAACTGTTTGTTCTGTAGATAGGGCTTTTCATTTTATTTCATGTTTCCAGTTTCATGTCATAACATTTAATTGGAAGGCAGATATTTATGACTGAGGAAGAGCTGATAACTCTATACATGTTTCACGGAGGAAAGATCTTGATGTTATAATACTGAGTACCACTTTGTCTTTTCATTGACTAGCCTGGAGAATCTGGACCTAGACCATAGCCAATGCAGTCACTTCTTTCCTGCCTGTATCTTTACCACTCTTCCATTTGCTAGCACTTGTAAACAGCACAACAACCAACAACCTGGCTCAATCATGAGTTCTTTTACATATAGTTTTAAAAATTGCTCATTTAATTTTTCTCCTTACCTTGTAACACTTTAAGCCGTTGAGTTATATTCATTATTTCCATTATTATTAGTCGTGTTGTACAACTGGATCTACTCAGCTCTTAGTTTTGGCTCTGAAGAAATTTCAAAATATATTGATCCGGTTGTATGGATTATGAAATCAAGTATCTACAGGTCTGATGTGATGCTCGGGTTGACCGCAGCTGGCACAGTCATCCTTCTCCCAGACCTTAATAGTCATAAAACCTAGATGGACCAGCAAGTGAAGAGTCGGACAAAGTTTAAGGTGCAAAAAGTGCAAAGTGTTTAATAAAACCAAAAGAAGAATTAAAGTGTATAGTGCATTAATAAATATAAAATGCCCTTGGAAAAATACTTTCAAAGTTCAATTAAAACATGACAGCCTCCTAAAACTAGACAGTTAACCTAAGGTTAGTGTTGTTATGGTAAGGTGTTTGTGTGGTTAGCATGTACTATAGAAATGCAGTGACATCAGTTCTGTCCTGAAACTGCTGGTCTAGAATTGCTGGCATAGACCTGTGATGACATATGCTGCTGTGTCTCTGCAGGTGGATGCAACACAATACAATACAACAATACAATACAACTTATTTTTGTATAGCGCTCTTCACTGAGTGCAGGCGCAGAGCGCTGTGAACAATTCTCAGATAAAATGCAAGTATAGATTATACAAATTACTAAACACAGAATCAGTGCACATATAAATACAGATTTGTTAAAAAGCACAGCGAACAAGGTACAAACTAAAAGCATAAATGTAAATCAACAATATTTGCCTATTAATTACCTGATGAGCTATGACCAGTTGACAACAGAGGAGAAATAAATGGTAAAAAAGAAACACATTCACAGTTCTGGACATGCTGGAAAACTGGATGCCTCCCCCTTGTGGGTTTTCTATAGTTGGAGTCTATGCTGGCCATCCAATCTAATTGGAGAGTCTTTCTCTCCAATATTCCAATGCTTCTTTATCCGAGATGACTTTTCCATATACTGTACAAGAGAGCAGCCTGGCAAAACAGCAGTGGCACAAAGTAACCATATCAAGATACTGACATGAGAAACAGAATAAAAGAGGGTTAGTAATGGTTTAAAAATAGTGTGACACATCTTCATCACGGCAATAGCTCCTCTTGGCATCACACACAGTTCCACTGTCTTCACTTCGCTCTGGACTGTTCCTTACTATTGCCATCCTTATCCTGTATTTAATGCTCCTTGAAGTTAATCAGTAGATCCAGACCTCTCAATAATGCTGGATCTCTCTCTGTTTCTGTTTCTCTTTCACTCCTCTACAAAACCATACAAAGCCTCATTTGTCCTAAACCTGGTTCTGGTTTTGCCTCACTTTCTTCCTCTCTATTTCAGCTGAACCTGAGTACTCACCTTACCACTAAACAGCAATTACATCATTAAGGTGAGTGCTTGTGCCTCTTGGAACTGATCAACCCACAAGCTAAGTAAAAACTCTAAAACAATTAATAAAATCCACTAAAAGCAACCCATAGGACATGCTCCATCACACCTGGCTACTACCTCCTTGACATTTGAGATGACCTCTTTTAAATCACTATCTTTGGGACTATCCTTACTTTTTCTCCAGACATCTGAGTGTATTATATTTGTACTGATTAATGGTTCAGGTATATTTGTGTTCTTATACATGCTCATTGTTTATGCTACTGCCATTTGTCAAGGTTTGAATCAATTTGTCACACCAATTCTTCCTTGATTTAATTTGTTATCATTTGTTTTTCAGTCCACATATGAACCTGTGAGGTTATGGCTCCCTGCTTTTACTTTGTGACCTGCACTCAGTTGTTGCAATGAATGTGTTTTTCTTACATATATTATCTGATATTGTAGTTTACACATGATGTTTTACAGTATACTGTATTTGGTCGGTTTTTAATCCATTGCCTGTTATCGGTATTAATTCTTGTCACCAGTCCATGGGAGATATGTCAAGTAAGAAACCTGGGGGAAATTTTGCTTTTTACAGAAGCTCAAGAAATATTTTAACAAACAAAAACAACCCTTCTCAAATACAAACAGGAATTATACAAAAGAAGAAAAAACATCTGACTTGGCTAAATATAAGAGAGCAGTCACAGTGAAGCATTCTGCAGTGTTAGTGCCATTTAGGTATAAATGAGCCCCAGTAATATTTCTTGACATTCTTCTTCTGAATAATTTTTTGACCAAAAGTACTCAAAGACAGTATGTCACAGAATCGATAGTCTAGGACTAGATGAGGAAATTATTTAAAATGCACGAGTCATTCCTGAAACTAAAGGGGACTTTCAAAAGAAAGAGGTTTACATTTTTCAGAACATGGTAAACATCCATTTATTTCACCCACTAAATCCATCTCAAAGATAATTAGGGTGTTGTTATCTATCCCAGAGGCACTGGCTACAACGCTGAAACCAGCCACAGATAGGGAGCCAATCCATCTCAGGGGCTAAGTTTGCCTATATCACACAAAAAAAGAAATCTTGACAAACACCAAGATAGTAAACCCATGATATTAAGGGAAGGAAAATAGATGCTTTTAGTTGGGGTTTAAATTAAACATGATTACTGTAAATGCAGAGATGTTTGTGTGGAAAATTCCAGATGTTTTTAAGCCAAAGCACTGAATAGTCAGTTACTTCTGCAGGGTAGTGTTGTCTAAGGGCGTATCTACAGTGACTAAGGGCTTTAGGAAATGTGCAAAACATACTGTATATTTATTGACATTTCTGTTAAATGTTCTTTATAAGAAGTTTGGATCAAATGTGAAATGAAACAGCCAGAAGGTAGCAGGAGAGTGTGATTTAGTATCTATGACAATAGCTCAGTTTTTAAAATTTTACCCATGGTGTGATAGAGGTGCTATATAGCGCCCGACCCGGCACAGACTGACACAGAGGCACTTATAAAATAAAAGACTTTTTTATTTTCTCTTCAGCCGTGGGGCATGTCTTCCCCGTGTTCCACAGGCCCAACATAGTCCCAAAAGCACAAGCAAAGACACACAACACACTTCTTCTTCTACCACCACTCCTCCTCACCAAGCTTTGTCCTCCTCCCACCCGACTCTGGCCACTGATTGGTGGTTGCTGGCTCCTTTTATAGTTCTCCTGGAAGTGCTCCAGGTGCTTGATCCCCGAGTTCAGGCTGCACTTCCAGGTGTGATGAATATGTTGCCCATACGGGCTCAGGAGTCCCAAACACAGCACCCCCTAGTGGCGCCTGCAGGACCCAACAGGGCTGCACCCAACTCCAATTCCCAGGATGCCCTGCGGGAACCTGAGGCACTGCTCCACCCCAGGGAGGCGGCCATCTAGTATCCAGGGGGAGGTATTGCAGTATTCAGGGCTGCTCCCCCTGAATATAGCGTGCAGGGGCATCCCGACTGGGTATGGATACCAGCCGCCAGTCACAATGGTTTAGAGTTTTGAATGAGGCATTTATATTAAGAGAATTTCAATATTCAAGTCCAGAAATCACAGCATGAAACAAGCTGTTAGATCGGTAAAGACTTTTAATAACTACATTTATGTAGGACCTGAAACTGAATAAAGAATCAGGGGGTGACAAAAAAGAATGCTATGCATGTTCGATTTGAAACATATTTAACTGAATTAAATTGAATGTGTTTGACAATTTTGGTATTTTTTTTTTTTTTTTTTTTTTATTAATTTTATTACAATCAATACATAGCAATCACATTTTTTACAAAAAAAAAGAATTATGCTAAGAACAGATCGATCCCCACCCTTGAGAGAGAGAGCAAGCCAAACGGTGTAAAATTTAAGGCTTTTAAAAATACCTAAATCAACAAATTCTCTGTGCTTTATAAATCATTTCAAAATATTACTGATTAGATCCTGCCATGTTTTGAAAAAGTCTGCACAGATCCTCTAACTGAGTATTTGATTTTTCCAATTTTAAATAATATAACACATCAGTTTCCCACTGACTTAAAAGAGGAGAGTTTGGGTTCTTCCAGTTTATCAGAATAAGTCTGCGTGCCAAAAGTGTAGTGAATGCAATCACAATTTGTTTGTCCTTCTCCACTTTAAGACCCTCTGGAAGAACCCCAAACACAGCTGTTAATGGGTTAGGAGGGATTGTGAGTCCAAGACTGTCTGAGAGGTAATTAAAAATTTTTGTCCAGAATAATGTTAATTTGGAGCAGGCCCAGAACATGTGACCTAGTGAGGCTGGGGCTTTTGCAGCGTTCACAGGTTGGATCATGCCCTGGAAACATTTTGAGAGTTTTAGTCGAGACAGATGTGCTCGATATATAATTTTGAGTTGTATAATTGTATGCTTTGCATATGGAGCTTGAGTGAATTCTCTGCATTGCTACTTTCCACTCCTTTTCTGATATATTAATTGAGAGGTCATTTTCCCAGTGTCCTCTTGGATCTTTGAAAGGAAGGGATTGTAAAAGGATTTTATATATTGTAGAGATGGAGTCTAACTCCTTGAAATTGAGCAATAATTTTCCAGCGTGGATGAGGGTGCAAGATGAGGAAAATCTGGAAGGTTCTGTTTAACAAAGTTCCTGATTTGAAGATAGTGAAAGAAATTTGTAGCTGGAATGTTAAATTTGGAATGTAATTGTTCATAGGATGCAAAGACGTTGTCTATATAAAGATCTCTAAGCAAGTTAATTCCAAATTTTTCCAGATATTAAAACTGCATATGTTTGTGAGGGTTGAAAGAGGTGGTTCTTTTGCAGGGGTGCCACAGAAAGAAGCTTCTCCGTCTTAAAATGCTTTCTACATTGGTTCCAGATTCTAAGTGAGTGGAGCACAATTGGGTTATTAGTGTATTGCCGATAACGTGTGTTTATTGGAGCACAAAGCAAGGAATACAAAGAAGTACTGCAGGATTTTACTTCTATTGCGGTCCATGCCTGTGTATGTTCTTCTATTTGTGTCCAGGTTCTTATCGACTGTATATTTGCGCCCAGTAATAAAACTGGAAGTTAGGTAGAGCCATGCCGCCTTCTGCCTTTTGTCTTTGTAGGTCGCTCTTTTGATGCGTGGATGTTTAGAATTCCAAATAAATGAGGTTATTGTTGAATCTAATTGCTTAAAAACGATTTATTAATGTATATTGGTATGTTTTGAAATAAAAAGGAGCTTAGGAAGAATATTCATCTTAACAGTGTTAATTCTTCCAGCTAGTGTGAGATGAAGGGTTGACCATCTATGCAAGTCTTGTTTAATTTTTTCCATACAGACGACGAAATTTTGTTGATAAAGAGCTTTATGTTTACTTGTGATGTTTACCCGAGGTATTTAAACTGTTCTGCAATGATAAAAGGAAGGGTGTCTAATCTAATATTATATGCTTGCGAATTCACGGAAAGAGTACACTTTTATTCAGATTAATTCTGAGACCAGAGAGCTTTTGAAATTCTGTGAGTGCTGCTAAGACTGCAGGCACAGAATTTTCTGGGTCCGATATATACAGTACCATGTCATCTGCATATAATGAGATTTTCTGTTCCAGTCCTTCTCTGCTAATCCCCTTTATCTGATCAGTATTTCGACAATGTATTGCCAGTGGTTCAATGGCAATTGCAAACAGCAGTGGTGACAAAGGGCATCCTTGTCTTGTGCCACGTTCTAGTTTAAAGTAGTCTGAGCAAATGTTATTGATGCAAACTGAAGCTTCTGGGTTAGTATACAGTAATTTAATCCATGCACAAATGTTCGGGCCAAACCCAAACTTCTCCAAAATAGTAAAAGATATTTCCATTCAATCATGTCGAATGCTTTTTCTGCATCCAATGATAATAATATTTCTGGGGTGTTTGATTTAGTTGGTGAGTATATTACATTAAACAGGCGTCGAAGATTTGAAGATAAGTGTCGGCCCCTAATAAATCCAGTTTGGTCTTGTGATATTACTGAGGGAGCACTTTCTCCATCCTTCTAGCTATGATTTTAGAGAGTATTTTAACGTCGTTATTCAGAAGTGAAATTGGTCTGTATGATGCACATTGTAATAAGTCCTTATTTTGTTTTGGAAGACAGTGATTAGTGCTTGGCGAAAGGTTTGTGGAAGAGATTGGTTATCTCTGGCTTCTGTAAATGTTGCTAATAGGAGGGAGCTAGCTGAGCGGAGAATTTCTTGTAAAACTCTGCAGGGTAGCCATCAGGGCCTGCTGCTTTTCCACCTTGGAGTGACTTTATAGCATCCAGTAATTCTGATAATGACAGAGGTTTATCGAGCTCCTCCACACTAATAGCGTCAATTTGTGGTATCTGTAATTTATCCAGAAATGCATTAGATTGTATATTGTCTTCTTTAAACTCAGTAGTATATAGGGATTTATAGTAGTCTCTAAAAGTGTACATTATATTTTTGTGTTCGATGATTTTATCTCCATTCGTGTTAGTAATTACGAGATTGCGTATGCACATCTTGCTTGTGAATTTGTTGCGCTAAAAGCTTATTAGCTTTCTCTCCATGTTCATAATAATGATGTCTGGATTTGTAAATTAGTTGTTCGGTTTCTTTAGTTGTCAAGAGGTTTAATTCTGAATGTAGAGCCTGCCTCCTCTTATGTAGAGTCTCGCTTGGTAGTCTGGCATGTTCTTCATCTATTTTAGTAATTTCTCTTTTTATCTCTGCTACTTTCTTCGCTCGGATTTATTTCTGTGGGAAAGATATGAGATAATCTGTCCTCTTAAGAAGGCCTTAAGAGTTTCCCAGAGTATTCCTGCAGAGATCTCAGGGGATGTATTTGTCTCTAGAAAGAATTCAATTTGTTTGGATATAAATTCAGTACAATTCTCGTCAGCTAATAGAAGCGGATTGAGACGCCATCTGCGGGGTGAGTGTATGGGGCTTAGTAATTTCAGCTCCAAGATCATCGGAGCATGGTCTGAAATAACAATAGCATCGTATTTACAAGATTTAATCTTAGGCAAGAAGTTATTATCTATAAAGAAGTAATCAATCCTTGAGTAGCAATGATGTACTGGTGAGTAGAAAGAATATGTTCTTGAATTTGGGTTTAAAACCTCCAGGGATCTGATAAGTTGTGATCAGTTATAAACTTTGTAATTATCTTTGCGGTGTTAGTTGCGTTCCCCTGTGGAGGAAGTCTTATCTAAAAGTGGATTTAGAACACAATTAAAGTCCCCAGCCATTATAAGTTTATGAGTGTTCAGATTGGGAATGGATGCAAATAAATTTTGTATAAATTCCTTATCATCAACATTAGGTGCATAAACATTTATCAAAATCATTTTACAGTTAGATAAGTCTCCCATGACCATCACATATCTCCCTTCAGGATCCAATACTACATCTGATGCTACAAATGGTACTGTTCTATGTATGAGAATTCCCACCCCTCTAGTTTTCTTTGTAAAACTAGAATGGAACATTTGGCCAGTCCAGTCTTTTGCAGCGGAACTGATCCTTACTTAGTAAGTGGGTTTCCTGTAAAAATACTATTTTAGCATTTAGACCTGTTAGGTGAGAAAGTACTTTCTTTCTCTTTAATTCGTGATTCAGGCCTTTAACATTCCAGCTTACGAAGTTAACTGTCCCATCATGGAGACACTGATTCTGAGTTTTTGGTGTCATATTATAGTCTTAACTGGAAGTGAAATAGTTTAGGTCTTAATTTCCTATTCCCCCAAGAGTTGTTGCCATGCAGCTTATTATTACGTTGATAGTTATAATTATAAAGATTGAGATGATAGATTAGATATAGATCAAGCCTGCTCTCTTTCTCTTCCCCCCTTAACCCCCCACCCTCTCCTTTTGCCTCCCCAGGTGAGGCTAAAACCCACTTCATGCAGTCCCAGTCCTCTGACATACCCAGAGACAGAGCACGTCCAAAGCACATCAAGCCCCCATGCAGTGGCGCTTTAAGGTTAAAAGATAGAGATATCTGTTACCAATATAGTCTTTAAAAGAGGAAAAAAAAAAAAAAAAAGAATTTTGCACTTAATATATATACATATATATATATACACACATATACATACATATATATATATACATACACATACACATATACATATAATCTTCATCAATTTTAGTGCATTAAGATGATATCCCCAGATAATAAACCCAGGTGATGGTGTTAAAGATGTGTCCAAAACAAGCATAACAAGTCTTAATGCAGTAATAGCAATAACAGCAAACCAAGGGTATGATATTGAACAGTCTCATTTAGGGTACACATGAAATAATTAGAAAAGAAAAAAAAGAGGAGGAAAACGTAATTAAGCACAATAAAACATAAACATTTAGCCCTAGTAATACTAAGTAATGATAAGTAATAAGTAAGTAATAATAATATAAGAATATGAGAATATATGCTGATAAAAACCCGTATTTTAAAAACAAATAGATCAGACAGTAGATTATTAATCCTAGCGTTATCATTTACCGCCATGACTCACAATTATGTATCAGAATAGTCCGGATCAGCTTTCTTAACTCATTTTCTGCCTCCTCCTTGCTAGCGAAAACATAGAAATGACCCTGCCATTCCACTTTCAGTTTTGCGGATACAGGAGGCCGTATTTGACATTGGCTTGCCGTAGCGCTGTTTAATATTATAGAAGGCGCGCGTTGATAGCTGTTGCTGGAGAGAAGTCAGGGAAGACGCAATGTGGCAATCTTCATATATAATATCTTCCTTTTTTTCCTGAGGAGTTCCATCACCTCTAACTTAAATGATAATCGTTCAAAACGGACTATAAAAGATCTTGGTCGGGTCTGACGGTGTTTGATCAGCGTCGCTGTAAGCCGCTGCTATCTCAGATTCTGCTTTAAAGTCGCCCCGATTATTTTAGAAAAAGTTCAGTTGCGAATTTCACGGGTTTAAACTTTCTCGATTCTCCGGCAGCCTTCAATTCTGACATTATACCTTCTATTCCCATCTTCTAAAGCAGCCAGTCTGTCTCCAAGTTTTTCTCCGAGTTTTTACATTCAACTGACATTTACTGCTCTTTCCTCGGCACTGGCAGCTAGATGTTCGGCTATTTCGATCCGATTCGTGAATGTCTCACTAAGATGCTCCAATCGATCAGCAAGCGTGCTCAGTTTAACTGAGTTTTTCTCAATGCGCTCTTCAATTTTACCCAGCACCTGTCGAAGTTCTAGTTGTACCTCTTGGCGCAGCCTTTCATTTGCCTGTTGGATTTCCTGTTTTAATTCCTGTTTCAGTCTCTCAAGTGCCTTTGCCGTTGCTTTCTCATTAGCCTTCTCGCTTTTCTTTATATCTTGCCTTAGCTCAGCGAGCAACACTTTCAGTTCAGATAGCTGAAATGTGCCTTCTTGTACCGTAGATGAAGCAGCAGACTCTGCTGAAGCGGTGTCCCGCTGCTCCAGTCCCGCGTGATTGCGTAACTGAAGCCGCGGACCTCCCGGCCTTTTCCAGTTTCAGGTAATCCTCTCCAATCGGCGAGCTATCCACATCTGCACTCACGATCGCACCTTCGCTCCCCTTTTCGCTCTCAGCCGGCGACGATGTAGCGGACCGTGGTCCCGAGGAGTCTGTACTTTCGCCCATCTGATCCAGGTCTGTCTCTGAGAGGCCGTATCTCGAACTAGGGCTTGCTGATCGCAGCTTGGATGTAGCTTTAGTCTTCGATTCTTTCGGACCCCCCTTCTTGTTGGCCATGTTTATATGTGTTTACATATACTGTAGCGGTCCCTCTCGGGTTGAATAAATACAGGATATCTCTGAATAATAAGCAAATAATATGAAAAATAGCACCACTGCTAGCGGAGCTCCACTTCAGACGTCCATCTCTCGCATCGGACGAGACCAACTCTACCACCACTCCTCCTCACCAAGCTTTGTCCTCCTCCCACCCGACTCTGGCCACTGATTGGTGGTTGCTGGCTCCTTTTATAGTTCTCCTGGAAGTGCTCCAGGTGCTTGATCCCCGAGTTCAGGCTGCACTTCCAGGTGTGATGAATATGTTGCCCATACGGGCTCAGGAGTCCCAAACACAGCACCCCCTAGTGGCGCCTGCAGGACCCAACAGGGCTGCACCCAACTCCAATTCCCAGGATGCCCTGCGGGAACCTGAGGCACTGCTCCACCCCAGGGAGGCGGCCATCTAGTATCCAGGGGGAGGTATTGCAGTATTCAGGGCTGCTCCCCCTGAATATAGCGTGCAGGGGCATCCCGACTGGGTATGGATACCAGCCGCCTGTCACAATGGTTTAGAGTTTTGAATGAGGCATTTATATTAAGAGAATTTCAATATTCAAGTCCAGAAATCACAGCATGAAACAAGCTGTTAGATCGGTAAAGACTTTTAATAACTACATTTATGTAGGACCTGAAACTGAATAAAGAATCAGGGGGTGACAAAAAAGAATGCTATGCATGTTCGATTTGAAACATATTTAACTGAATTAAATTGAATGTGTTTGACAATTTTGGTATTTTTAAAGAGGATTCATAGAGTACAAGGTCATATTTTACATCGCACATAATCCCCATCTCCACAAAACAGTCGAAAATGTACCTTTGCATAAGGTGTCCATCAAGGTGGTACTCCCACTGTATAGATACACAAAAACAGTGAGATTTTACCACAGTTATGATTGGATTAATTGTGATAAGTGATGGCTTAGGCAAACTGGTGATTCTAAAATGGTTTAGTAGAGGTGAGTGTGGATTTCTGTACCAGTGTATTCTGTCACTGACTAGTTAACTACAAAGAATTAGCTCCTACCTAATTTCTTTTAGACTAGATCTCTAAATTTTGACAATTGAGTGTCTTAAAAATGTATGAATACTATAATTAAACCTCAATTCTCATTTCTTCTTTATGTTTTAAGTTTACTTAAGAGGCCAAATAATACAACACAGCTTTTTACTGTATGTAGAATATACTCAGTCGGTCAGTTGCTCATAATAAATTGAAAATTAAAGTGCGTATTCTGTTCATACAATGGTCGCCAAATGGGCCTGTCATTCCCCATATCTAGGGGCCAAAAGATTAGTGCAGTCCTCATGAAAATGAAACCAGCTTATTCTCAGTAGAAAGGTCAAAAATGAACTGAGAACAAGGATGACACATATGAGGCCTGTCTATTAAATACCTAGACTCACACAATAGCTCCCTTTTATTTATATACCAATTCTAATGCTTGACCCTTTAATATACTCCCCATTCGCAATTATGCACCAATGCAGTCTTAGTTTTTACTGGTCTAAGGTGTGGAGCAGAGCAGTTTCTGTCATCTGTTTCAAGACGTGTAACATTTTCTTCTTTATTTCTTTACTACATCCATTAAATCAAAACATGTTCCTTTAAGCACTGATTTAAATTTAGGAAAACACACACGCACGAGACATACAGTCTTCCCCGTAAGCCTCAGTATGCATTTGAAAAGATTCCGTTGGTGTTTTGTTCAATTTTCCTAAAAATTTTTAATTGACATGTTGCTCAGCTTTTAAAATTAGCATGATTCCGACACAGAAGGGGAAACACAATTGCATTAAACGGTGTCTGACAATCAACAAAACGGCAGAGAGTGTTGTCGTTTGTTGTGCAGGTTTGTGTACAACATGGCAAGTGTTCATAATCAGCTCTCACTGCTTTGTTTAAGAGATAGAAACACAGCATTGTTATTTATTTATTTATTTATTTTTATTAATTTTATTACACTCCATACAAAGCAATCAAGTTTTTACAAAAAGAAAAATAGAGTTAAGAACAGATCGATCCCCACCCTTGAGAGAGAGAGCAAGCCAAACGGCATAAAAATTTTACAGCTTTTAAACATACCTAAATTAATAAATTCTCTATGCTTCATGAACTTATTTTAAAATATTACTGATTAGATCCTGCCATGTTTTGAAAAACGTCTGTACGGATCCTCTAACTGAGTATTTGATTTTTTCCAATTTCAAATAATATAACACATCAGTTTCCCACTGACTTAAAAGAGGAGAGTTTGGATTCTTCCAGTTTATCAGAATAAGTCTGCGTGCCAAAAGTGTAGTGAATGCAATCACAATTAGTTTGTCTTTCTCCACTTTAAGCCCCTCTGGAAGAACCCCAAACACAGCTGTTAATGGGTTAGGAGGGATTGTGAGTCCAAGGCTGTCTGAAAGGTAATTAAAATTTTTGTCCAGAATAATGTTAATTTGGTGCAGGCCCAGAACATGTGACCTAGTGAGGCTGGAACTAATTTGCAGCGTTCACAGGTTGGATCATGCCCTGGATAGCATTGTTATTTATTAGACAGACCTCGTACATTTGAAGTCAGCCTCTCTAATGACCATAGAAACTGAACTGACTGATAACTTGTACTTTGATTATACTGTTAATGAATTTGCAAGAAGGAAGGGCAACTGATTTATTAATTATTATTCTTTATTTCTCCCCTACTTTCGTTTTGTAATGAACTTAGTTTGGGTGATATCTGTTGGCCTAAACCTGCTCCTTCTGTTAGGAAGAGATATTCTTGATGGCGATAACACATAATTGTCTGTAGCTCTACAGAATTGTTCAGGTACACCTGACTGCCAGCTGCATCGCTGGATAATTGGGGTGCAGCTCATGAATATCAACATCTGTAGTGCTGTATGTTGCACATCAGAAAATCCAAGGCTCTGTTGTTGATTCGGCTTTAGTGGGGATGGTCCTACTCACGTGAAATACTGACTGATTTTTGTGATCCCATGAGGGGAAGGGAGGCAACCAAACAATAAACACATTATTTCCCAATTTGTGTTATTTATTTAAATATTTACACATTATTACTGGATGCAAAGTTTTTGTAGGCAATTGCATTTCCCCTACTAGCCAACTCTTCATGTTAAGCACTCTAATTCCAATACAAAAAAACATTTTTGTGTAAATTATGTAGTATGTGATTAATACTCAGCTAGTATAGTGAGGTTATTAGATTATTTTGATGTTGCATGACTTCAAATAAACATCAGCATCTGGCTGAATATCACATTTTTGTTCAACATGTTGTTAGGTTCGTTATCTGGTGGTAAGGGTTGGGGGATAGGGTCCTTTTTTCTTTTCAGGCCTAGGGGTCTAACGACTTGGGATCTGTTCCTGATTCTGGTAAATGTTCTATTATGTTCTATCATAATGGTTGGACATGATAGCTTTAGCTTACATATATTTCTTTATCCTTGAAAGCATATTAGCAGTGGCCTTTCTTTAGTTAGTTTAAATTGCTATTCCTATTATGATAGAAGAGGTCCAATTTTTAGTTTCTACTTGGTGCCTGCCAGCCATATTTAGGAAAATAGATCACCCTTTATTAGAATAACAAAACATTCTCAAACCCAATTAATCCAGTTCAGAATTGCTGTGGGATGAAGCACTGCAAAGTAACAGTATACTGGAGAGCCCGCTCACACACATATACATGTTCACTTTAAACCTAAAATCTTTGGGGACAAGGGTGGAAAACTGATGGATTTGGAGAAAATCCTCTCAGACACTGGGGGAAAATGCAAACTCCACACAGATAACAACAGAGAGTAACATTTGAACCTTGGGTTCTGAATCCACGAAGCATGAGCATGAACCAAAAAGTTAATAGCAATGCTGAATTATTATTGTTTAATAATATATATTTACTTTAAACTACAAAATAAAATCTGGTTGAAATATTGTTATTTGTGACTTAAAAGAACGACCAGATTCACCAATGCTGATTTCATGTACAACAGCAAAATCACAGGTACATCATGAAGCAGCTCTAAAGTATTATTACAATGTAATGTAACCTACAGAATATTGACAGGAAGTGGTAAGAGTAATTCTAACTAGAGAAAACAGTGAATCAGTTTCCCAGTCAGTCAAAACTGATGCTCCCTGAAATTGTGACTGCAATTCTCTTTTAAAGTAATGTCAAATATTTGTAGTGAGGGTTATGGTGTGGCATAAACAAATTGTGCCGTCAATGCTGGAAAAGACTCATAAAGCTCATTACAGATATACACACAGTATTTTCTTCCCGGTTGCAATGGAAGTGCAATTTTTTCCTCTTTTTTGGAATGTTATATGTGAATTAAGATATTAGGAGATTAAATAAAGTACAGTAGTTGGTGTTTGACAAAAACAATAAAGGAAAGCTTTGGCTTCTTGGCATGTGTAAGAGAAAATCATGCCAGGCTGAAAAACAGAGAAACCTTTTTGCATTTTTACAGTGCTATGAAAGCACTTCAGAAGAGTATATATGAGGCCAAAATGATGGACATATGAATGCTGTGCACATGACTGCAAATTACAAAAAACTGAAGAATTTTATTTGTCTCTGAATGTTGCACTTCACCTGCTTGCTAGTGCAAAAAATAAAAATGACATCCAGCAAATAGTATAGAGACATGCACCTCTTAACATCAGCCACTTGTAGACATGAGCTACCAGCATCTTTCCCTAAAAAAGAAAACTGTGCATTAGAAAATTCTTTGTGACACCTGTGGATATCTATTACCACACTGTAGTTTCTTACCAGACATCTGAGCTGTTCTATGTATTGTATGTGGCACTTTTTTTAAAATTTCTATATACTCTTTTATCACAGTAACAGTTAAATTGTGTCTGAGGGGTTCTGTATACTAAAACATTAATTTTAGAAAGTAAATGGAAGGGTGCAATAATTTTGCAATTTATTTTTATTTAAAAATGTACATTATGGAGAATGCCCTTCTTTAATATGACTTGTTTAACTTTTTTTATGTATATTATGAAGAAACATGGAAAAACTAAACAGAAGCACGAAAAATGAATGAATTCAGTTCCAAAGCCATCGTGATCGAAACTAAGTTGCCTAGTAAGCATAACATTAATAATAGTATTTAATCCCTCCACTCCAATTTAGTATAATTTATCCTTAAACAACGCTCTACACTGTGGCAACTTGAACTGATTTACAAAACAAAGCATTAACAGGGAGGTAATTTAACTATGTAATATTTACATTGTAAAGTAACCACAAGAAATGCTTAGAAAGAGCTGGGGTTGCAGGTGGAAAGCCCCATTTCATACTGATGAATTGCACTAAGACATTGCTGCCATTGCCAAGGACACTGCATAAAATTATTCGCATGTTAATCATAATTATCAAATAGATGCCTTTTTGTGCCTGAAGGAGTCCTTTTAAAGGTGAAATAGAAGAGGCAGAGCACAGACAGAGACATAGACTTAGCCAAGGAATTATAAAATTATTATTTTTCTAATTTATAAAGGATTAGAAAATTACTCCATAACTGAAGAAATTAAAATAACCAAAATAACCACTGAAATAGCTGACATTATTTTTCTAAAAAACAACAATGCAATACAATTGAAAGCATCCAAATATATCAAAATGAGTTGTTGGAATAGAAGAATTAGTTGTATTGAAATGTTGAAAAAAATGACTAAAATAGTAATATTCAACAAAACAATAACCTGCCAAAACCTGGTTTAATGCTTTCCAACAGCTAGTTCAGAAGCAATATGAATACAGCCTGATTTCAATACCTTGAATTTCAAAAAACCCTGGAAATTAAAGCTTGTTACAGTAATCAAATTTTTCATAAGGATACAGAATTGTGTGCCATAATTTCACAAGTGCTTTAAAAGATCAACATGTCTAGTGCCACTCTTCTTGAGCTTAGAAACTCATTTAATGCCTTAATTAATGTTTTTTTTTTCTGTAAAGTAGAATGATTAGCAATTAAATGAGAATACAGTAGATTTCATAGCCCCTTAATTTAAAAAAAAAAAATCTGTCAAATGAGCACACACAATTCTCCATCATTTCACAGAAGTGTGTTGCGATTTACAATTGATGAAAATTGAATGAGCATCGAGTGGTGCTAACCAAGAGTAGCATTTTTCTTCTACAATACTGAACATTTTATAGCAGTACTGTAGAGGCTTATTATGATTAAGCTTGTTTTACAATGATGACCACAGTCAAATATTTCGGTAAGTTTAGTTAATAGTAGCATTAATAATTATTATATAGTACTTTAAAGATTATTTGTTGATGTTGTGAAACCTGGCCCCGGCACAGACAGACGGACAACATTTTTGCACCCAACACACTTTTATTTACACTATTTACAAGTTCGCTCACGTGCACCCCCAGTGCCTTCTTGCACCGATTTCCCCAAGTCCAGGCCCACAGTCTCTTGTGCCTTCCTGGCCGCCTCCCGTCCTCTCTCTCCAGTTCCGTCTACTTCCTCCCGACTTCCACCTCTGACTGGAGGGAGGCGGCCCCTTAAATAAGGCTCCCGGATGAGCCCCAGGTGTTCCGTCTCTAGCCACGCCCAAGCGTGGCGGAAGTGTCGGCTGTCTTCCTGGCAGCTCTCCGGGTGCCACACAAAGTCTTCCCCGGCACTTCCTGGTGTGGCGGAAGTGCGGGCTCCCGGGATAATCAGGCACCGGGGCGCCGCCTGGCGGTGGCCACGGGTCCCTACAGGGCTGGGCTTCAAAGCCCTGTACCCGAGGCCCCCTGCCTAACCAGGACGGACGCCCCCACTCTGTCTGGAGGAGGCACTCGCCCTCCTCCGGTCCTCCAAGGCGCCCGGCCGGGCTCCAGCCCCAACCGGCAACCGCACGGGATAAACCGGCATCGGGGCGCCGCCTGGCGGTGACCACGGGCCCCTACAGGGAAGGGCTTCCATGCCCTCAACCCGTGGCCCCAACAGAACCAGGACGGACGCCCTCGCGGTCTGGAGGAGGCACAAGCCCTCCTCACGTCCTCCTGGGCGTCCCGGCCGGGCTCCAGCCCCGGCCGGGGGCCACAATGTATATTCAAATACATTGCTAACACTTTATAATAACATTCATTAATAAGTGTTTAGCAAACATCCTCCTAAATAAAAGGGTAAGTGTCAGTGGGTCTGTATACAGTATCTGAAAGTCCGTCAGGCTTCTGTATTTGTTATTTCAACAGATGGTGCATCTCAAGAATTTGTAGTAACACAATGCTTTGCATGTGTCATTCCAACAGATGGTGCATTACAAACACTAAAATTGCTGGCATAAAACAGACTTATGCATTTTACTGTACTTGACATTCCAACAAATGGTACATGAGCATTTTATTACTACAAATATTTGTGATGTGCCATCCGATGGAATGACAAATCCAATGTATTTTCTTACTATGTGCATTATATAATACATTCCAATATATAGTGCACTGTGAACATTTACACTGAGGTCTACATTGATTGTTTAGCTTTCAGCCCACCTGAGATGGGCAGTACAGCTAGTTATACAGTTCTTTATTTCTTGACAATTGATCATGTATTCATAATTTGTAGATGTTTTTGCAGTACCAATCTAGTTAAACTAATTATCCATTCTAAAGGTTTGCAAATGTTTATGAATTAAAGCAATGAAAATTATTATAAAGTGTTACCAACACTTTATACACAATTATCTGTAGCAAAACTTTAAATTATCACATACTTGTGTTTCATAACTTATTAGTAACCCAACATTCCAGATTTAAACAACTTTTCATTGTTTCTTTTTCATATAAAGTTTAAAAAAGGGGTCAAGGGTTCACTCTGCTACCCGGGTGTCACACCCACAAGCTGCAGGAACAGGTTTTGGCTTTGGTCATGTAACATGGACAGAGAAAAATGTTGAAAAAGCATTGCTAACCACTTATGTGTTGTCTATGTGGCAGAAAACTTTGCAGGCAATCAATGATGTCACTTCCACCCCTCAGATTGAAGCCCTGTACTGGAAGTTGGGGTTCATTTCAGGCCATGATTCTCTTGAGGACAGAGCAACCTAAACAGCAACAGAAAGCCACGATTACTGAAGGAAACATTTTGTTTGGAATTTTTGTCCAGCTATTAAATGTTTTTGCCTTGGCAACCTAATACCCTGGTGCTCTCTCTCTGATATCTTAATTACACCTGTAATGTATTTACTATTTACAATGTCAGTACAAAACACATTCATACCCTTTTTAAAATTTCTAATGCTTCTCGTGTACAAGTGACTGTTACACAGTTTGTTCCGATCTCGATTTTTTCTATGCTCCAGGAAGACAACATTTGACCAAAGTCTAAAACTGAGTACAGTATACCACTTCAATATGTACAGTAATTATAACTAACAATGTGACTATTTGCTTGACCTTACTTCTGCCTCAATAACAGATATAGAATGTTTTCAAATTGTTGTCCACCACTTTGACTCACTGGTTTACAACGATTTTTGCCCATTCTTCTTCTTTGAAGATTTGGTTCAGCTTCAATTTTCTGGGATAGCTACTATAGGACAGCCATTTTCATACTGTGCCACTCATTCTCATTGGAGTCAGAGTTCTAACTTCTAAGACACTCAGGGACATTCAGTTTTTTTTAAACTTGAATCATTCAACTTGGACTTATTTTCCTTCTAAAATGTGGACTGTGTTAGGATTCATGCCACAAAAACATTTTGATGATTTTGTACCCAAAATATCAACTTTAGTCTTATCTGACCACTACATTTTTTTCTGTTTACTTTCTGGCAAACTCTAGACAAGCATCACACATAAAAATCATCTTACAGTAAGTAAATGAGGTAGAGATTCTGAAAGGTTGCCAAATCTGTAGCTCAGATATTGAGGCACGATTGAGTGGCACAAGTTTATTCAACATTAAAGATTACATTTGGACAGCTCAGACTTTTTAATCTAGTGTATGGACAAATAAGGACTGTTTAGAAAGGTGACTTGGCAGGATATTTAATGCATGTTTACATATGTTACCAGTATTGATGAATATGGCCAAAAACCACAATGTAATTGCATGATCTATTTTTAATGTTACTAGTAGGTAATACTAAAACACGGAATCAGTACTAAACTTAAATGTGTTTGACCTAATGCTAAAAGATTTAAAAATAAATAAATAACTAATTTATCATAATTATATAGTGCACAAGAATAAAATATTACAGCTGAGATAAAAACTTACTGTTTCCTTGCAATGAGGATGAGTGTAACATAAACAGATACACAATATACATAAGATATACAGTATAAGCAGATAGATAGATAGATAGATAGATAGATAGATAGATAGATAGATAGATAGATAGATAGATAGATAGATAGATAGATAGATAATGTGAAAAGATCAGACTTGACACACTTAAAAAAGGTTCGGGGCAGCCACCTGTACATTATCCCTGGCTGCAATGGGTTGATTTTTGAGAGAAGTGTCTTGGTTGGAGTCCAGACATGAACTGCTGAAGGTTTGAAAAGATTAATCATTTAATCGGTTTTAAATGATTAAACCAGAAGTGATCTTCTTCTCACGTTAGTCTAGGTGCCAGAACCGCAAGTAACATCATCCTAGGCGCCAGAACTGGAAGTGACATCATCCTGAATGCCTAAAACGGAAGTGACGTCTTCAGTGTTGAGTCAGACAGGTTTTCCCGTGGCTGGTCTGTAAAGAAAACAGGAGGTTGGTGCACCACACCAACCCCTGGCCTGGCGTGAAATTAACTTTGCTTTGTCCATACAACGTCTTCCAACTCGCCCATTTGTGACAATAGATAGATAGATGGATAGATAGCCTGGCATCTCAATTGATTGCTCTTTGGTTAAGTTTGAATGTAAACTGAGAAATATTCACAAATTTCTTTCCTAAAAAACACTTATTAAGAACTTGCATCCCAATGTCCTAACTAAAGTGCCGCATCTTGGTCATTCTGGCCCCCTAATCATCCACCATCACTTATTGGCTAACAGCTATGGTGTGGTGAGTGTACTAGTGCAAGAATGGCTGTCTTTGCAGCATCCAGGTTGATGCTGCATATTGGTGGTTTTTGAAGTGTTATTTTACTGTCTATATAAAGTACTTTGAATTGGTTAGAAAATCACTATATAAATGTATTTAATTATAATTATTATTAATGACAACCCAAATGAACGTTTTCAATATTTTAGCTTCTCATTATTAAGAAAATGGTCAGGGAGGAGCCAAACAATGTAAGAATGGTATGCAGGAAAAAAAACAGAGAATGCAGATGGAATGTTCTTAAATCATCTTTTTTAGAAGTTTTCACATGTGAAAAAGTCAGAAATCTGTCAGTAGCTGTATTAAAAATGAAATGAATGACTCAGTAATTCCAGCAAGGGAAATGCTATAAGGATTAAAAGTGCTGAAGTCTTTTAAATTACCAAGACTAGCTGAAAGATGTTTGTGATTAAACAATGAAATTCAGGGCACCTTTGCATACCACCTTAACTAGGAAGAAAAGCAAGTACTTTCTCAAATTCATTTTTATTAATAATTTATACTATTGTTGGGAAACGTTGGATAATCAGTATGAAATTATAAAGTAGTAAAGTGATAACAGTCAGTCTTTTGATAACAGAAAGTGAAAAATAACTGTCATTCCAGAAATGCCTTTTGCCGTTTTTAGGCCCTGTCCCTAGAGGCCCCCTTTCTCTTTTGTTTCTTCCTTGTTCTGGTCATTAATGCTCAGTATTGTCCAGCTTGTTTGCATGTTTGGTGAAGCCACGAACCCACCAAACTTTCTTGTCTTTCCTCTTCTACTAGTTTTCCTCACAAGGAAAATTAGCGTGTTTGCGTAGTCTGCCGATTTAGCTTGTGACAGCCATCTCATTTTCCTTAAGAACTCCAGTTTTGCATTTGCATTGTCCCTCTGTTTCCCTAAGATTAAAACTTTTGTAAATTTCTGATTGTTAACTGTGTTTGCCTAAGAAACTCCCCCCTTAAATAATGTTTTGTATTAAAAGATCTTTTTGCAAAAGTCCCTGTTTTGTTTACTTAACACATTTCTATCTAGATTAATTCTATCTAGATTAGCCTCTTGGAAAGATAAAAACTTCAGCGCTCTAGTGGACACTTAGTAAATGATTATGCTTTCTTAAAAGTTTCCATAACTGTACCCCATTCTGTTTCTATCCAGGCAGTACTAACACAAAAACCCACCACAGGCCAGTTAAATGATCTCAGTTCACCAAACACTCATTTTGTTTGACATACAGACTGAAACTTGAGTAGTTGCAGAAAATTCAAGTGGTCAACCAGAGAACACACAACAATACAAATGTAATCACTGAGCTGGGAATCCAACCTGAGTTCCCACTGTGTGAAAAAAGTATACTTTTTATAAACTTAAGCCAATTCAATGAAACAGTATTCTAGGCGGATGCTTCTGGGAATCTTCTGAAAGCTGTATCCTGAACAGTTTAATGGTTGTTTCAATGGTCAGTTAAAATGTGTTGACAGCACTATCTGTAATTTGATTTGTCTTTCGTTCAGGAGGCTGGCATCTCAATTGATCAAACCTTTTTTCATACTACTAGGCTATAGCAATATTTATCTAAATAAGGCATACTGAAATTTAATTAAGACAATTTTCACAGGTATAAAGTTATTAAAAGCAGAACAAATTGATTTTACATATGCAATACTTTAATTATAAAAAAAAAATCTTTGGCACACTGAAATTTTAATTTCAAAGGTGTAACTTTTAAACATTTAATGTTTAACTATATGTCACAAACATGTTTTACTGTTCAAGGCCAGTAAATACTTAAATTATTTATTTTGCTTATGAAAGGAATATTAACTTTTAAAATGATTTTCATCAATGTACTTTTATGCAGTTTTATATATTTAATTTTAAGTCATATGGTATTCTATTTAATATAAAACTTAAACAATCTTTCCTCTTTTTTAAACCTCAAATTTGCCTTTATTGCTATTTAACTTGCCTTATCTCCAGTGGCACATTTACCTCTACATGTGCTTATATTAATCAGCAATGACATATTCCTTACAGAAATTCTAGAGGTATTCCTATGTTAAAACTGAAGAATTTCCAATGGATTACCATATGGTGAAGTTTCCTTTAGGTAAAAATGGTACCAAGAAAACAAATTTCTGTCAAATAAAAGAAAAAAATCTTTTTTCACAGACTGTGACAGTGTTTTTATACTAGTGAAAGGAAATCACTGTTAACATGTACAGGTCTATGTAACATTGGATATGTTTTCCTGAATAGAACAGTGAACCAGATAACAAAGCATTAAATAGAATAAAGAACAATAAACCACAGTAAAATACTAAATTCAATACTAAAAGAAAAACTTACAAAATAACCTAATTTGTGGGTGGCACAGTGTTAGTGCTGCTGCCTCGCAGTTAGGAGACCCGGGTTCACTTCCCAGGTCCTCCCTGCATGGAGTTTGCATGTTCACCCTCTGTCTGCATGGGTTTCCTCCGGGTGCTCCGGTTTCCTCCCACGGTCCAAAGACATGCAGGTTAGGTGGATTGGCGATTCTAAATTGGCCCTAGTGTGTGGGTGGGTTTGTGTGTGTCCTGTGGTGGGTTGGCACTCTGCCCAGGATTGGCTCCTGCCCTGTGTTGGCTGGGATTGGCTCCAGTAGACCCCCATGACCCTGTATTCGGATTCGGTGGGTTGGAAAATGGATGGATGGATAACCTAATTTGTGATAAAACAGACACACAAATTATCCTGAGCACCTGGACAGAAAAGTAAACTGAAATAAAGGGCAGAATGTTAAGTTAAGTTAAACGCCTTCCTAAATAGAGGAGTTTTAAGTAGCTTTTTAAAAGGATGAATGGAGTCAGCTGATCTAATTAATTTCGGGATGTCATTCCAAAGTCTGGGTGCTATGGAGCTGAAGGCCCTTTCACCCATAGAGTGCAGGTTAGTGTGAGGTACAACAAGATTACCAGAATCAGAGGAACAGGAAGCATAGGCGAACAGGAGCATAGTGATTTAGAAGGTCACTGATGTAGTCTGGTTCAAGGCCATTTAAAGCTTTGTAAGTTATTAATAGAATTTTATATTCAATCCTGTAAGACACAGGGAGCCAGTGAAGGTGAAGCAGGATGGGTGAGATGTGCTCAGCGTTGCTGGTTCGTGTCAGGTCTCTTGTAGCAGAGTTTTGAATCAACTGGAGCTGTGATATGAGATTAGAAGGGGCACCTGCCAGCAAAGTCAAAGTGGGTATTGCTCTTTTAATTATGCTTTCAGTGGCAGATATGGCCTTCTCTATATTAAAAAAGGCATTTATGAAAAATATGCAGATTTGCGGCCTGTTTATACAGAAAACCACCTCTGTCTTCCTTCCCTAAACCGCTTCCCCTTCTCTCTTCTCCTCTGCCTACATTCTAAAGTGTGAAATAGGCAGACAACACTTTGAGTAAATGAACTGAACTAAGTTTCTGCTCCAGCAATTATCATTAGCCATTTTATTGTACAGCTAGTTTTACAAATTAAATCTTATAACAGCTTTGTGAAATAAGATAAAATACACTTTACCAGTCCTAGTGGCAGCTAGATGGACATATGCTATAAATTTTCTACCTTCACCTACCAGTACTGGGAAGTTCAGGTATCTATGAGTAAAACTCTACTGGCATACTCTGTACCATTCAGTGAAATATAAACCCTTCCTTAAAACTAGAAGTGTATTTCTTTCTACCTGTCTTTAGGATCTATTGGGGCAGCTTTAAACAACTTAAGGAATTAGTAGCTCTACTATCAGCTCTCTCCAACTTTGTCTCTTTGCTAGTGACACAATCTAAGTGGCGGAAACATACTTTGGCAAGGGAATCTTCGCATCTAAACTCTTCTGGAGAACAGCTTTATATCATATTAACTGGGTCCTAGAAAGAGTTGGACTTTTTCTTGGCGACACAGAAAGTTGGAGAAGACCACACCCTGGATGTTAACCAAAAATACAGTATATAGGAAAGACAAATGAGAGCACTGCTCTGCAAGCATAGTTCTACACTCAAGCAAATTCATTGCCAGTCCACAAAGAATCCCATATCTCTTTGAAGGTTTTGTATTGTTTAAATGCTTTATATTTGCCAAGCAAAAATAGCTAGTTAACAACCAGCCAGAGCATTGCTTATGCTATGCTATGAAAATACCCCTGTTAAGGAAGCATGCGTTTACAGTATGGTAATCCAATATTATTTTCTTGAAAAGTGAGTCTTCAAATTACTTTTGGTCAAAAACTTATCTAAACTGAGAACTTTGCTGAGTATGTAACACATGTGTTATGTGAATTTCAGTATACAAATATATTCAAATATTTTTCCTTCGTGATGTGACATGCACACACATTTAATGCATGCAAAAATAAATACTCATGGATAAGTCAATTTTTCTGTACTTCTGGTGCAGTCAACTGAAAAATTACTGGTTATTTTCACACCAGGTCTTTTGGGTTAAATATACATTCTAAAGATAAATGTGCTTAAAATCTTTCTCTGCATTAGGAACACTGAGACTTTTACATTAAAGAACCTCAATGATAAATAAATAAATATGGAAATAGGATTGGTTATCAGAATGGTGTAATTTTAAAAACCATACATTTTCTTTATCTAAATTAAATGAAAATACCTATTTTATTTATGGAAAGCACAACCAAATATTTAATAGTTATTTTGATAGTAAACTCAGAATGTACCAACAGTTGAAACTTCCAAGTCTGTCACTTTAATATCAAGGAAAAAGTGATGCATGAACTGTGCACATGTCAAGTATGACTCAAAAATATAATAAATTAGAGAAATCATATTAACTCTCTCTCTCTCTCTCTCTCTCTCTCTCTCTCTCTATATATATATATATATATATATATATATATATATATATATATATATATATATATATATATATATATATATACACTAGGGGGGCAAGCCCCCCAGCACCTTAGGCACCCAATCCCCAGTTGCGTCCAGAATATTAGTAAAATCTGTAAACAAAAGAAAAATTATTTATTTATTGAACAATTATTATTTATTAGAGTCAAAATCACAAAATTCTATAAAAATGTAAAAGAAAAATTAATTATTATTTAATGGAGTAAAAGTTCCCATTAAACTGAGGTCCACGATGCTCAATGAGTATTTAAAAATAAATTCGTTTTAACTGACATTCTTATAGATAAAAAAAAACTTTTTTAAAAAAGTGACTCATTTAAATAACAGGAAAAATCACGTGAAAACTAAAGTTGTATGCAATGGGTCAACATAACTTGACCTTCAGCTAAATAAATCGCCTAAATACAAACAGTTTGTTCCTGTGAAAGAATGTTTACTTGATCAAAAATAAAAACCACAACTTCCTTGATATTTTAGTTTATAATTTAAAAATGGAATAAGAATATGAAAATCTAACATCACATTAAAGTTCAATACATTTTGAAAAGAATGATACCAAGCATATATGTGTGGGATTTAAAATAAGCCTGATTTAAAGTGTGACAAAAAAATGACACAAAAATGTCACTATATATATATATATATATATATATATATATATATATATATATATATATATATATATATATATATATATATATATATATATATATATATATAATAAATAAATGTAATTTTCATTTTAATGTTATCACTCTATAACTAATAACAAAAAATATGATTTATGGTTAAATAAACATAGTTTCATGTTTTAAATAAATGAGTTTAGCACTGCTTTTCAACAGTTCCAGATTCCTAGGTTCAAATCCAGGTGCTATATATTCTCCATATGTCTGCCTGGATTTTCCTCCTGCATGCAATAGAAATGCACTTTAGGCTTCCTGGCAAATCCTAATTCACTGCTTGGGACTGAATGTGGGAAATTGTGCTTTGAGATGAACTGGGGTTCTCTCCAGGACTGACTCTTACCTTTTGCCCATGTTTGCCAGGATAGGAACCAACTAGTCCCACCCTTGAACTGGACAAGCGGGCACAAAATTGATGGAAAATAGAAAAGCATGTTTTTCTGCAATTAAAATATTTAATGGGTGGATAGTAAATTTAATCAGGTGCTGTTCCTGACAGACAGAATCTTCAGTTTTATCTTCTTGTTCTTGCATGAATATTTTACTGTATATATTGTATACATACTACTATATACACTGAATTTGACATTCAGTGTTTGATGTTGTAATCACTGTGTGTTCTCTGTAATTGTATAGTATTGTCACAAGTCTAAGGGACAACAATTAGTATTGGACTGTGTACACATGACGATAAACTTGAATTTGAATAATGATGCTCCATATGGGTGAGATAAAACATTTTGAAAAATGTTATTTCTTTATGGTATTAGTGGAAACGAAATAGTCAGTGTTACCTCAGAGTTTTATTAACAGAAATAAATGCAAGGAGAACCTAGTTTTAATCATTATTTTATTTAGACACTGCCCAGACAGTATACATCATTACTCTCATGCACAATAAAGAGGTTTGGGTTGTCAGTTTAAAACTCTGGAGGATTCCATCGCCACTGACTCTTGAAGTTATTCTGCAGCAGCTGGGTAACCAGACTTATCAATTACAGTGATCTTGTTAAGAAAAAGACATCTAGCAGAGAAGACTTTAATCTACAAATGGAACTCTGTGGCATGTGCCACTCTATCACAATGCCCACATATTCCCCAGACCAGTCATATATTCCTAGATGATCCAAGCTCCGATAACCCAAAAGGGACCAGAGAAACTGCTTCAAAGACACCCTCATAGAATGCCATATTAAATGGCTGGGTCACACCCACTTGCTGAAGTCTCAGCCACAGAATGACCCCTATAGAACTGCATGATTCATTTGGTGACTCTTAATTTTGACTCCAACCACCCTTTTGATGGGATGGAAAAAAAATTATGACTGAAGTGGAGTGAATAATCCAAAGTTGTTAATGTTGCTGCAAATATAACATCTTGTCTCCACTGTCCTTATTTCAGGATCTAATATCCAACCCATTTTAAATTATATACAGTATATACAGTAATCTTGATGGGTGTCATTCTTGTTTCAATAGAGATTATTACTAAAACAGCATTTCTATGACAGCATATTGCATCATGTTGAAGACAATAATTTATTTTCCCTGAGATATTTATATTAATCTCCAATTAAAATATCAGATATATTTACCTTTAAACTAAGGAATTCCAGAGTTCAGTTTAAATAATGATAATATCGAGTTTCCCCGGAAGCAACAGAGGAAATTGAAATAAATCAGTCGCTCTACAATTGCACATTTCATCTCATGCTATAAACTTACAAGTGGCAAAACTGGAAATTTCTTTTATAATCTTAGCTGAATCATAGTTGAGACATTTCGTTTTGTTTTTTAATGCAGACAAGCTTGGGTAAGAGTGTAATACTAGTAGATTTAAATATTGTTACTAGTAGATTAAAGTATTCTTATGCATTAAATAAGACTGTCTGTATTCATTCTTAGAATTTACTTTACTAGTTTATTCTCTAATGGATACCAGTTCATTTTATGGTCAGCACTATGAAAAGCCTTTTGAGCGCTTCCTTGTATGTGAAATAATATCAATTTGAAAACTGTTCAAGACCTTAGCTAGTGTTACATGCAGAAAGTTTAAGACCGTATAACACTGGTGATTACTTGATATACTCTATAAGAAACCATGCAGCATGGACTTTAGCATTTTCCTTTACCTCGATGGTCTAGAGTTGGATATGTGTAAGATGTATGGACAGCAGCAGTCTTTCTGGAAAGAATATCAATGTTATTTAGTGCTATTTTTTTGGTTTACACTGGGTGGGTATGACACATGTGGTTCATTTCACCATACACTCATAATGAAGCTATCAATTGGTTAAAATTCTCATCTGACATTTTCTTCTTGTATTTTTTAGCCTTCTGCAAATAAATAATACTTATTAGTATATAATACTTCAATAATAATATATACTTTTTGTCTGGGTGTCTATAGAAAGGCCACTTGATTACAGTAAAATAGTGCATTCCTCACTTAGGCAATTTCTTTCCTGCAGCATCAGCGAAGGGAAAATAATTCTCAGACATTTTTACCTAAACACGATGAAACAGCAAGGCATGAAAAATGCTTATCAATATTTGGATGCCTGTGTATTGTATAGTATTTTATGTATTAATAAAGTATTAATGAAAATAAATGACATTTTAAGTTCCCTTTATTGTAGCATGAATTAAAGTATCAGAAGAAAACTACAATTAGAATTAAAATTGTAACTTAAAAAGAAATGTCTGCATTTAATCCTGTTCTGTCTTATCAGCTGTCTGGCTGCACTTTGAGGTTATTCTGTACTGCTTAAAAAGAATTATATTGTTTCCTGTATCTACTCATTCATTTGTATCAAAACCAGGTATACTTCTCTATGATAATCTTTATAATTTGTGTCATTTAAGCTGATGCTATGAACAGAATATTGGCATGCATATACTATGTATTCAGTATGATGATATATAAAAGATATTTCGGCTTTGCATTGCATCTGGCATTCTAGGTGCAAATGTTCTGGCATATCTACTTTGGAATACTATTCTGTTTTCATTTGCATATTTCTTTATGTTCTGCAGTGCAGCCAGACAGCTTGAATTAAACACATTTCAGCAGTGCTGTATTTGTATACTATGCAGCCTGCATAACAAAATTAATAAAGCTAGATAACAACCCCCGAATATGTTATGGCTTCATGGGCTTTCTCAAAAGTGAATAAAATGTCAAAGTAAAGTAAAGTAAAGCATAACATTAAAGTATGGTTTAACAACGTGCTTCCCATTATATCACTAACTAAACATTGAAATAAAATAACTTATAAGGCTGTCATGAATATATATCTTTATATTAATATCCATTGAAGCATCACAAAGGTCTTATTCAGGCCACCGTGGTTCATGTTCCTCATTTATATAATTTTTAAAATTTTAAACCATGCAAAAGTGTATATGCGAAGGTCTGGTGACCTTTCTACTTTCTCCTTCTTTATGCATGTTGGTGCTATACCTTCACACAGTCTTAAAATGGATGACTAATAATGATAGAGAATGAATCTGAAATCTGAAAAAAAGATTTCCAGTGACAGCTTCATTCTATAGAGCAGTTAGGAATATATAACTTTAGGTAGCATTAACATTTGCCTCGCTCTCGAAATTATTGAACATTTTTCACTGTATTGAAATGAATGTCAGTCATCTGCTTACAGGGTGTGATGGTTGTGGATAGATTGCTGAGTGAATACATTTATTTTCTTCTTTGTTTCAGACTTCACTTCAGGAACATGCCAGTTGACTACAAATTTCAAAAGTCAAATGACTCCTTAATTCCTATTAACTTTACTCCTCCCAGTTAATTCTGCACAACATGTTCCTACTCTTTACACACTTCTCAGTCATTCTGTAATTCAAGTTTTCCTAATTGAAACTTTCAGAAGTTGGGTAAAGATTAACCACTTCCATGCTCCTCCAGCAAGATCAAACTCAAAGCAGAAAACAACCCTGGATAAAGTACCAGTCCATCTCAGGGCCTACCAACATTCACTCAGGTCCATTTAAGAAGCAATTGACCAATACAAGAATAATATTAATTATTATTATTAGTTTTAGTGTTCACAATTTTAAAAATTCAAACAATTTCATTTTTTTCTACTTCCATTTTGATATTTATTCTTGGGTATAGTCAGCACATTATTTGGTTAATATTCTAACAGTGCAGCATGTTTTTAACAATTTTCTTTTAAATTTACAAGATGTAAATTATAATATAAAATTTAATGAAAAAACTGGAAGCACAACTTGTTTTCTACAGGATTGTATGAACTGCGTAAGAGATCTCCTTGAAGTACAATTATTATGTATTAATAATGAAGCCAATGTGATATGACACAGCTCAAATGTTTTGTTCTCACTGTGACTTGCTCATATACACATTTTAAAATGATTTAATCACAGATCAACTAACTTATTAACACTTGTTTTCTGTTTATTATGTTTGCTGAATTTCTCTTGCCCTATTAAACTGTCTCCTTACCTTTGGCCCCTTTAGTTAATTAAAAAAGTATTGCAATTAAGTTCTTCTATATCTGCATGTGTTTCTTTTAAAACTAACTTTTTTGTACACCCTGCACTAACCACAGTGCTATCCACCAGTTCTTAATGTACTGACTGATATCAGGGTTTTTGTGGACAATGCCCAGTTTTTAAAAAAAAATGTTCTTGTATTTTGTTTATTTTGTTACTTACTTTGTTGCCCTGAAAATGTGTATATTATTATTTTTCAGTTTGCTTTATAAAGTGCCTTATCATGAATGGTTGAACAAGATAATCAGAGAAGGTGAACCTGCAGAGCCTGTGGGTTAGCTTCTTGCACAAAGCAGTCACATCCTGTGTGAGACTGGCAGTAGACATGGCAATACGGCTTAATTAGCTCAGAGTTTAAAGCCCAGACTCCAAATACTTTATTAAACCCCTCGGTATCCTTAGCTCAGATATGGTTTGAAAGCCAAGCACAAAGATATGGCCTATGTGGAGAACAGGCTATTGATTTAACTGCACTTTAAACCAGTGGTGCAAATCTGAAATCAAATTATTTATATATATTATTTATTATATATCTTACAAATTACAGCAATGAAATGCTAAATGAATTCAAGTAATCATTCTTTACTTTATATGCATAACTACTATTACCAATGGTGGTGATTTAGCAAGCTATATTAAACCAAATTATTATAAGATACAAGCTAATGTTGCATCTTGTGTTATAATGTGGAGTACATAGAGATCAATGAAACTACTGACATAGAGCACTATGCACATTTAACAATGGCGTACCCCAAACTCTGTATTAAACCTAAGATCATTTAAAAATTGTACATTTTTACAAGCACCTTTTGTATTGCACAAATTTTAAAATAATCATATTTAAGTGATGCTAAATTCTTCTGGATATGAGTATGTGCATACGTTTATACCCTGTTACAGACTGGCGTGCTGTTCAGGGTTGACTTCAGCCTTGTGCCTTAAAATTTCAGGACATACTGTTAATCATACTGTTAAGTAAAATTCAGAAAACAGTTGGAATAAAAATATTTTGTTCAATTTAAAATTAACATTATATGAAAAAAATTAACAGCTATTTTCACCTGGTTTTATGTCAATTATTTTTTTCAACAGAACGTCTGCTAGTTTGAATAGTACATCAATACATGTAACTCAGTCACATAATTAAGTAATTTATATCAAAAAGAAAGTGGAGTTCCCAGAATGAATCATAATTTTCATAGGGTCTTATTGCTTTCTTTATATACAGTATAAAATGTAGTAAGTCATTTTATTTTTCATTTTGTCTTTCAATTTCCAGTGTCATCTTAGATGTTAGTCCTTAAATCTATACATTAAAACTTGAAATATATATGAAGGACAGCAAGAGTCTTGGTGAAGTAATGATCTCCCAATTTAGTGTGTGGATGGATGAATGAAGCATATTACATTGACAGACAATCACCAAACTTACTGCTCTTATGGAGAGCTCCTATTGATATGCAGCAGGTCCAATGAAGTGCCATGGTCCTCTTCT
Source organism: Polypterus senegalus (assembly GCF_016835505.1). Taxonomy (NCBI): domain Eukaryota; kingdom Metazoa; phylum Chordata; class Cladistia; order Polypteriformes; family Polypteridae; genus Polypterus; species Polypterus senegalus. The sequence continues at coordinate 78,018,820 of NC_053161.1, forward strand.
TTACTTTCTATCCATTCTCATTTTCTCTATTGCTTTCTCTTGTGTGGATCGGTTTAGTAGATAACCTCCTCCGTCAACTAGTTTTGGCTCTGTCTTCAGTTTTGAACATTGTATGTTTGCTATTGCTAGTATTACAAGTATGCCTACTTGCTTATTGTAGAGAGAATAAATAATATAATATAATTTACAGTTAGTACATGCTTCCTTCTGTTTCATATTAAAATATTTTCTCACAACAAAGAAGTGATGAACGTCCTTATAACTCACATTATATTTGGCATATCGTTCACTGGGGTAATGGGAAGGGAAATTGATTGGATATATTCAGAGGGAAAAAATACAAAATAGTATATATCATTTAAAGGAATAAATTATCATTGTTATTTGAAAACTAAATGAAGAAATTTTAACAGAACCCACAAGCATATTTATTTATCTAAACAAAAACTATGTCACATTAAAACTAGAAAGTCAAAAATTATATATCACTGCAGTGGATGCATCATCCTTGCATTATGTACCAAATACCAAAAAAATGTTACATTGTCCACATATTTTAATGTTATGTAACATGTACTTTTGTCGAAATATGTGAAAAAGTATCAGTTCTGACATGTACACATTAAACATCACTAAGTCAGTTATGTTGGCACAACAATGTTTATTAGAATTAAACTAATGCCAAGATTTAACATAAAAAAGTTTACTATTCCAAGAGTTTGCAAACCAGTATTTTCCATTTTATGTTACTAGGCTGGAAATGTTTTTTAATTCCCTTCAAGATTAGATTATTTGACTTATGATTTATTAAATATTACTCATGCTTTTGGACTACAGCAACATATTTATGTAAGCCTGAGAGTGCTGCTTCAGCTTAGCATGTCAATGTGCAGCTTTGTTTGTGATGTGCTAGTTTAGTAAGCCAATGCATTGAGCTGGTGTCAAAGAGCCAAATGTAGTGTGGAATTCTAGATTAGATCATTGTCATGGATGAGTGTGTACCTTTTCATTTAAATACAAACTTATTCCATAATAACACTATTCACAAGGTTTTGCTCATATTTTCCTTATTGAAAAAAATAAGATTTCTACAGGAAAGTGGATACAAAAATATATATTCTTGTAAATAGGGAGAGCAGTGTGCAGATAAAGTTATGTAAATAAAACAAGCTTAAATACAATGTACTTTTGCAGTAGCAAAAACATTTTTAGGCATAATTGAGAGATTAAACATTAAAAGAGGCTAATGTTATAAAAACCATAATCAAGGTGTGAAATATAAGGTTCAGGATGGCTTACACCTTAAACAAATTAAAGGCTGTCTTATAAAAAGCTTTTAAAATACAGGAACCTAATAAGCTTAAAGTTGATGATATTTACAAGTCTGACATCCTTGTGCAGACATCATTAGGCACATTGCAAAGATGTGAGGAAAGTTTGCTTCTAATGTGAAAAAAATGAATGGATGCCCCAATCTAATAATCGGTATTGAATGTGTTGTCACTTGTAGGTGTCAGATAGATACTGTATTTTGAACAGTTAAACTTACTGATGGAGCAGATGCAATGACAATTTATAATTCCTTACTTTAGAAACTAATTCTAGCAGGAATAGATATATTTTTGAGGCCTAATCCTATAAACATAGCTACTAATGAGTCCTCAGTGCTCATAGGGAAATTGAGTGGGTTTGTAGCTATACTAGTAAATGATGTTCCAAATATGTTGTCTATACACTTTTTAACACATAGGCTAGAGCAAGTGGTAAGCAATGTCCTTATAAAGGTAAAAATCATCTATTGAGTTTACAATTTAATTGTTTGGACAAATTTTTACAATTAGATGAGTATGCAGCAACTTCACTACAGCATAAGCGGTATGGAAAGGTTTTTCTGCCCTTGCACTTCCCTTTAAAATAGCGATTGAGTATATAAAAAATGTAGTAATAATCAGAGGCAAAAATTAAAAGGCCTTCACAAACACTTGACCAACAAAGGATTTGTGCAGGATTTTTTTTTTTTTTCATTTGTGTAGGAAATAAAAAGCTGTCTCTCAAGCATCAGCACAGAGACATGTCACTTGTGAATGCAAATACCATATACAGCAAACAGGTGCTGTCTGACGGCTATGAAAAACATCAGGTAAGATATCATCAAAGAAAGCACATCAGCAAATGTCATCTGGATTCTTCAAAGGTGTTGTTCTAATGTGCAGCTGATGGATGATAGACAATTAATACACATTGAATTAGTGAATTGGCAACTGATAAATCTCAAGAAAAACACTTGCTCGAGATGAATTTAGTCAATCAGGTGAATCCCCTTGAAAATGCTTTAGGCCAAGTGAACACGAAAACCTGATTTTATATAGAAAGAAAGAAAGGTGACAGATTTGTAAAACTGTTAAATGAACCATGCTGGGAAGGCAGGGTATACCAGAAAGTAGAACAGTAAAAAGACAATATATAACAAGCTGGAGCTGCCTCTCCACGTCTGGGTAGTACGAGAGAGAATTTTCCACTGTTAATGACACAGCCAGCTACAGCCGCAACGGGATGAGTATTTCTTACCTGTCATCTACGGACGTAAATGGGCCCCAGTTGAAACATTTTGATCTAGTGGTATACGTTAGATTCTGGATTAAATCTGAATGGGCAGAAAGCTGTCCATGTTATTTATGTCAATAGAAGTTATCTAATCAAAAATCTAAATGTTATTTTTCAAAGTAATGTATGAAGACCTAAAGGTAAGCTTGAATACTGCTTTCTGAATATTATGACATTGCCTGGAAGATTTAGTTTTCAGTTTAATTTTAGAAACTCATATTAATGTAATATCCTTTAGGTTTGTCGGGTAACAAACTATTAACTTGTCATATGACAATGTTTGCAACTAGCAAATTTCCTTGAAACACCATGAAAGCAAAATAAGCCAAAAGATTTTAATGTTATCAAAGCCTTTTGTACTTTAATTTTAGTAGCCCACAATAAAGTGAATTGCCATTATGACCCTTACACAAATAAAGAAACATCTTTTATAAGTTACTTCTGTTCTCACAAGCAAAAGGAAAACACTCTCTGAACAATTTTAGTTGGCAAGAAGTAAACATAAAATACAAAAAAAAAAATGGTTACCCTTGGTGTATCAATGATATATCACCACCAAAAATAGCATAGTACCATACCATAGTGATTTCCCCCACATTGAAAAATAGACGTTTTAGGCAAAAGTGTCAACTATTGTGTTTTACTTTTGTAGAAAATAAACAAAAATAAAATTCAATTGAATGTTTTAGTGTAAGCACTAAGATGTATTTGATGCTATCTCCACAACAGATGTTACTACCTTCAGAAGATCTTTCAAGCTATGCCACATACTGAAAAATATACAAGATTCATAACCAAGGGAATATTTCTTAAAATGTGAAGGACTTTCCTTCTATCAGTGGTCTTATAAATCAAATCTTATAAGTGAAGGACTAGGAGATTTCCAGTAAGCCACCCATCATTTTTTGTATTTATATTTTAGGTCTGAATTGAGAAAGACTGCACAGAAAGAATAACTAGCCAAAAACACAGATAAGGAGTAGTAAGCCAAAGTTTAAAGTTAACATCAATAAATGTTATGGTTTTTAGGAACATATTTCTTATTTTTAAAGTGTTTTCCTATCAGTCTTTTGTGGGATATCACTCTTAAATTTGTCATTGTCTAGCTGCTGTGTATTAGGCACTTTTGTGACCTCAAATCACACTGTCAGACTGAGTAATGACACCAACATTTACATAGTAATCACTTACGCAGAAATTGTATGCTTGAGCATAAGAACAAGGCTGTATGTTTTATGAATAGTTGAAATGTATACATATCAGCCCAGACAATACATTTGTGATTTTCCCATTTTCCTTCTTTCTTTCACTACTGTCTTCTCATTCTTTTCAAAGTAGAGTATTCTTGTAGATTTCTTTTTTGCAATTTATAGATTTTCCTGTTTAGTTTTGTTCCATTACAGAAATCAGATCTTTTCATACAGATAACTTTATTTTTTTAAAAATTATTCTCAGAAAGTCCTGACATAAAATATCATACATGGTAGTTGTGTAAATGTGTCTGTCCAAAACATTCTCTTCTTGCTAAGTTTAGTTAGCCTTAAATTAAAGAAAAACAAGCCCTGTAAAAATAAATTATCATTCACCATGTCAAGAGAAACATTTAGAGTTAATTTTTGCACATAGCATTCACCATATTATTTCTACAGTAAGAAGATTAATATACTGTACTTAGGTAGTGTTCAATTTAATCTCTTTAACTCTCAACATAAAACAAATAAAAAAAGTTGAGTTCTGTAAAGATAGAATGACTGTGCTCTGTTTCCACATTTCAGATTGCTTGTTTTGATTCTGCGTAGGCATTATTACATAAATCGACAAAACTGGGGTTAGGGTTAGGGTTCTAGTCTGTCTGTGGAGATTTTTCCATCACCAAATCAGACTATAGAGGCTGACAACTGGCAAATGATCTCCAATCCCTCCTCTTAGAGAGTCTCATTTCAAAGCAATCTGGTTGTGTTATTATATTTTTGGTGCAGTGTGCAATTATTTTTGATTTGCAATCTACCACAAAATTTCTACAAAGTGCAAAGTATTTCCTTGTTCACCTGATACACATTATTAGCACGTAACACTAAATTAACTATTTCGAACACAGTCAGGATGAATTGAAGAATTGTTAATCATACTTGTTAGAAATAGCATATGATAATAAAAATAAGAAACATTACTTGACAGGGAATTATACAATTCAGTCTACATAGTAATTCAGTTAGGTAGCACGATATAAGAGCCAAATAATGAATCCCACTGGTTTTTAATTCCATATTCTTTAACACTAGAATTACCAGAGCCTACGAAAAAACTCATAAATCCATCCCACCTTAAATCACTTCTTAAAATCGTTCACAGTTCTCCACCAGCGTCTTTTGTCATCTAAATGTGCTGATAAAAATCAGGCTGCAAATAGCCGGCTATTCCATCCCCCACCGACTTAGAACGTGCACAAACTTCTCCCAGCTCATGCCTTGATTGATTTTCTGGGAGTGAAGTGGAGTTTTAAAGTGGAAATAATAGATCGTTGTTTGGAACACAGGCATTTCATGTCTGTTCTGTTTCTACAGTAATCTGTATAAACACATTGTTAAAACAGAAACGTTTTTTATATTCTACTAGTAGATGACAAAATGTAGGCATAAACTATATAATGTATGAAGCCTGAAGTATCACACAAATACTTTCACAAAAGCTACAAATCTAACACAGCAATTGCGCTTTTATTCAAAAATACAGTATAACTGCAGAAACAAAAAGCCGCCTTAACATGTGACATTGACACATGTTTATTATGAGTGCCTCCGTAGCGCAATAGAAGCAGCTACTGACTGGGAATCAAAAGGTTGTGAGTTCGATCCTTCACCACTCTGTTTGGAGAAGTAAACTGCTCTTAGTCTTACTATTTTAGAATAAAAACATACATTTGATTTCAGTCTGTAACAGCCAGTGTAATTTATGATACTTATAAAGGTTAGCTTTTTTTTTTTTTTAGTCAGTTTTATTATCTCAGCCACATTCACAAGCCCAAACATACCCCACCCCCGCATCTGATACTGCTGTTTTCACATAGACGCGCTGTAACAGAGGTAAACTCTGCTCCCTTCTACATCGGAGCAAGAATGCACATACCATTGCTTGCATACTAAAGTGTCAGCAGGCACTTTTCGTGGCATTACACACATTTTTGCGCATGCCCTCTGCACACTTCTTGTGACTTTAGGCTTTAGGAAGTAAGTAAATAAATAAAGGTAAATCGTGCCATAAAATGATTTATTCAAAACGTCACATATATTTGTCTCTTTCTTTTTTTAAAATGTGCGTTGATCACCGCCAGCATGTTGTAGCATACAGCATCTGGCTACATGCATGTTCTTGCGTGCACTGAATAAGAGACAAATATACAGAGAGAATCAGAAAAAAGCAAACATTTAGAAATGCCATACTTTTATAGCTGATCGGACGCTGTTTGTTTTCAAATAGTATTGCATTTGTGCGATGATGTTTTCACATATATTGTCTATTTCTTTCAGGTGTGTAATAGAAACCACAGCATAGAGAGAAATGCAATATTATTTAAAAACAAACAGCGTTATTTATTTGGCATGGACATGCTCAAAAATACATGTGTAATGCCACAAAAAGTGCATGCAGACATGTCCGTGCCAAATAAATAACATTCGACGTTTTGAAGTATCAGACGCGAGGGTGGGGTATGTTTGGGCTCGTGAATGCGGCTGAGATAATAAAACTGACTAAAAAAAAAAAAACAAAGCTAACCTTTACAACTATCATAAATTACACCGGCTGATACAGACTGAAATCAAATGTATGTTTTTATTCTAAAATAGTAAGACTAAGAGCAGTTTACTTCTCAAAACGGAGAGGTGCAGGATCAAACTTGCGACCTTTTGATTCCCAGTTGGCAGCTGATTCTATTGCGCTACAGAGGCAGTCATAATAAATGAGTGTCAATGTTGCATGTTAAGGCGGCTTTTTGTTTCTGCAGTTATATTTTTGAATAAAAGCGCAATTGCTGTGTTAGATTTGTAACTTTTGTGAAAGTATTTGTGTGATACTTCAGGCTTCATACATTATATAGTTTATGCCTACATTTTGTCATCTACTAGTAGAATATAAAAAACGTTTCTGTTTTAACAATGTGTTGACACAGATTACTGTAGAAACGGAACAGACATGAAATGCGTGTGTTCCAAACAACAATCTATTATTTCCAGTCTAAAACTCCACTTCACTCCCAGAAAATCAATCAAGGCACGAGCTGGGAGAAGTTTGTGCACGTTCTAAGTCAGTGGGGGGATGGAATAGCCGGCTGCTTGCAGCCTGATATTTATCAGCACATTTAGATGACAAAAGACACTGGTGGAGAGCTGTGAACGATTTTAAGAAGCAATTTAAGGTGGGACGGATTTACAAGTTTTCTCGTAGGCTCTGGTAATTCTGGTGTTAATCAGTCTTTGGTGAGGATAAATTCTTGAGACAATTTTCTTCTGTTACCAATCTTTTTATACAATTTTTCTTTAATTATTATAGAAATCATAAATTGTAATTGTATTGTGAATTTCCTCTTGGGATTAATAAAGTATCTATCTATCTATCTATCTATCTATCTATCTATCTATCTATCTATCTATCTATCTATCTATCTATCTATCTATCTATCTATCTATCGAGGTTTTGAAAGGCACAGAGCATAATATGTCCTTAAATCAGCAATCTGCTTAAAGCCCTTGATGATGACCAAATGATGAGATATGTATCACATAGAGTGATGCAGATGAAACACATACATAGCGGCGGTGATGTGGAGCCTGATATTTCTGGTATTACAGTTGCAGAAGAAAGCAATTCAGTATTCTAATGGTCTTAGCTTAGTCTGTAGCATGGCCAAAAAGAAGGAAATCATTTGCCATCTTCATCCATGGCTACAATACCAATAGCTAGGTGAAGATGGAAATCCTACTAGAGTCATATGGGAGTTCTTCGGCTAAAATCTTGAGAGATGCCAGTAAGGTAGTTATGAATACTAAAAGAGCACATTGTTTATCTGGTATTCAATCTTCATGAGTCTTTGTTGATGCTGAATTTGACAGATTCTGCTAAAAACTAAATGTGTTGTACTGTTCAATGATACTTTTTGAAAATAGTCAGATCTACAGCTTTCTGGACTCTTCTGTTTCAACCACAGGGAAGAAGTCTGCAGATTTTAATGACTAACTCAGGAACTGGAAAAGAAAATATGAATTGAAGTAAATTTTGTACGCTTATCTTTTATGTAAACATTTAGAGCATTAATAACAAGAAAAAATAGAAAGGTACATGATCTTTTAATTATGAACGTGGAGGAATTTTCTAGTTATAGTAAAAAGCAGGGACAAAAGGGTCTTACTGAGTAAAAATACACCTTATTACAGTCATTTTTGTAAAGAATATTTAAATAAATGAGGAAAAGATTTGCTGATTCACTGAAAGTTGCTATCTGCAGTAGTTTAGAACCTTGATACCAATCAGCAATCATCCAGCCTTTGGATAATTTATCTAAACTAAATCATCTGAATACATCTGAATGCCAAGTCCACAGCAACAGAAAACCAACACACCCAATTTCATGTTTTCACTGTTTGACAACACATATTCCAATAAGTTCAGATGATAATGTACTACTTACTACTATTCTCTATGGTTGCATTAATGTGCAAAGTTTGACCAGCATTTTTCATTAATGTTCAAGTATTTCTAATTTCATTGCATTAGGAGTTTTTTCTGGTTTCATGTATATCCTGCAGTATACAACCTCTTGTTCACCCTCAAAGAGTTACACTATTCTGGCAGTTGCCGGACCACCTGCCCTTTTGCACTTTGCAAGATCACTACCGCATTTCTTCCTGGTCACACCTCTCTTGCTTTTTTTTAGGGTCTTACTTCATCCTAACCTTGTCCCATGCCATTTTTTCATGTACGACAAGCCCTCATTCATTCTGCAATCCATCACAATTCATGCATGGATATGACCAAATACATAACAAATATCAGCTGTTAAAATTTTAAATATTATATAATATAATAATGCTCTTAGACCATTCAGCTAGGTTTGAAGCTATAGCTGAAAGTTAAACTCACATATACAATTAACCTAAGTACACAGAGTAAAATTTTTAAGCAGTTCCTCCACATATTTACAAAAATATTTTAAAAACCTGAATAGGGTCTCAACAAGAACTAACCAGGAACTGGAAAAGAAAATATGAATTGAAGTAAATTTTGTACACTTATCTCCCTCAAACCAAACCTTATGTCAGCCATTTGGATTTTAGTGCCTGGGGATTAGTCAATATGCTTTTTCAATATAAAATCAAAGGTTTATAAAATGACTTTAGAAAATAATTGATGCAAAAAGAGTTAATATTAATGGAGCAGCAGCAATGCTGATGAAAAAAAAAACAGTCAAGCAATAGATTTATTAGATGGTTTGTAACAGGAGGATACCACAACTGTGAGCTGAAATTCTATGTTCCTGCAAACTAACAGTAACAGAATAAACCTTTTGTTCAAAAGACAAAATACAGATAAACCAACGACGAGCATTAAGCCTCGGCCACAAAAATAAAAATGCAGCCAACCCAATAAACACATTAAAGGATCTGAACACCAGAAAAGATCATGCAGTCAGAGAATACTATGTTAATGAAATTCTAGTGACTATCATGATGATGAGGATGCTATAGAATATACTACTTACACATGCAACAACACATTTGTATACAGTATAAGCAAAATAAACACCTTAGACAGGTGTAGAAGAAAAGAGAGATGAAAATAATAACTGGCCCATATAAAGTTACATGAGCATTTGCTAAGAATTAATTGTCTACCATTTTCTAAGCAATCAACAGCAGTGAATGGGCTTGATACCTTTGATTTATACCTTTGATTTATTCTGACTCTACTTGGTTCCTTCTTTGCCGCTAATGAAATATTTACTGTTCCTACCACTTGTTAGCTGCATTCTGTTGCTGTTATTATGGAATTCTTCTGCTGCAATTTCAGACCCAAAGAAAATCCTGGCTTTACTTTGTTATTCTGTTGTTTGATATTTGGGGAAAATTATCTAATTGATTAAATTTGATTTAATTTTGATTTTAGCATAACAAAATGTGAAAAATAAGAAGGGGTCTGAAAATTTTTTTAAATGCACTGTATAAAACCAAAGGTTTAATAATTTGCATTTATACACCCATACAAATATATTTACTTAGTGGAAAAAACATGTCACACACTGTGAGAAATGATGAGCAAAGCAGGGTTATGTAAACATTTAGAGCATAAATAACAAGAAAAAATAGAAAGGTACAAGATCTTTTAATTAAGAACGTGTAAGAATTTTCTAGTTATAGAAAAAAGAAGGGACAAAAGGGTCTTACTGAGAAAAAATACACTTTATTACAGTCATTTTTGTAAAGAATATTTAAATAAATGATGAAAAGATTTGCTGATTCACTGAAAGTTGCTATCTGCAGTAGTTTAGTACCTTGATACCAATCAGCACTGTCATCCAGCCTTTGGATAATTTATCTAAACTAAATCATTTGAATACATCTGAAGAGCCAAGAGTACAGCAACAGAAAACCAACACACCCAATTTCATGTTTTCACTATTTGACAACACATCTTTCAATAAGTTCAGATGATAATGTGCTACTATTCTCTATGACTGCATGAATGTGCAAAGTTAAACCTGCATTTTTCACTAATGTTCAAGTATTTCTAATTTCATTGCTTTAGGAGTTTTTTCTGGTTTCATGTATATCCTGCAGTATACAACCTCTTGTTCACCTTCAAAGAGTTACACAATCCTGGCAGTTTCCGGACCACCTGCCTTTTTGCACTTTGCAAGATCACTACCGCATTTCTTCCTGGTCACACCTCTCTTGCTTTTTTTCAGGGTCTTACTTCATCCTAACCTTGTCCCATGCCATTTTTTCATGTATGACAAGCCCTCATTCATTATGCAATCCATCACAATTCATGCATGGATATGACCAAATACATAACAAATATCAGCTGTTAAAATTTAAAATATATAATATAATAATGCTCTCAGACCTATTATTTCCTTAAACACATGCACTAGCACATGGCTGTCAGGGAGCTGAACTTGGGTAAGGAGATGTTTTTTGTCTTTTAAACATTTTTGATTTTAGATCTTTCCCTTAACAATTTTCTGTTACTCATTGTGGCTGCATCTCTCTTTCTCACCTCATTCTGTCTCTGGCCATCTCCTTATTACACCCAGTCTCCTGCATATTCTTCTCCACTACATCCTGCCATGAGGTTGTTGGTCTCCCTCTCCTTTTCCATGTGTTATACTCTCATTTGAGTATTGTTTCCCACTTGTATCTATTATCTTCTACTGTATCTCTTTACTGTATTCCTTGTAGTGTATTTGTTTTCTGCTAAACCAATTTTGTTCACTTCATCTATCCAGAATTGTATTTTCTTGTCTTAATTTGTCCTTCTTCTGCATTATATAACATTACTGATCTCACTATGGTTTTGTACTAAAGTGAGCACAACACATTTTGACTCTTGTCAAAATCAAAAAGTTTCATCTCTACTTCCTCAGATGTCTGTGGGTAACTCATATCTATCTATCTATTGGCATGAACTTTTACATGTGCACAATGGAGTCCATACTGACTGGGTACATCCTGGTACAATATCTGCTCAACTAAAGATAGTAAAAAACATGCAGACGGTGGTGAAGGTGGCACAAATTACTACCGGCACTGAGCTGATTTCTGTTCAGCACAATTACAACACTCATTCCCTTAGGCAAACAGTACAAATGAAGACCTCAGCCATTGTGCACAATTGCTTTTCTTTCTTCCTTCTTCTGTCAACTGGTACAGGACCACTGGCCTTCAGATAGATTGTAGATTTAAAGATAGTTTCTGCCTAAAAGTCTTAAGTTTGCTGAACAATCAATCATAAGAATTCACATACTGAAATATAACAAAACAGTCTGTATAAATACATAATACTTGCAAATACATACAGTACAAGTATTGTAAATAATGTATATAATTGTGTGCATATTGCATGCTATTTATCTTTTTGCTTATTTGTATTGTATTTTTGTCAGCTCCCAGGAGACATGTGAGTAAAAATTTCACTGTACTATGTACACATGACAATAAATTGACCTGAGTATTCCACTACAATGTCTCCAAGTGTTCCATCCTGCTCTGGTTCTCTAGCCATGCATCCATTTGAATTATGGATCTTAAGCACTGAAAGGACTTTAATTTTTCTAGCTCACTTTTCAAGTTTTACCTTATTTTCTACACACACTTTTAAAATTGGCACAACTAAGAAAAAAAGTATATTCAGGTCAAATAAAATTCTAAGCACAAATCCAAACACAATGATAGTAAGCATTATATTTTTGAAGGATGGAAAAAAGACCAAATTTGGTTCTAAACTTACTGTCTTGGAGTAAAAGCTGAGAGAAATTGCAACCAGGACATAAAACAATGCCATATTTACTACGTCAAACCTATGTGGCTATAACATAAAAATGCAAAGTATATGGAACACATTTGTAATCCTAAAAGTAGTTTTTTTTTCAAGTTTTTTATTGTTAAATATTCTTACACTCAAATTTGGAATGTAACCTTGAATCACTGTTGGGAAGTGTATAGAAATATATTAACTCTATATTATGCTAAGAGAAGGTGAGGTCACTTTACCACACAATATTAAAAAAATCAAAAGAATTCCAGCAAATATTAAAGGAAAGCAAGTTAAAAAATTGGGGAACCTTCAGATCAATTTCAACAAAACTGAATGTGCCTCAGGGAAAGATGCGGCAAGTTTAGAAGGTTTAGTGGTGGGAAAATAAAAAAAAAAAAAAAAGCTGCCCTGCAATCCATAATAATTTTTTTTCTTTGAAAGTCTATCCCATGAGACAACTCTGTTATCCCCCTAGTCAAGGTGATTTTAAGCATAGTTGATTTGTCAGACCAAAAAAAAGATACATTAGACAACTGCACCTTTTGAATTGACAAGAGAAAGATTGTACCAGGGGATTATTATATAAGATATTAGGAAAAGCGTACTTCATATTAACAATTACATATAATTAAGGAAGCAAAGAGTACTAAGAGCAAAGATTAATTATAATTATCTTATTAATGATAGGAATTTTTCATTACTCGATTTCTTAAGTATGCTTATTATCTATGTGGCTTTTCTACTAGGAAAAATAATGTCATTGACTACGCCCTGAAGTCAAGAGCCTTAAGTATTGTTTTTGACATTAACACTATGTCCTGTGCCACCTTTTATCACCTTCATATTTATCAAGACTTCATCCCTCACTGTCCTACTCTGTGGCCAAGACACAATTTCATGTATTCGTCATATCAAGGTTAGACTACTGTATTGCTTTAATGGCTTATATCTTGATTAAACTTGTAAACAACCTGCCTTTAGTTAAAAATTCTGCCGCACGCTTATTGAGTCAAACATAATCAGATCATAAGTATTCTATACAAAGTTCCATGGCTTCAAGTTAAGCACCAGATTAACTTTAAGATTCTTGTCTTCACTTACAAAGTACTCCATGATCTGCTCTGATGTATTTAGAAGATCTTCTTAAAGATTATACATCAACACACTAACTGCACTCCTTCTGGCCTTGTTGTTGCCCATTCAGTCTGCCTGTCTTCCATGGGAGGTCATGTTTTCAGTCACACTGCTCCTCGGCACTGGAACTCCCTACCTCATTATATGTGAACTCTTGACTCTCTTTCTTTATTTAAAAAACACCTTAAAACTCACCCTTCCAAAATTTACGTGTGTGTGCCACATATTTTATCTTTTTAAATTTTTGTGATTACTTGTTTTATTCATTTTAAATATAAGTAAAGTTTTATTTTATTTTTTATTTATTAACTTAATTGTACTGTTTTCTGGTTTTACCCAATAATGTGACCTTGCGTGTCAAGAATGGCACAATTAAATAGAATATTTTATTATTATCATCATCAGTACTGAATGGTAGCTCTTAAGTATTGGTACATTTTTCCAGTCTCTTTTTCCAAATGTGCAGACTATGTTGCTTGGAGACACTATACTGGCCCTCTATGAATGAGTTTTGATGTCTGAGTCAGATTGCTCTCTGACAGTTTGGTGCACCATTCTGTCTTGAACCTGACCCAACCAGGACCGTCCCAATCCTGAATTGCTTTAGAAAATGAAAGAATGAATCAAGTTTACTAGGACCAAAGTCAGCCTCTGTGTATAAGAAAACCCCTGTGTATGGATCACTGCCCGTACACTCACTATTTGCTGCCACAGTGTCTGTCTTTAAAAGAAAGTTTAGGGACACAGTAAAATTGCAATCTCTTCTGATCTCTTTTTTTAAAGTCAGCACCTATCATCTCCCCTTAATTCTTTTCTATTTGGTTTTTATTGCTTGTTGTGTTTTAGATGTTTATATCTGTTTGTTAGGCCAAAGATAGATTACGTATAAATGCACAGATTATTTGTTGTCCTACTTGTTATTGTAGGTTTGGTCATTTTAGAGGAACACTTGTTTAACTAAGCCTGAAAGCATGAAAATGTTTAATTCATATAGTACTTTTGTCATAGAACCAGAGAGTAAACTTTTACAAATTCCAAAATGAAGTTTGTCAGTGTAACCTGTGGAAAAATTTTGAAAAACCAATGATTTGTTTAAAATAGCTTTTTGGGATTTTTTTTGATGCATTTGAACAAATCTGTATCCTCATATGTGACAGTGCAGTATTTAGTGTGTTATATAATCTTTTCTTCAATTTTGCCTTAAAGTTCGTACCATTGTATTATATTTCTGTGTTATATTGTATTACATAAAGGTCTTTTTTGGGAGTTTTTTTTTTTTGTATTCTAGGGAGTTGAGGATGGTTGTCAAAAAGCAGGGCATATTAAAACCCTTTGTGGCATTCCTTATGTGATTTTAGGCAATACAAGAAATAAATTGATGTTATTTGCATTGAATCTTGTCTATATACGGTCAGTATAAGAAGAGGTTCTTTGTTAGTTCAGTATCAGTCAAAGCAAAAGGGTGTTTCTAAATAACCAAGCCTAAGACACTGGACAGCTTGGCTGTCCCAATATCTTATCCAGATTCTTATACAGGCTGTCAAGGTTTCTTCTTCAAATACATGTCTTGGTAGTCTGTTCCAGATTCCCTCATGTCTTCTCATACATAAGTGCTTCCTTGCCTTTGTTCGAACTTCTCTCCCATTTAATTTCCACATAGTTTATACATTTGGGATGTATAAAGTCACTTTGGAAAAACACACATAGGAAGATAAAATTGAAACCTAACAGAAAATAGAAATGTGAACTGATTTGTTATTCTGAGTATTTTATTCAAAGATGTTTTAACTATGATAATAGAGAAGGTGTTGATTTAAACAGAATACCTCCATTGGAAAGACAAACCTTTGAGCTGATGAAGTAATAAAGACTTGTATTTAAATGTGTAAGTAAATACACTGAATTGACTGTATATACTGTAGATAAGGTCATTTGCTGTTGTTCATGACACTATTGTTGAAAAAAAAAGAGACACTTCAGTTATTTTTTCCTAAAAGCAATTGCTCAAATAAATTTATCAAACAGCTCAAATTTGTAAGCACACAAAGGAAAGTAAGGAAAGTTTACAAAGGAAAGTCTAATAGTATTCAGTATTACATGGACACACAGATTTTCCAGAATACTAGTCAAGCACTTTAACAGTTGCATTCAGTCATGGTCCTGCTGTATGTTTTACCGTCATCAAATATTATTTAAGAAGACTTTAAAAATAACATATAGATGGCATTTGTCTTGGTTTAGCACATTACAATAAAGCATTACTAATTGTATGCCGAAGGAAAATGAACGGCCTTTCATGTAATAAACTAGGTCTATAATACTGTCGTTCTAACACAGTATAAAGAAAATGCTCTTCAAACGTTTCTGCGCCTATTGAAATAATTTATCAAAAAAAGAAAAAAGAAATTCTTTATGTGAAAGGGGCTATATAAAATTATAGTCTCGTTTCATGTAGATTACTTTTTTCAATTTCTTCCTCTCAGGCATTTGCTGGCTATGATTAATTCTGAATTCATACAATTCGTCATTCTGATTATTAATGATAGAGCTTTTGATTTATGACTTCTGTCTAGACTGTATTTTTACTTCCCAAGGAAGATGTACAGATCTGAATGAGAGTGTATAAGCCATTATTAATTGACTGTCATGCTTATATTTGTTCTCAGAAGTACATGTTGTCAAATTCTATGTGACTCTCAGTGAGATGAAACTAAATATCAGTGTTTGTATATGGTCTACACATTTATATATTTAATGATATATAATAAAATGTATATGGAGAATCTAGTAAAAACAATTATTAAGAAAGGCACTATATAAAATATATTGGAACATTCTGTTCCCTGGAATTCCATCAGCAGTCATAGGTAATTATTATGAAATTCCAGTTAGCATTTACAGCATTTTTATTGTATTACACAATCGAATTATACTTAAACCAAGAACTAATATATATGCATGACACATAGAATAAAAAGAACATTGGAATTCCTAACTGCTTTTTATTCTTGACCTTCAACTCTTCAATATAACTCTCATACATCTCTTGTCAAAAGTCAAAAGCTAACCTGGTTGGTCGTCAATTGCATAGTCAAAAAGCCTCATAATTATTCCCTTTAATCATTATGAGAAGACATTTTATAAAGAAACATCTAGCTTTCCCTGGTATAAAACTGTATAATACGTAAAATGCTTTCAAATGTCATTTTTAAATCCCATGTTATAATCTTTGTGAGTGTGTTTTCTCTTTGCAGTTGTATATGGTGAATTATCTATTATTTACATCTAGCCATTGCTGATTTTTTAATGTTTAGGAATACTCTATGTCTTGATCCTGGGAACAGTATAGTAATAATCATCAGAAACGTGTGTTTGTAGTTTGTACTTTCCTTTTAATTACTCCCAGCTCAAATATGATTTCAGTTTGCCTGAAGAGGGCCATAGAGATGTGCTTTGGTCGTACACTTAACTATTATTTTGAACTTATTTAGGTAACATTTTCCTAGAAAAATCATTTGGTTTGTTTGAACTAAATGTGAGTGTTCCTGCCACTGCCACTCTGTTAGGTAAGTTTAACTAGCTACTATTTAACTAAATAAACTTGATAAACTGAATGATTTTTTTTTCTCATTTGCACATTTATTTAAATTCATAGTAAGATCACCTTGCATTTTAACTGTCAACTTTTCTGTTTGCATGGCACCCATGATATCTGAAGTGAAAAGTAAATCATTCAGTCCATTTCTAATTAATCCACTGAGGAGATGTTATCAATGTTTATTAAGAAAGGGCCAGCTAATAGTTAACTGAGACTACTGGAAGATTTAGGATGTTTATTATCAGTCATTTTATAATTAATAATGCTCAAATAATGCTCCTGTGTTGAGGACATAAGCATTTAGGATAGCACCTGTTAATGATTTTATTGATGTAATGAAATATTACAAATCTATGGAATTACCAGAACCTAGCCCTATCTTAAATCAATTCTGAAAATACAGCATTTGTAAGAAAGGCATGCTCCAGGGAAACAAGTTGCATATGCATTTGTTTGTTGTGTGTAAAATATTTCCAAAATTTATTGTTTTACACTAGAGCTTTCAATAAATAGTGATTCAGTTTTTGCACATTGTGTTGTTTAAAATTTGTGAAAGTGTATGAGCATTGTTTATCAGTTTTTAAATTACTTTCTAAACTTTCTAAATCTACAACTTGACTCGCAAGGTACCTGCTGGCCAAAGTCTATGCCAATGATGAACACTGATTATGTCTAATTAGTGGACTGATAATGAATCAAATGCTAAGTAAATTAATATAAAGTATCCAAAACATTTCACTTTAAATGTAATTATTTTTTAAAATAGAACAAGTCTCTGCCAGCTGTTGCATAATTTATTTAGGTATCTGTGTTCAATACTACACATTACACACTTTTCATAAGCTTTACATTAGGACACATTTATTTCTTTTATTTTTGCAATGATTACTTCTAGGAGCAGAAAGGAGCCTAATGACAACCAGGAGATGGAAAATTCTAAAAGATGCTGGAAAAAAAATGACACGAAACAGGCTGGTGTTCTGCTA
Organism: Polypterus senegalus; assembly: GCF_016835505.1. Taxonomy (NCBI): domain Eukaryota; kingdom Metazoa; phylum Chordata; class Cladistia; order Polypteriformes; family Polypteridae; genus Polypterus; species Polypterus senegalus. The sequence continues at coordinate 78,036,670 of NC_053161.1, forward strand.
GTTAGATTTGATCAACACTTACTGCACATATTCTATCTTAAATTGCATTGGCATACAAGATGCAACTTCTGGCAGTCATGAATTATTAATGAGAAGCCTATATAAACTATACATAAAATGGCAGCACCCATAATAAAATTACAAAACCAAAACAGTGTCACAGAAATGTCACTAGAGTAATGAAGAAATATCACAATGCTAAAAATAAAATGAAATGAAAAATCAACAAGGATTTATACATTAATGCTTTAAACCCATAACATTCTAACAGTGGGAAGACAGGAAACAAGAAAGCACAAGAATACCAGGTGTTTAAACCTGAAAAACAAGTGACCAAAGTTTAGAGCCACATTCAAAGCTTAGCTTGAGGTTCAGACAGCAAAAATTCTACAACTAGGATGTCCATGAAACCACACCACCACCTTAAAAATTTGTCACATAATGATGTCTCTTGTCACAATAAGTGTGACCAACAACAACAACAACAACATTTATTTATATAGCACATTTTCATACAAGCAGTAGCTCAAAGTGCTTTACAATGGCAATGGCCATGACAATGGCAACTGCTTGACCATGACAATAGCAACTGTCATTATTGCAACAAAGAAAACGGGAATATCATCGCATACAAAATGTGGCCACCACATTCAGAAACATGCTCAAAATGTTACTAAAATAGCGATGTGATGAGTAAAAAGTTAGAAATACTAAGTAAACACTTTTGCAGAGTCAGGAGACGAGGATTCATCAATCAGTGGAGCTGAGATGGCTAAGATAGTCAAAAAAACTCCTTGTTAGCAAAGCTCTGGTAAAATGATATTCTTCCTGAGTTCTTAAAGGCTTTGAACATTGTTTGGCTGTCTTGGCTGACATGCCTCTTCAATACTGTTTCCGACGTGCTTCTGGATTGACAATATGGGTTGGTAGTAATCCTCATATTTAAGAAAGGAAGCTGGGGAGTGTGTTCCAACGTTACTGGGATCATACTTCCCAGTCTCCCTGAGAAGGCCTATTCCAGGGTTTTAGAAAGGGATATCTGGCTGTTGGTTGAGCCTTGGCTCCAGGAGGTACAATGTGGATTTCAGCTTTGTCATGGAATTCTGGACAAGGTTTTTACCCTCACAAAGATTCTGGAGGGTTCATAGGAGTATGCTCAAACAGTCTACATGTCTTTTGTGGGCTTGGAAAAGGCATATGATATGACCACATTTCTTGGGAATGTCCTGTGACGGTGCTTCAGGAGTATGGAGTACTGGACGTAGCTTTGTGGACTATTTAGCCCTTGTGGAAACAAGAAAAACTTGGTTTGCATTGGTAGAAGAATGTCAGACTCATTCCCTATCTCACCAATTCTGTAAATATTTTTTATGAGCAGAAGTTGTTGGTGCAGCCAAGTAGTGGAGAGTGGCCAGTATGATGAGATCAAGATCACATCTCTGCTTTTTGTGGATGACATGGTCTGGATGGCTTCATCAGGCTGTGACCTTGGACATGTACTTGGGCAGTTTGCAACTGAGTGTTAAGTGGCAGGAATAAGGATCAACACCTCCAAGATCATGTTACTCAGTCAGAAAAAGATGGAGTCCCCTCTCTAGGTTGGGGATGAGGTGATGCCTCAAGCACATGAGTTTAAGTATCTTTGCATTTTGTTTACAAGTGAGGGAAGAAGAGAGCAGGAGATCGACAGAGGAATCAGAGCAGCAACTGCAGTTAAAGCAAACATTGTACCAGTCAGTCATGGTGAAAAGGGAGCTTAGCCAAAAGGCAAAGGGTGACGGAGTAACCCTGCAGACCAAACACAGGAAATTCTGCCTGGAAGCTCTGATGCTACTTCCATCTCCAGGCCTGATGATGTCACTTCCAGTTCCGGGCACAATGACATCACTTCCAGTTCCGGGCACGATGACATCACCTCCTCATGCCTTGCCTTAAAACCCAGTTAATTGTGATTCCTTCTGTGATTCAGTTCTGTTGTGGACTCAAACTGTTCAACACTGTACCTTAAATCTTCACTATTTGCAGCCTTTATTCCAGTATACGGGTAACTGCCCCAGACTTTCTTTCACGTGTCAAGGCATATCAATTCACACCACCTACTTTTGACTTATGTAAGGTCCAATGAATATGGGATGAATTTCCAAGACTTAAAAATCAAGAGAAACCTTTCTTTTTCCAGCTCAAACTTTGGCAGAAGTTGTCCACCTTCAGCAAGTTCTCTTAATTATTCTTTAACTTATTTAAGTGTTCTATTAGAGAAGGTACGACAGAATTAGTTGGTCTGATGTACAAGTGATTGGGTTTAAAACCATAAATGGACTTAAAGTAAACATCCCTGTTGAAGAAACCATACAAGCATTAATGAAATATTCAGATAAAAGAAAAAGATCACACAAACTGGACTGTGAATCTTAAATACTTTTCTACATTTTGATTAACTTTTTCTGTCTTACTTATGTTGAGGTTGATATCCTGAGGTTAGGTTAAACTGCATTCACATTTTCGAGCAACAATACTTCCAGAATCTTGAATTAAACAAGGTCACAATCAGAAATTTGAGATACCCTTGTTAAATTCTCCTACAAACACAATTACTTATTTTTTAGTAGTAGAAGGGTTTTTTTAAAGGTGGTAAATGTAATTACCTATTATTTTACTTTTAAGCAAGACAGAACTTTTTACCCCTTGGGCAATGAGCTTTTAGGTAGCAGATTTATTGCACAATCGTTAAGGGTGATGTGGGAGTAATTGAAGTGATTTTTGCTTGATGAATACATTGGTAAATTGTTGGTATGGTTTAAATCCAGCAACAAATATTAACAGTTAAAGACTTCACTAAACATTCAAACAGTTCCTGTGCATTCCAGATAATGGAAAGAAGCTGTTTGAATAACCAGAGTAACCCCATGATTAATTTTGGTTCTGCACTCTCTAAAATTTACAAAGCACAGTCCTCATACTGAAGACTACAAAATTACCTAATCTACCACAATAAAAGACGAGGCCATGTTGAAAATTTTACTCTTTATGCTTGATTTTTTAAATCCTTACGGCAACAACTCCCATCCCCAAGTATATTCTGGTTAAGAATATTATATTTATTCCTTCTTTTGCCTTTAGGAGAAACAATGATTTAATTTGATTGTTAAATTTGAATTAGCTGCTGAAGTGGCTTTGCTGCCAACCTATTATCATGTAAATGCTCTATCTTAAAATATTCTTTATTCATCTTGGGGTCTTATTCCACTGGTTCTAGTTTTTGTAATGATTATTTCTCGAAGCAGAACTTGTCTAATGGCAGGAGCTAAAAGAATAACCAGGAGATGGAAAATTCAGAAAAGAGCTAGTAAAAAAACAAAGTCAGAAAATAAGTAGGAGGTCTTAAGGAAAGAAAGAATAAATATATCAGACACCTGAACCAGAAGAATGAGAGTCAAAGATTGAGGTTCAGATACAGGTATAAGATGCCAGTTAAATGAATTTACTAAGCAGAATTTTTATTTTTTTAATCGCTAAACTGGGATATTGATTAAACCATGCCATCAATCACCCAATATAAGTTGCAATGCCGTCAAGCACGTGACCAATATCAGCCATTATTGCAAAAAACATTGCTATAGCAATGAAAATCAGGTGCAAAAAAGGCAGCAAAGTAATAAAAACACACTCAGAATGGCAAAATGATGACATCACTAAATTAACAACATTTTGATAGAGTCAGATCTACCAAATAATGGTGCAAAATTATCAAAATTGAATTAGATAGTAATGAAACTCTAAATGATAACAACAACAACAACAACATTTATTTATATAGCACATTTTCATACAAACAGTAGCTCAAAGTGCTTTACAAACAGTAGCTCAAAGTGCTACATGATGACAATTACAGCCTCATCTGAACTGTGTGTTCTCGCTACACACTATGTTTTCTAAAGTAATCTGATCCATTTGGAAACATTTCTTTCCAGGTTAATTTATTACATGTCATCATCTTTCCTATGTAGTACTGCTCCACTTTCAGAATATCTCAGTCTTCTTAATTATTATGTGAATTGTAATTCAAAGGCACTGACAATAGTTGACAATGGAGGGCAGTTTCTGGCTGCATGCATCATGTTGAATAAAGCAAGATGGAATTACATTCTGCATGCCATTCTGCAAAACTCGTATTACTAATTGTTTTAAATGTATCATTTAAAATCTCAAAGAGACCATAGATCAATGGATGATAAACAGCCTATGTTAACTTCCATATTAAGTCTTTAACTTTGAAGTGGGATGAGTGAATTGATATGTCAGTATTTTATGATAGATCCCTGCATACCTAAGGATACTAAATACATACTGTATCTATGAGGGGATCACTCAGCTAGCTTTAAATGTTTATGCAAGAATCAAGCATATATACCTTGCTACACCTCTGCTTATGACAGTTAGGAATGACATTAGAAAATGACAAAGGTTTTGACATGAACTGAAATGTTTGAACATATTAGTTACACAGATATTTTACTTCACGCTCAGAACGCGTACACGTCCGCATCATGGCTGCCACGGGTTCCCAGCGTTCATTTCACGCGTCCTCTGAACAGGTCCTCAGAAATTAACGCGACGCGTGCGTGAGTTGCAGTACCAGCAAAAATTTGGGGGGCGCAGTGTGCTAAAAGTCGAAACGTGACGTCAGAGTCTCTGTTTACTATCTACATGTGACAGCAAGCCTCTATGGAGATCCTTTGGGGATTGATGTGCGCACTTTGCCATTTGATGAATGGCTCAAATACAGCGCTATACATTATGTAGCCGATGTGAAGTTGCAAAAAAAAAAATAAAAATAGACGGCACAAAAGATGGTATGTGAGACTTTTAAAATGTATTGTGTCATTTATATATGTCTTTTTAATTTTTGCAACTTAACAACAGCAACATAATGTATAGCATTATATTTGAGCCACTGAGAAAAAAATAAAGGACACGGTGAAAACGTGTATTTTGTGATTAAAGTGGAAATTTCGGCTTTAATCTCGAAATGTCCACTTTAACCTCGTAGTTTACTTTATCATTAAAGTAGACGGTCGTAAACTTCATCCCAGTTTTTAATCGCTACGAGCTTCTCGGACCTGACAGCAGGTAAAGTAAAACAATAAAAAATAGACAGCACAAAAGATGGTATGTGAGACTTTTAAAATGTATTGTGTCATTATGATCGGGAATATGCAACGCTTTAATATAAAAGCACCACGAATGCATCTGTATGTCGGCATTTTGCTTCAGCAGCAATAGATCGCCAAACAGAACAAATTAAATGTATGATATTCCAACTCTCTGCACATTTAGAATCTTTAGATTTATACTTGATATCACTTTCATGATGAAATGCATTAAAATGTGTATGTTACATTTTACATATAATTTCATTTAAATAATGAATACTGTTAATAAATACACACATGGGGGAATAATTACACACATGGGGGTGTCACGGTGGTGGAGCGATAGAACTGCTGTCTCGCAGGGAGTTATGTTGCTGGTATTTCCTGCTTGTATTCCACACTGTGCTCCTGTTTCCTTCCAAAGATATGCAGATTTGGGGATTTGGTGCCGCTAAAATGACGCTAGTGTATGTGTGTGCTTGTATTCACCTTGCGATGAGCTCAGGCCTCGTCAAGGGACTGTTTCTCACTCGTGCCCAATGTTTCCTGGAATGGACACATACATCACTGGATTTATCAATTTAATCAATAAACATCCTTTTCAGAGATATTGCGGTAAGGTGTTATCGGAATTTAATAGGTGTTTTAGGCAATTCACAACACAGAGAAGCCGAACATGTTCTCACCGCGATAATATCTTGCACTGCCACCTGGTGGATTCCTCCAGATTTACGTAAAGTACGCGCGCAAGTATAAACACTACAACGCTATGCATAGCAGGAGCGTCTGCTGCAGCATGCGTCGCGTCGCGTGAAGTATAACTCCGGCCTAAATGAGCCCTTAGTCAAGTGGTGGGCGTGGCAATGTGCTGTACTCAGCGCATGCTCTCAACCTCCTCCTCCTCTTCCTCCTCCTCTGATTATCTGCAAGGTATTACTTTCAACTTAAATGTTAGATAATGCATGTTGTTGTATAGAGAAATATTTTAAAACATTTCTAAGAAATTCACTTTAAACACATTTCATCTTCTCCCTATGTTCTTCTTGAAGAAGATATTTTAAAACAGGACCTGCTATCCGCCTTACTCCCTTCAAAACTATCCTGTTGGTCTCCTCTAAGTCTCAGTTTGTTTTTGATGAAAAGAATATGTTCATAAAGTTCATAGCTGGATGCTAACCTCTGGCCTTTGTTCAGCACTGCCTGCTTTCAATATGGAGATCAAAACTACAAAACAGCATTTTCTTAGACGCATATAGCTTAAGCATAAGCTCTATTTACTTGTACTTTACATCAGCGTGCAATATAATCCAACATCCTATTTGCATTTTAAATAGCTTCAGTACAGTGCCGCACTGTGGTCATTTACTACTTGTGAAATCCACAGTAGTGACCAAGAAGCTTGACACTTTTCTACGTTAAATCTCATAAGCAGTTAACATCCCTCTTGTGTTCAGTCTGAGAAGCATAGTTACATAAAAATGAGCTCCACATGTTGTCTGTTGTGCATCTGATTTTCTGTTGTAATCTTTTTGTTAAATATATTTTATGCATGTATTCTAATTTAAAAACATTACCTTTTCAATTTGGAATAGCTGAATTAGATAGACTTATGTTAGCTAGCTAGTAAGTTTTTAAACAAAGCTGAGGATGATTTATTGAGCTATAAATATGTATATCTAATCTGCATGCAATTCAACTATAAATTCATCTCTCATATAGGCAGTTGTTATATATTCACCGACACCAACACCCACAAAGACATTATTTCTCTACTTTAGATTATAGGTATAGAGAGCAAAATGTTGCAAATTAATGATTTTTGCAAATTGTTTTAATTATCTGCAATAAGGAAGGGTTTACTTTGTGCAACTGTATCAATCAAATGACATGTAAGAAGTAAAAATTAAAGCATCTTTTTTTTAAATTAGGAGAGGCCAGTTCATCATCTGCACCCACATTGATCTTAATACATTTTTGCCCTCTTTTAGGTAGAATTTTGCCTTTACTATGCCTATAACATTTTAATCAAACAATCTTCCATTAACATACCCACTATTTAACACATTTCAATGTGAAAATAATTGCTCCATTAGTATGTTTAAGGATTAAAAAACGCTTCTTTCATGACCTCATATGGTAAAAACGAGGAATAACATCCAATTCTGTAGTAACAGGATCACATACTACAGTAGAGTCAAATTCTTTACATTGTGAAACACACACTGACATATTCATCTACTAATACAATAGATATTAAATATGTATAATGCTTTGTTATAAAAAAGGTAAAAAGATGTTTTCTATAAAATCAATATACAATATGTATACAAGCTGATAAAAGACAGCTAAAATATGGAGTAACATTTGTGTCATGTATATTAATGGCATTTTGCTTATTCTGAAAGTATGATTATTCTTTTCACAGTATATATAGGAAGTTCAGGTGATCCAGATATGCGAGCTCTACAATGTACAGTAGTTTTATTTGTAGATATATATGACTAGTTAGTATTTGTTTTATAATACAGTGTATGCACTAATTTACACATTTAGTGAGCATACTCATTAGAAAAACCTTTTGTGGGAGGTGTAACAGGCATGGTGTACTGGGGGAAGACCTTAGAGCAGACTAAGAACATGCTGGGGGATTATCTTAATTTAGTTAAGAAAGAACATGGGAATTCAGCAAGTGAATGTTGTTGGAAAAAGGGTGACAAGTGATTTTAGGTTGACATTATTGCACCACTACAACTTAATTAAAAAATTAAATAGAAAGTGATTTTTTTACTTTCTCCATTAATCATATACAGTAAGAAGTACTGTCTTCATTAAAAAATGATTTGGGATTTGCACATGAAAAATGTACTGATAACTTTTGAATATATTTAGGGCATTTCTGAAAAGATGGATGTGGGTGTGTTTGTGGTAAAGATTTGTAAAACACTATAACGACAATGAATGAAACAATTTGGTAACACTTTAGCTCAGGTACTGCAAAAATGCATCTATTTACTATTATGTAGCAAGATCTTAACAAACACATCTTTTGGTCTTTATAACACTTATAAAGCATCTCAAAGTGTTTATTCACATCTGCAGTGTGACCTATTAACAAAACTTCACTCTGGAGTGGTCTGATGTACAGTGGGTACGGAAAGTATTCAGACCCCCTTCAATTTTTCACTCTTTGTTATGTTGCAGCCATTTGCTAAAATCATTTAAATTAATTTTTTCCCTCATTAATGTACACACAGCACCCCATATTGACAGACAAAAAGAATTTTTGAAATTGTTGCAGATTTATTAAAAAAGAAAAACTGAAATATCACATGGTCCTAAGTATTCAGACCCTTTGCTCAGTATTTAGTAGAAGCACCCTTTTGAGCTAATACAGCCATGAGTCTTCTTGGGACAGATGCAACAAGTTTTTCACACCTGGATTTGGGGATCCTCTGCCATTCCTCCTTGCAGATCCTCTCCAGTTCTGTCAGGTTGGATGGTAAACGTTGGTGGACACCCATTTTTAGGTCTCTCCAGAGATGCTCAACTGGGTTTAAGTCAGGGCTCTGGCTGGGCCATTCAAGAACAGTCACAGAGTTGTTGTGAAGCCACTCCTTCGTTATTTTAGCTCTGTGCTTAGGGTCATTGTCTTGTTGGAAGGTAAACCTTCGGCCCAGTCTGAGGTCCTTAGCACTCTGGAGAAGGTTTTTGTCCAGGATATCCCTGTACTTGGCCGCATTCATCTTTCCCTCGATTGCAACCAGTCATCCTGTCTCTGCAGCTGAAAAACACCCCCACAGCATGATGCTGCCACCGCCATGCTTCACTGTGGGAACTGTATTGGACAAGTGATGAGCAGTGCCTGGTTGTTTCCACACATACTGCTTAGAATTAAAGCCAGAAAGTTCTATCTTGGTCTCATCAGACCAGAGAATCTTATTTCTCACCATCTCAGAGTCCTTCAGGTGTCTTTTAGCAAACTCCATGCGGGCTGTCATGTGTCTTGCACTGAGGAGAGGCTTCTGGCAGGCCACTCTGCCATAAAGCCCTGACTGGTGGAGGGCTGCAGTGATGGTTGACTTTCTACAACTTTCTCCCATCTCCTGACTGCATCTCTGGAGCTCAGCCAAAGTGATCTTTGGGTTCTTCTTTACCTCTCTCACCAAGGCTCTTCTCCCCCGGTAGCTCATCTTGGCCGGACAACCAGCTCTAGGAAGGGTTCTGGTCGTCCCAAACGTCTTCCATTTAAGGATTATGGAAGCCACTGTGCTCTTGGGAACCTTAAGTGCAGCAGAAATTTTTTTGTAACCTTGGCCAGATCTGTGCCTTGCCACAATTCTGTTTCTGAGCTCTTCAGTCAGTTCCTTTCACCTCATGATTCTCATTTGCTCTGACATGCATTGTGAGCTGTAAGGTCTTATATAGACAGGTGTGTGGCTTTCCTAATCAAGTCCAATCAGTATAATCAAACACAGCTGGGCTCAAATGAAGGTGATCTCAAGGATGATCAAAAGAAATGGAAGGCACCTGAGTTAAATATATGAGTGTCACAGCAAAGGGTCTGAATACTTAGGACCATGTGATATTTCAGTTTTTCTTTTTTAATAAATCTGCAACAATTTCCAAAGTTATTTTTTTTGTCTGTCAATATGGGGTGCTGTGTGTACATTAATGAGGAAAAAAAATTAATTTAAATGATTTTAGCAAATGGCTGCAATATCACAAAGAGTGAAAAATTGAAGGGGTTAGGGTTAGGGGTTAGACACATTTCTCTTGACTTTACTTATTTAATATTAAGCCTTTGAATCCTTTGTTGACTATGGCTGGCAGCTTATCCCGGCCAATACCCCCAAGCCGCCAGAGGGAGCCCTCCCTGCTACGTGGAGATGCCCTGAATTCCAGCAGGGCATCATGGACTATGGAGTTTTAATGCACAGCCCTGCAGGGGACGCTGCAATGATTAGTTTTACAGAGATGGTACCCAGATATAATGATATCTGCTGGATAAAAGTCAGAGTAACAGAAAAGAAGTCCAGGAGTAGAAATAAAAAAATGGAAAATGCTAACAGAGAGAATAGAGGAAAAACCATTAGAGTAATCAGTCCAGAAACCAGACACTGGAGGACAATCCCAAAACATATCGACAAAAAGTTCCAGGGACATTTGAAGGACACAAGTGACAGATGGGATCAGTTTCCAACTTCATAACATAAAGTTCATAATGGGTGAGGTACAGGTAAAGTATAAATTAAAACTTGCATGTAAGGAAGGCCCTGATTTAAAGTTTGGAGATACCAAGCAGGAAAAGTTATTAAAGGTGTGGGAAGGAAGTGCAGAGAATATTGGGACCCTCTTTGCTTTAAGGACTGACCTGATTTGAAGATAGAAAAGAAGGAAGAACGAGGAAAAGTCTTTTGTGAATTTTGAGTTTCCTAAGCAGCTTGAGCTTTTAGTGTATAAAGTTCAGAATTTTCAAATGTTGTAGTGCATATTGCATCTATTTTGGGCAGTTGATGCTGTATACCGTACTTTGTTGTAAATATGGAGAAGACATGTACTACCTACATTTCCTTTTGTAAATTGTCTTAAAATAAAATTATCCTGAAACCATGAATGATAAAGGAGCAGAAGAGGTTTTGAACAAAAGAAGTCTTCCTACATATACCGACTGTTTTATTTTTTATCAATCTGTTCTCAGTTTAAAAAGTAAATAGACTAAGCAACAAATAGAAATCTAGAAAGAATCATAGAAATATTGCTACTGTATAGGTAATTAATCAAGATGGGTCCTGGAAATATTTTCCATTTAATTTCTTTCGGTTAACAAAGTTATTTTGTAGTGCTGCTTGGAGTCATTCTTTTCTGGTGTAGGCAAACTTCCTTTGCATCAATGGCACAGAAAAAAGGTTAAGAGTTAGAGATTTGTTAAAGAAATTAGTTAAAAGAACGACAGTTGCTCTTGAACTAGTCTTCTTTACCAGTAATCCTGTTTTCATGCTGCACATCCTTGCTGGATGGTTGTGAGGTTTAATTGCTACTTCCCACTCCATTCTGATTCATGCCAATATCAATACAGAATATTTAACTTCTAGGTATTTGCGCAAAACAAAAGTGCAACCTGGACTGGAATCAAACACAAAGTTATTGTGTAAGTCAAGGTTTGTATTGCACTTGTCTGTTGCAAAAGAAGTCATGATGAGCAATTTATAATTACTTTTACTGCAATTAAATAGTAAAATATATTCAGTAAACCACAGTGTTTAGTAGATGTGCATTTAACTCATCTCTTATTGCTGTCAACTGTGAATGCTTTGTTTCCTGCATAGTTCAGCAAGACAGTACATATCAATGTTTAAAACATTGCATCTGAAAAAAAATGTGATATTTTTCTCTTAGCATCTCATGGTAAAAAGTGTGGTCCCTTGCTGTGAAAACTTATAAAGGTTACTGGAAAATATGCTGTGTTACAAAGATCTGTGTGTAACTTTAAACGAAAAAAAAAAAACTCTTACAAAGTGAATGAATAAAATGCAGGTCTACAGTTATTATATGCAGTCTCCAGAAAGTTAATGTTGCTCACTCTGTTTTTAGAAACTCCAGTGATGCATTTCTTCTTTCCAAAGTCAGGAAATAGTTTCTTCGTTTTCCTGATAGGTTATTATAATGTTATACTACTAAGGACTAAACCTCGTCCTTGTTGGTCTCATATGGTTAGCAATCTTCCATTTCAGGGAAAAGGATACTGTTCTTTTCTTGCTCCTTTTTATAGAGTAGCTTCGGTTGCTGGCTCCTCTCTCTTTCTCTTGGGTGGGGGTCGAATTTTGTTTTGTTTTAATTTGTTACATTTTTACTTGATTGTATGGAATGTTATGTTTCTAACTAAAAGCAATAAAAAAAATAAAAAAACAATCTTGAAAAATTAGAGCCATGTCTAGCAATGCTGGTGTAAACTGAAGGTTCAACCAAACATACTGAGGAGCTGAGACTGGACAACAGCAAAAGCTGACATTTGTCAGTGAGTTCAAGACAGTCACATCAGTACATCTGCATGAAAGGAAAGTGTTATTATATTGTAACTATTCACAAGTTGAAGTTTCCACATATACCACTAGAATTTGCAAAGAGGAAAATGAACATCCCTCATTATACTGATAGCCAGTGATAAAGTTATTTTGAAAATAAATATTTAATTGTTATGTTCTTTGATAATCAGCATTATAGGGGTTAAGGCACAACACGTTTTGATCATTCCTCAAAGTGCTCTAAATCTTAGGACTGCACAGACCTTCATTTAGTTAAACATCCATCTAAATAAATAATACAAACTAATTTAAAAATAATCTTCTTCTTCTTTCAGCTGCTCCCGTTAGGCGTTGCCACAGCGGATCATCTTGTTCCATATCTTCCTGTCCTCTACATCTAGCTCTGTTACACCCATCACCTACATGTCTTCTCCCACCACATCCATAAACCTTCTCTTAGGCCTTCCTCTTTTCCTCTTGCCTGGCAGCTATATCTTTAACATCCTTTTCCCAATATGCTCAGCATCTCTCCTCTGCACATGTCCAAACCAACACAATCTCTTCTCTCTGACTTTGTCTCCCTACCGCCCAACCTGAGCTGTCCCGCTAATGTACTTATTTCTAATCCTGTCTATTCTCATCACACCCAATGCAAATCTTACCATCTTTAACTCTGCCATCTCCAGCTCTGTCTCCTGTCTTTTGGTCAGTGCCACCATCTCCAACCAATATAACAAAGCTGGTCTCACTAATGTCCTGTAGATCTTCACTTTTACTCTTGCTGATAAAGGTCTGTCACAAATTACTCCTGACACTCTTCTCCACCTATTCCAACCTGCCTGCACTCTCTTTTTCACCTTTCTTCCACAATCCCCATTATTCTGTAGTGTTGATCCCAAGTATTTAAAGTTATCCAACTTAACCAGGTCTATTACCTGCATCCTCGCCATTCCACTGACCTTTCCCTCATTCACACACATGTATTCTGTCTTGTCCCTACTTACCTTCATTTCTCTCCTATCTAGAGCATATATGCTCCTCTCCAGGGTCTGTTCAACCTGCTCCTGACTCTCACTACAGATCACAATGTCATCAGCAAACATCATAGTTGAAAGGGACTCCTGTCTAATCTCATTTGTCACCGTTTTCATCACCATTGCAAATAAGATAGGGTTCAGAGCCAATCCCTGATATAATCCCACCTCCACTCTGAATGCATCCGTCACCACTGTCACACTTCCCTCATACATATCCTGTACAACTCTTACATACTTCTCTGCCACTTCCGACTTCCTCATACATACCACAATTCCTCTCGAGGCAGCCTGTCATATGCATTCTCCAGGTCCACAGAGACACAATGCAACTTCTTCTTGGCTTATTTATACTTCTCTATCAACATCCTCAGAGCAAACATTAAATCTGTTGTGCTCTTTCTTGGCATGAAACCATACTGCTGCTCACTAATCAACGTTCCCTTCTTAACCTAGCTTCCACTACTCTTTACCATAACTTCATGCTGTGGCTCATCAGTTTTGTTCCCCTGTAGTTACAGATCTGCACATCCCCCTTATTCTTCAAAATCGCTAACAGTACACTTCTTCTCCACTCCTCAGGCATTCTCTCACTTTCCAAGATTCCATTAAACAATCTGGTTAAAAGCATCTACTGGCATCACTCCTAAACACCTCCATGCTTCCACAGGTATGTCATCTGGTTCAACGGCCTTTCCATTCTTTATTCTCTTTATACTGTAGCTGTCCTTACTTCCTTCTTGCTAATCTGTTGCACTTCCTGATTCACCATAGCCACATCATCCAACCTTCTCTCTCTTTCATTCTCTTCATTCACCAGCCTCTTGAAGTACTCTTTCCATCTTCTCAACACACCCTCCTCACTTGTGAGTATGTTTCCATCTTTATCCTTTATCACCTAGTGTCCAACCTCTCATACAACTCATCATACACCTTTTCTTTAGCCTTCGCCACCTCTCTCTTCACCTTGTGCCTATCTCCTGGTACTCTTGTCTACTTTCTGCACTTCTCTGACTATCCCACTTCTTCTTCGCCATCCTCTTCCTCTGTATACTCTCCTGTACTTCCCCATTCCACCACCATGTTTCTTTTTCCTCCTTCCTCTGTCCAGATGTCATGGCAAGCACCCTTCTTGCTGTCACCCTTACAACTTCTGCTGTAGTTGCCCAGCATTGTGTTAACTCTACATTGCCACCAGGTGCCTGTCTTACCTCCTCCCTAAAATCAACCATGCAATCTTCTTTTTTCAAATTCCACCATTTAATCCTTGGCTCTGCCCTTACTCTCCTCCTCTTCTTAATCTCCAAAGTCATCCTACAGACCACCATCCTATACTGTCCAACTACACTTTCTCCTGCTACCAGTTTGCAGTTTGAAATCTCCTTCAGTTTTACTCTTCTGCATAGGATATGATCTACCTGTGTGTATCTTCCTGCACCCTTGTACGTCATCCTATGTTTCTCCCTCTTCTTAAAATACGTATTCACCACAGCCATGTCCATCCTTTTTGCAAAATCTACTATCATCTGACCTTCTTCATTCCTCTCCTTGACACCATACCTACCAATCCTTTCCTTGTCATCTCTGTTCCCTTCACCAACATATCCATTGGGATCTGCTCCAATCACCACTTTCTGTCCCTTGGGTACATTGTCCATCACTTCATCCAACTCACTCCAGAAATCTTTTTTCTCATCCATCGCACACCCAACTTGCATGGCATATGCACTAACAACATTCATCATCACACCTCCAATTTCCAGCTTCATAATCATTACCCTTTCTGACACTCTTTTCATTTCCAAAACACACTTGACATACTGTTCCCACAGAATAACCCCTAGCCCAGATCCACCTGGCCTTACTCCCTTAATTTAGTCTCTTGTATGCACAATATATTAACCTTCCTTCTCTCCATTATAGCAGCTAACTCTCTCCCTTACCAGTCATACTGCCAACATTCAAAGTTCATACTCTCAGTTTCACTCTCTTTACCTCCTCCTCTACTCTTTCCTCTGGACACGCCTCTCTCCTATTCTTCTCCTTCTTCGGCCAATAGTAGCTCAATTTCTGCCAGCATCCTGTTGGCTAACAGTACTTGTGGCGGTAATTGTTAACCCAGGACTCGACCTGGGTATGGAAATCTGTATTTTTGTCTGCATGTTAATCTGTCAGAATTTTACACCGCATGCCTTTCTTGATGTAACCCTCCCCATTTATCTGGGCTTAGGATCAGCATGATGAACACACTAGTTTGTGCATCCCCTGTGGCTAGGTTAAATTAAAAATAATGTAAAAGTCTTAAAAAAGGTTTCATGCAGCTAATAATACATTTCCAGCATACACACAAAAACCTATTCTACTGTATGAAATGTTTGAATTTGGAATATGTTAAATAATAATAACATTTAAATAGGTACAGATTGCTACCCTTTCTTTGCCAGTATAACAAGGATAATGAGTAAAAACACAGCAGTAAAAACATTTGTGTGTCAATTTTTTCCCTAGATTACACACATTTATTCTATAAAAAAAATTGCCTAGACCTTGTTTAGAATTTCGCCCAGCCGATTTCATATTGTACTTTAGCTTTGAAATCGTTTTTCGCATGTATCACAGGAAGTTTGCAAAATAATGTTTTGGCAAGGAGAAGAACACAGACCTATTTGTTAGAGCCGCTTCATAACTTAGTTTGCATGTTCCCTCTGTATCTGTGTTGGATTTCTCATTATATTCCAATTTATCTGTCACGTTTCAGAGATCAATTTAGATACCTCTAAACTGGCTTTGAATGGGTGTCGGTGTGTGCATAAAAGTGTCATGTAATTTATTATCATCCCATCCAGACTTGGTGCAATGCATATAATCGTGAATGGAAAGTTATTTACTCACAACACCATAATGGAAGAAAGTTCAACAAGTAGACCGAAAAG
The DNA here is from genome assembly GCF_016835505.1 of Polypterus senegalus. Lineage (NCBI taxonomy): Eukaryota > Metazoa > Chordata > Cladistia > Polypteriformes > Polypteridae > Polypterus > Polypterus senegalus. Next base: position 78,052,812 of record NC_053161.1, read on the forward strand.
AATCCGCATGGACAACCATACCTCAAAAGATTTTGTTTTCCTGATATTATATTATTTAGCAGAGCAATGGAGTGAGTTATATTGAGTGTGGGAAAATGATGATCTTTTAAGTCCGTGTCAAAAGTAGACTCAAATTAATGTGATAAAACGTTTTTACAAATGTTGTAAACAATTGTATACTAATTAAGAAGTAACATGTCATCAAGCAGAGAAGGGTGGCTAGTTAGCCATCAAAATAAAAAGATGAAAACAATACTGAGAAGGTGACCAGCTAAAAGGTAGCTAAATTGTTTAGCACATGGGGTTCAACTCAAGTGTTACTAGGAGATGATCCATCTCATAAAGAGTAAATTATAAGGCATATGGGAATTACTATATGTGTTTGTAAATTCAAACTATTAAAATAGTTTTATTAATAGGATACAACTTGATTACCAAAATGTTGTTAGTATGGTACAATGAAAAGTATGCTCTAAAACTTGATAATCATCAAATAAAATGTAACTTTATTAAGTCTGCCAATTCCACTCCTTGATGGCCTGTGGCACACTACACAAGCCCTGCCTAGTAATTGACACCTCAGCTATTTACAGTAGATACACAGATAATACAGCAACAAGAATCACAGCATTTGTTGTAAATAAATGGCTGATGGAATGAATATGAACATTTTACATTCTTTTAAACATGTTCATTAATATTAGTACACAAGTTCATTCTGCTGTATACAAAATATGCTTGTTGAGATAACAAATACATAAATATTTGGCTCCAATGTATATATGCAGTCATAATTTGTCATACTTAAGTTTGATTTTGTGGAAATAAACACACGCAGTTTTGAGTTTGCTTTAGTTTTATCTAAGTTCTTACTATATTTCTCTCCGTACAGAATTTGTCAAAGATGCTATCAGTTTACTACAACATTCTTTGATAAAATCAGAGGGATGTTATAAACTGTTATCACAGAAAATCATCTGTGCACTTCAAATAATATAACCAAGTATATTTTTTCCAGCTTTAAATCATAAAATGAAAAAGAAAAATCAATAAGGTGATAAAATACCAACATATGCCGAGGTTACTAACAACAAAACTACTTTTCAATCAAGATACAATCATGTCAGCATTATTTTATGGTGTGCGACATTAATGGTTGCCTGTTGTCAAAGGGCACCCAATGTTTGGTCATGAAGTAGTGTAAAGAACCTTAGATAAAGCATCATTTTATATCATTATGTTTATTTGAATGGGAGTGTAGCTACACTGTAAATTATTAACAATTATATTACCTTTATGTCCTGTAAAGACTATCTATAACAGTAGGGTACCAACTGTATATTCCTAGGAATGCTCTCATGTATTTCCACAGTATTTGTAATTCTATACTATTTTACATTTTTCACTTTTCTTACTTGTCATTTTCTGTTATTTCTATCACTAATATCTCAGTCTTTTATTAGTCCCTTTCAGGATAATGTATGTCAATTGTTACTATTAACAGAAATAATAAAACAAAAAATCTATTGTACAATACCATATACAATATCACATACCCAGTATTGTTAAGACAAGGTGACAATGGGGGAGGGCAAAAAAGAAACTCTAAAATTATAAAAAATATAAACACCTTGGCAAGTGATGTGTACTCAGACATCATTAATGCATTATACAGCACAACATGTCCTTAAGTTCAGCTGTCACCTTTATCAACACATAATTACATTAAACTTTATCTTCTTCCATTGAATACTTTGAGGGGTTAATTAAATATTTACTTTTTTCTTTTGGGAACGTGACTAAGGCCTAACCGATCTCTTAAAATAGTGTTGGTTGCATATAAGTGTATTGTTTGCTGCCAAGGTTTGTATGTTTAGTAATAAAATTAAACATACAAGGGATCTTAGGTAATTAAGACCTTACTCGTGGTGCTAAAAGCCAACTGAACCACGTGGAGCTTTATTCTTTCTTGCAATGACAGCCATTGGGTAAAAATATGTACAGTTGTACACATAACATAAAGAGCATGTATTTATCCATTGGTTGTATAAACCCTCTGCCCCAAATAGGGTGGTCAGGGACCAGGGATCTGAGCAGAAGTAGGTACAAGTTGAAAACCATCTTTTGAAAAAACTATAATTTATCAAAGCACACAGTTATATACAATGCATTCTGCAGCAAGCATTTATGACACGTGGAGATTAGACATGCTAGAAATATCTAGCATGATCATGAACTCTAACATTTAGTCAAACGGCCAAGGATGGCACAGTTTGGAGAGTATGTGGGAGATTTTTTTTTAAAGAAGGCAGAACCAGACTTAGGAACACTTCAACTCAATGCAACTGTCCAATTAATATTAACCCTATTATATTGTTTTACATTATTTTTGAATACTGCTATTGTTTTGATCTCAATAGTCTGATGATCTACGCAAACCTTTCACTCAGCTTCTCCTGGGATCAATTTTTGCTGAACCATGGTGGAGTTAATGGGATGGCCTAACCCATCCTAACAGCACAATGTTACATAAATAAATCTCAAATAAATGGTATTTCTTTCCTTAAAAGTCTTTTTAGGTTCATAGCCAATGGAAATGTATTAATCATCAACTAATCAAATCCATTTTAAATTAAAAAAAATGTTAACTTTAAAATGTTTTCATTTTTATTTTTTTAATTTTTAGTCAGCTACATTACTATCATGCACCCTTAACTGGACAACCTAAGAAAGATATCAATTGGTTACAGTTAGTTCAGAATGCAACAGCAAGAATCTTAACTGATCACCAACTGAACATGTACCTCCCAGGTACAGACCAAGAATATTACAATATGTGCATGCCATGTAATTAAATATGATTTCTATGTTATATTCAGAGAATATAACATTAAGATGACATTACTGATAATTTCTGCCCAATTACATTAACAGTTAATGCAGGTGTTCTGTATCATCAGCGGATGCTCAGCTGACAGTACACTGGTAAGTGCAAGGACATCACTAGATTGGCACATATCAAGAAGGATTCTTGCAGACATCATCCACATGACAGTAGAAGTACAAATCCTGCATTTGTCAATGTAGAGATGCAGAAGGTGCAGGGGAACAGTAAGCTGACTGTGTGTACCAAGTGCCCGAAAAGGGCAGTTGTAGGGTAGAGAAACCACCTGCATGGAAGAATGCAATATTCGTTCTGAGTGACCTAGAAGTTGCATGAGATCAAGGAGAAAATTAAGCAGGTGGGTGGGTTCCATCTTGGATAGCCCGTGTTTGTATGGGTAACTCAAGGCTTGAGGAGCAGCTACACCATTAATAATCAGTAGGTGTTCTATTCTGGTCTCCCTAAAGAAAATGGAAGGTTTTAATGGAAACAGAATGAGGTTTAGCTAAGAATCACCCTGGGGTTGGTTTTAGAGCTCCGTGTGAGTGTGTGTGGAGTTAGAACAAGAGACAATTAGTCACATAACAGAGGACAGCCTACAGTCTGAAGAGAGAGAAAAAAAAACATATTGTGAAGGAAGTGCTTGACATGGAACTTCTGACTGAGTGCATGACCTGTGCCTTAAGCCAGCAGGTTTATACTATTTCTTATTTCACTTGTTTCACTCACCCATTGTCCTTATATATACTATATATACAATATAATTTATACAATAATAATAAAAGTTTGATCAATTTCAATGAACACTACATAAAAAGCAAACTACTATTATAACTAATAACATTGATTTTAGAACTGTTATAGCTGATGTTTTATTTAAATTAAACCTATTTCATTTGTTGTGCAGAGAAGAATATCCTAAATGTAAGTACCACAAATACAACCTAATAATGTTATGATAAATATTGAAACATGGAGTTACAAGAAGGGTGGGCTTTGACATGTATACTATTTTCTGCCATTCCTTTGTAAAAAAAAAATGTAAGAAGTTCTAAAGAACATTAGAACACTCTACATGAGAACAGGCCATTCAGCCCAACAAAGCTTGCCAGTCCTATCCACTTACTTCTTCCAAGAAAACATCAAGTCAAGTTTTGAAAGTCCCTAACGTCTTACTGTCTACCACACTACTTGGTAGCTTATTCGAAGTGTCTATCGTTCTTTGTGTAAAGAAAAACGTCCTAATTTTTGTGTGAAATTTACCCTTAACAAGTTTCCAACTGTGTCCCTGTGTTCTTGATGAACTCATTTTAAAATAACAGTCTCGATCCACTGTACTAATTCCCTTCATAATTTTAAACACTTCAATCATGTCACCTCTTAATCTTATTTTGCTTAAACTGTATAGCTCTTATAATCTTTCCTCATAATTCAACCCCTGTAGCTCTGGAATCTGCCTAGTCGCTCTTCTCTGGACCTTTTCTAGCACTGCTATGTACTTTTTGTAGCCTGGCGACCAAAACTGCACACAGTACTCAAGATGAGGCCTCACCAGTGCATTATAAAGGTTGAGCATAACCTCCTTGGACTTGTACTCCACAGATCGTGCTATATAACCTAACATTCTGTTAGCCTTCTTAATGGCTTCTGAACACTGCCGGGAAGTTGATAGTGTAGAGTCTACTATGACTCCTAAATCCTTCTCATGAGGTGTACTCTCGATTTTCCAACTGCCCATTGTGTATTCATACCTAACATTTTTACTTCCTATGTGTAATACTTTACATTTACTGACATTAAATTTCATCTGCCCAAGCCTGTATGCTATCCAAGTCCTTCTGTATTGATATAACGGATTCCAAATTATCTGCTAATCCACCTATCTTGGTATTATCTGCAAACTTAACCAGCTTGTTGCTTATATTCCTATCTAAATCATTTATATATATTAAAAATAGCAGCCGCCCTAGCACTGACCCCTGTGGAACACCACTCTTAACATCGGCCAGTTCTGATGAGGTTCCTCGCAACATCACCCTCTGCTTCCTGTGTCTGAGCCAATTCTGCACCCATCTAAAAACATCACCCTGAACTCCAACTTCTTTTAATTTGATGCTCAACCTCTCATGTGGCACCTTATCAAATGCTTTCTGAAAGTCCAGATAAATAATATCATAACCTCCACTTTGATCATATCCTTTTGTTGCCTCCTCATAGAATTTCAGCATGTTAGTAAAACACGACCTCCCTCTTCTGAACCCATGCTGACTGTTCAGAATAACTCCTGTTCTTCCCATGTGTTGCTCAATCTTATTCTTAATAATTCCTTACATTAATTTTCCTGTGATGCATGTTAAGCTTACTGGCCTATAGTTGCTTGGATCTGCCCTGTCACCCTTTTTATATAATGGGATGATATTTGCCATTTTCCAGTCCTTTGGAATCTCTCCAGTGCGAAGTGACTTCCTAAAAATATGTGTCAAGGGTTTATATATGTACTCACTAACTTCCTTAAGAATACAAGGATAAATATTATCTGTTCCTGGGGCCTCATGTATAAACGGTGCGTACGCACAGAAATGTTGCGTAAGAACTTTTCCACGTTCAAATCGTGATGTATAAAACCTACACTTGGCGTAAAGCCACGCACTTTTCCACGGTACATCATACCTTGTTGTACGCAAGTTCTCCGCTCGGTTTTGCAGACTGGCGCCACCCAGCGTCAAAGCAATGCTACTGTTCCTGTGTGCTTACACCTTATTTTCCTGACGCGGCTTTATAAATACACTGAAACTAACCGCATATTGTTTATTAGTGTAACGCATCTGATTGTAATTAACTTGTAACAATATAATGGTCCAGGGAATAGCCATAGTATTCCAAATACCATAACTGCTTTAGTGTTGTTACTCTAACTGCACCTTCTTCTTTCAGCTTACCCCGTTAGGAGTTGCCACAGTGGATCATCTTTTTCCATATTACTCTCAGTGCAGCACTCAGAGTATTTATATCACTGTATCTTCAAACAGTATGTTTTGAAGAATCAGCGCTCTAAGGTTACAGATGGCTTAACGTCTATTACAGAGCTGATTGTGTGGGGATCGGTTAGTTGGAGAAAGAAAAGCAAGGACTGCACGGGCGGCCATGCCAATGCTGTATATATTGAATATAAAACAGAAAGAGAAAATAACGACACAGCTAAAAACGCAGCGGCAAATTTCGACAAAATTTAAACACTTGTGTCATGAGCACGAGGCGGCTATGCAGTGTCCGCAACGGATGTGGCAATCCACCGTGCATAAGATACCATATTGACATTGGACTTTTTCTATTGGACAGAGCCACCCATGATTACTGCTGCAATAAATAATTTCATCAAAGGTCGCACACAATCAATAACATGCTTTAACTATCATCCTGAAAATAATATCACGTATACATCTCAGTATTTTAGTTATTCAGAGAGCTGTAATATCATGAATGTAATGTATTCTGTGTCCTGTCAGAGGAAGAGAGCCGGTTAAAGAAGCAGGTAGTGATTCACACACATAGAGCACATAGAAGATCAAATACAAAACAAAGCATTTAACGTGCTACTTTAATTGCGATGTGATTTGAGAAACTGGTTAATTAAACGATTTTAAGATGAAGTTTATTATGTTCTATTTTAATGACAAAATAAACTACGTGATTAAAGTGGAAATTTCGAGATTGAAGTTGACATGTCGTGCTTTTTCCCCACTGTTTGCCTTTTTTTTTTCTCTGTACCCTAATAAGCTTTCATATGACACTCGGACAGTGGGCTACAACTCACCTTTTCATGGCGACTTTGATATGTGACTTCTTTTTTATTTCCGGCACTCTATGTCACTCGATCATCTTCCTTTTGTTGATTATACCGCGGTTTAATTAAACAAATAGTATGTTTTTCCTTTGTCTCCACTTGGTATTCACTGAAATTCTTATATTTTCCCCCGTGCTTTTCCCATTGTCTTTTCACAGAAGGCTGCGCTTAAGGGCGATTTATATTGATTTGCATATTTAAAGAGGCATAATTCTGGGAGGAGTAGGGGCGTTACATAAAGTGCGTGCATGAGTGTTACTTTTCACGCTGATCGGGATTTATGTAGCGGAAGACCGTGGAAGCTGGAGTACGCACAGATTCCTGCATCTGGATTTTTCTGTGCGTAAGCACATTTCGGATTTTGTGCTTACGCCATGTTATAGTGCGAATTCTACGCACGCCGTTATACATGAGGCCCCTGGTGATTTGTTTGATTTCAGTTTATTTAATCTGAGCAGCACTTCTCTCTCTACAATTTCCAAATCCCTCAGTACCTCCTTAGTAGTCCGTTTACCTCTGGGAGGTTATCCACTTGCTCACTTGTAAACACCTCAGAAAAATGTAAGTTTAGGGCTTCTGCTATTTTACTGTCTGTATCTTTTAATTCCCCTTTACTATTCCTGATGCACTTGAGCTCCTTCTTGACTGGTTCCTTCTTAACCAGTGGTATATATTACGATATAAACTGCTGTGTAGGATTAACACAACAGATGTTGTAGTCAATAAAAACTCATTTATAAAATGGATGTCTACATTGGTTTTTATTCTGACTTACTCCTGTTTTGCCAAATAGGCAACTTTGTAACATCCATCCATCCATTTTCCAACCCGCTGAATCTGAACACAGGGTCACGGGGGTCTGCTGGAGCCAATCCCAGCCAACACAGGGCACAAGGCAGGAAGCAATCCCGGGCAGGGCGCCAACCCACCGCAGACTTTGTAACATTTCAGAACAATAATGTAATCATTCTTTTATTTCACAGACTGAACCTTCCTCTGCTCAATGTCTTTCTTTTCAACGATTCCTTTGCTTGTTGTAGTAATGTGTGAAATCTACCACTAAACAGTTCATAGGCAACATTGCTTATTTCTTCATACACATCATAACAAGATTTATCTTCATTACCAGATCCTCAACTTTGTATTCCTGTAGTCATGCTTATAATAAATGAATTAGCAATCTTTTTATGTTTGCTTACTAGCTATTACATGAATTTAGGTTTAGTACCTGAAATACTAGGCAAACTCAAAAAAGTCAGACGAAAAACTCTTATTTTGTGTTTATGTTGTAGTTTTACTTTGCACTGACTTTTCTCAATGTCTTTTCTCAACTAAAAGTAATCTACTTTTCTGACAACTTAAAACCATGTTGGCTGTCTTCCTTACATAAAAGAACTAAATGGTTATGGCACTGCATATATACAGCTTCCTTTAATATAATTTTTCTCTACAGTACAGTATTTCCTCAATTATTTTGTTTATTTTCTCAGTTCTGTTTATCGTATATACTTATGTTAAAGTTCTCCCAAGGATAAGTCTTGATTTTACCATATAATTTCCGGTATTTTATAATGTCGGTCATATACGTCGAATTTGGAAAACTCACACTATTGGTCTAAGAGATTATGATATGCTAATGCCCACTTGAGAGAGTAACCACGGAGCACACTGCCTTTTTTCTATGTATTGTGCCCACGTGACCACATGGTAATACTTGAATTATTCTGAACTGGCGTTTGCACTGTTTTGTGTTTTTTGTATCTCACACCCTCATACACCTTTATCGTAAGAGCATCCCTTATCTATGACTAGCAAAACACCCGTGATTCGCAGCAGGTGAAGTACTGCCTTAAAATTTTTATTAAGAAGAAAATTAAACCTTTTTAAACTGAGGGAAAATATACCAATAATTATTTGTTAAGGATCTCTTTGTATACCACATTGTCAGTTCAGCCCTCCAGTTGTAATATGACCAAGCTGTGCGCTGAGCTTACTCTCGAGCATGCAACATACAGTTGGCCATGTGAACAGTAATCTTGTCTTAAATCTCACAGCTTGGATTGCTGCTGTAATAATCGGTTTGAGTTTCATTGTTTGTTTCAATTATGACAGTATTTGCAGGACTTGTGTTGAAGTGACATTCGGCATCTGTCAAGCATTGTAAGCATATAGCCAATTTTATCGATAACTTCGCATCCAACTTTTGAGAGTTTAAACATTCATAAACCTCAAAGTGTCCACTACTGAAATCGTCACCTGTGAATCTAAGATGTTTAAGAGGCATTGGCGGTTGTCGAAAGGTGTAAAATATTTGGCCATTTCAGTACACTTGAAAGCGACAACCGAACAATTCAGCGGCAGCCATCAACTCACATGCAAAACCATAGGTAAAGGGCTTAAGCATTTCACTCTTATAGTGCTCCTGTGTAGTATAATTATCTCCTGTACCGTCATCAGTCCACACATTGAACCTGTCCCAGTCATTCAATACATAAGACACAATGTTCCTCCGGATATCAAGAGTGAGCCTGATATGGCCGCGCAATATGTAACAAAGAGAATGGAAAAGGCAGGTGCCATCTCCGGGCATGGAAACCACTCGGTAAGTGAGAGTTCTTTGATCGATGGTAATCACCTCGATAGACATGTTAATGGGGGTACGGTTGGAACGATAAAGGAAATGGGTATCTGAACAATGTAAAGTAAGTCTAAAATACCTACACAATAACTATAATCATAATAAACAAACAATAAAACAGTGGAGAAGCCGTGGATTAAATAAAAAGGCTGTAGTTATCAACAGGGAGACGTGAATCCTGTGGCGAAGCAAGAAAGGGAATGTAGAGACCGGAGCGACGGATGGCCTTATATAGGCAGGCAGCCAACAACATGGGAGCCGTTGGGATAGGGGACCCAACGCTGCCTCACACATGTTAATGGGGGTACGGTTGGAACGATAAAGGAAATGGGTACCTGAACAATGTAAAGTAAGTCTAAAATACCTACACAATAACTATAACCATAATAAACGAACAATAAAACAGCGGAGAAGCCGTGGATTAAATAAAAAGGCTGTAGTTATCAACAGGGAGACGTGAATCCCGTGGCGAAGCAAGGAAGGGAATGTAGAGACCGGAGCGACGGACGGCCTTATATAGGCAGGCAGCCAACAACGTGGGAGGCGTTGGGATGAGGGACCCAACTCTGCCTCACACAGTGACCGAGCTGCAGGCTATGGACGTATATATGTACGTAAGTAGGATTCAGTTAGCGTTGGGAACCCACGTACCAAATTTCTTGAAGATGGGCCCATAAGTAACAAAGACCGTTGTAAAATTCAATATGGCGACCGACAGTGGCATCATACCACCGAAATAAGTACGTACATTGGTTTCGGTTAGCGCAGGGAAGCCACCTACCAAATTTCGTGAAGATGGGGCCATAAATAAAAAATTTCAACATGGCAGACGTTGTCGACCGTTATGACCATTACACGTAGAATTTCGAAATGAAACCTGCTTAACTTTTGTAAGTAAGCTTTACGGAATGGGTCTGCCAAATTTCAGCCTTCTACCTACATGGGAAGTTGGAGAATTAGTGACATTAGAAAGTTCAATATAGCGGCCGACAGTGGCGTCATACCACAGAAATAAGTACATACATCAGTTTCGGTTAGCGCAGGGAAACCGTCTAACAAATTTCGTGAAGATGTGGCCATAAATAAGAAAGTTCAACATGGCGGACGTTGTCGACCATTATGACCGTTTTGTGTAGAATTTCGAAATGAAACGTGCTTAAGTTTTATAAGTAAGCTGTAAGGAATAAGCCTGCCAAATTTCAACCTTCTACCTACACGTGAAGTTGGAGAATTAGTGATGAGTGAGTCAGTGAGTGAGTAAGTGAGTGAGTCAGTCAGTGAGGGCTTTGACTTTTATTAGAATAGATGGAGTGTTTGATCAGAAGAAAATATACAGCTGGTTTTAAATTAAAAGTTGTTCAAGTGGCAAAAGAAATTGGTAACTGTGCTGCTGCAACAAAATTTGATGTATCTGAAATTGGAGGAAGCAGAAAGATCCATCCATCCATCCATTTTCCAACCCGCTGAACCCGAACACAGGGTTACGGGGGTCTGCTGGAGTCAATCCCAGCCAACACAGGGCACAAGGCAGGAACCAATCCCGGGCAGGGTGCCAACCCACCGTGGGGAAGCAGAAAGATGTAAAAAAAAAATTAAATTTTTTTAAATTAAGTGTCATATTTTTGAATGGGCATATAAGTCAGGGTTTGATTTTATGATCGATTTTTTGGGTTTCAGGACCCAGCTTATATGCAAATATATACAGTAGATTCATTTCAGATGTCTAAATTTAAATTCAGGGCTTATTTTTTTTATTTCATTTATGGATCTGTCACTCTCCATATGTGAATACTTCAGTCTCTTTCCATATTCCAAAGATTTGCTTATTAGTTTAAATAAAAAAATAAAAAATTGCCCCTATATGTGCGAGTGCAATTGTGTACACGACAATGTTCCGTAATGGTCTAGTGTTGCATGCAAGGTTAGTTTCTGTCTTCTACCTTCTGCTGAGATTCAAAAGTGGAGATAGATAGATAGATAGATAGATAGATAGATAGATAGATAGATAGATAGATAGATAGATAGATAGATAGATAGATAGATAGATAAAGTTTGTTTTAAAAAGGTTTATTGAAAAGTCTAAAAAGAATAAATCACAAAAACTCAGAAAAAAGCTATTACACACAGAGTAAAAAAAAAAAGGAAAAAAAACGTTCTCTGTGTCATTATAATCTTACCTTTCTCTGGTAAAACCTCAGTTATTTTATATGATGAACTTACATAGGCATTAGTACGTTTAGTACGCTCCATACAGTTTGAAACTGTTTGCCCTTCATGCCTTACCAACTGCAAGGCTGGCCACAGACTGAACTAGTTTCTAGTCAGAATGATAAGAAATAGTTATAATATTTCATTTACAATTTAGCTTGTAAGGGTTATAATAGAGGGTGGCATGGTGGTGTAGTGGTAGTGCTGCAGCCTCACAGTAAGGAGATCTGAGTTCGCTTTCCGGGTCCTCCCAGCATGGAGTTTGCATGTTCTCCCCGTGTCTCCGTGGGTTTCTTCCAGGTGCTCCGGTTTCCTCCCACAGTCCAAAGACATGCAAGTTAGGTGTACTGGCGATCCTAAATTTTCCCTAGTGTGTGCTTGGTGTGTGGGTGTGTGTGTGTCCTGCGGTGGGCTGGTGATCTGCCTGGGATTTGTTCCTGGCTTGCGCCCTGTGTTGGCTGAGATTGGCTCCTGCAGACCCCCATGACTCTGTGTTAGCATATAGCGGGTTGGAAAATGGATGGATGGGTTATAATAGACCCTTCCATTGACTATGCATTAATATATAGGCCAACATTTTAACATAACTAGGAAAATACTTCTATCAATTTAATTAACCTAACTAACTAACTAACAAATGGCTCTTACAATGAATAAAGTGGCTTTGTCACTTTACATGAGGAGATTAAAAGCAACTGTATTAGTCACATGTCCTTGATTTTTTTAAAAAGTTAATGTTGTAACTCAAAGAATATACATTACATTTTGCAGTTACAAGTACTGTATATCAATGATAACTTTTGCCTTCTTTAGGTATATAAAACTTTGAATTTAAATTACTTATGGCTGTCATACTTCACAGCCTTGACATGTTTCTAGGTATTGAAAAAGGCTATTTAGAAATTTCTTAGAAAACAGAAAGGTGTTTCAGTTTATATATGCTTACAAGGTGGTCTAAAGCAGTAAGTTTCATGAATGAAATAGAGGTAAATTATATGACAAGCCCATAAACAGCTATTTGTTTTGCCTTAATAATCTAAATTGGTTCTTAGGATATCCTAATTTTAGATAACTGTGATATGAAACAATACATTTGGGTAACTGTGTAATTTGCAGGGGCCCCACCATTAGGCACAGTAACCTATTCATGTCTAGAACGTAATTGTTATACAAGATTCATTATGTGAACCCAATAATTTTCAATACTTTTGAACTATAGTGAAAAGTAATTGTTATGAAATGCGTTTACTGATGGACAAAAGAAATCAACATAGAAGAAAGTTTATATTTATATGCCTATGTGCTTACTTTTCCTTGTAATCAAAACTGGAAGCATGTAACATGAACTCAGGCTATTTAGAGCATTCTTACATTCAGTCTGGAGGAACACAAGTTAGAATAGAAAGGTTTAATGGCAAAGTCTTTTTTTCTCGATGCAGTGCAGCGTACCATTAATTGAAAGTAATTGTTGGGAAGAGACTTCATTCCAAAAGCTACACAGCTCTCAACTGTTCCAGTCCAGGATGGACGCCCTAAATTAAGGATCACATTTCCCTACTGTCCTACATTGCATTTGTCTAGTTGCACAATTGCACAATTGTGTTCAACTAAATGGTTATTCTGTGCTGGTACGACAGCTTCAGTTAGAGGATTCAAATGACATTTCTGGGAGACAAGTGGAAAAGAGACAGGTTTGTGCTGAGCTAGGCCATCTGTGTAGCTTACCTGTGCATTGTTATCACTTCCAGAGATATCTCAAGGGATGAAGTTATGGTACTGTAATTAATAAACTGGATAAGAAAACTACATGTTTAAAATTACCAGTATGAACAGAGCTACTTTTCATATTTGTGAAACCAAGGAGACCAGCTATAAATCATTGTATACAGTTTGAACAAAGATATAAGGGAAAGAAATGCTTCTCATTGTCAACATATGCAGTCAGTTCTTTGACGTTACCACTTCATTAATCTGAAAGCATTTTGTTAGACAAGAATTTTTAAAGGTTAAATATTATCCAAACCATTATTAGTTGTTTTTTTTTTTTTTTACAAAGTAACTGTTTTAGGAAAACAAAAATATTAGAGTCAAATGTTTGATACATGAGCGGACTTGTAGTTTTCGCGTAGAATACTACTTGAATCTCGTTTTTTTTTTTTCCAATTATATGTCCCAAATAGTGTACAGTAATTTGACTTTTAGTTTATAGAGAATTTTAGTTCTACTTCTGAATTTGTCAGAAAAACTCATCATGGGGCAAAAATTAAACAAGTTAATGTACATACCTAGCAAGCATCTAAAGAAAACATGTTAATTATTTAATAATATACAGCATAATATTGTTCGTTTATACTATACCAATTTAATTGTTGCCTTTACAACGGAAGGCATGTCAGATGTCATACCATAAATATGAATTGGCAAATATTGAGTGACAAGCACAAGAACAGGGATAGGATGATCAAGGAGAATAAAATAGGAAACATATTCTTCAGTTTAGGGAATATGCATTCAGAGGGTAAAAGGAGTTACAGTTACAGCAAATGTGAGACACGGAAGTGAAATAACACAAGCTTGCCACACTGCCGGGAGTGTAAAAGGTGCAGGTTACTTGAACCTAGAGGTGATCTTGGCACTTGTCACCAGAAGTGTCATTTTAGAATTCTTCTCGTCTTATTTCTGAATGTGTTCCTGTATAATGATTAAATAAATGTTGGTTCTTCAGGTAGGCCTTCCCAAGTGAATTAATCTATGTGTGATTCCATGATTGTGTTATGTGTTTGTATTTATTCTAGCTTTCCAATAGTCTGGGTAGAAAACCTAAATTATACAAGGACATGTTATGAATAGTATAGATAAGCTGCAATTGCTACAGAATTTTGAAAAATAGTTTATTTTTGTAACCATAACAATTAAAAGTGGAGTTATAAATAGTTTAATTTTTTGGCTAGTACTCAGTAACAGGAACTTCACAAGGGACCAAACATCTATCCATCCCTGCTTCCACTTTACATGTAGTACAAAGTACCTACTCTAAAATGTAGGTCTGAAAAAACTACAGCCAACATTTATCACAATATAGGACATTTTTCAAGAGGCATTTGAATGAGACACAGTTTGGAGCAGCTGAACATGTTCCAAATTTTAAAGACCTAAAAGAAAAAAGGGAATACAAAGGCTTTAAAAGTGTTAACCAGTGTATATAAGGGCTTCATGTTACTCTTAAAATAAAAAAATATATAAATTAATAAAAGATAATACTAAAATGAAAGCTAACATTTGTTGAAAATTACTGTCCAAATAATAGCTTTGCTGACTGCATCATTTTGGATATATAGTTTCTAGAGTTTTTTTGCAGAAGTGCAAAGTATACTTAACTTCAGTGCATTTTGCAACATACCACAAAAAGATATTTACCCTTCATTTCAGCTCTTTTTCTGGCACATTTTGTATGAAGTAGAGGCTTTATTACTTACATTTGGAAAGAAAAAGTGTCTTCAAAAATGCTCAATTCCTTTAAATAATACCTGAGATAAATTGTACAATGCGCAAAACCAAGATGTTTTTGCTCTATAAATTCTTTAATGCAGACTTTATTGAAATATATAGTTTTTCTTTTATTTTTATAATGTAAGTACAAAATCATATGGAATCACATTGTGCTCAAAGCTGAGTTAGGTCACAGTGTAATTCTGAATAGTAATAAAGTAAATTAAATTGTAACTTTCATAATATTTTTAATGAATATGTTCCATAGTAACTTGTAATCCATTTCATTTAATTGTAAAATTTGATTGCTTATTAACTTGCTTATTAAGCTGAATTTACTGAAGTGTATAACTACTTTTGTCAAAGTTTCTTAATTGCTTATAAACAGTTAAAAATGTAACTTGCTGGAGAAATGATCATTTAGGTTTGCAAAAGCAGAATGTTGCTTCCTGTTTGTGACACTCTGAATAAAATTAAAGTGAAGTAACATTATTCTTAATAAAAAATAACTGTTGCTATTGCAGAATTCACTTGCACACAAGAAAATTATAGCTTTTAGTAAGTGTCTAAAAAATAGTGCTGTTGCAATTTTGTTTTTCTTAACAGTCCAAATAGATATGCTGAGCATTTGCATTTATATCACATTCATATTCATGTGTGGTTCAAAACCAGACATTTTTTTTAAAGTAAAATATATCTTTAAGTACAAAGTTCAATATCTACTGATGAACTGATTCAGTGACTTTATTAAGATATAAAGTAGCTACACCCAGCAAATGTTAAAGCTGAACATGTAAATAATCCATAATTTTATGGCTTACAAATGTTTCAGTATTTTTCAGCAAATACATCAATAAAAGTACAGAAACAAATTTTACTGTTATTTAATAAGAACAATCTGATACATTAAAAAAAATGTAGATTTAAATTAGAGAAAAAGATATTATTTAAATGTATGTAAATTATGAATGTTACTGATTCTAATAAACTAACAAAAATATTAACTGAAGTCTTGAACACATTTTTAAAATTGATTATATATATAAACACATAAGTTAATAAATAAATGAATGCCCCATTTTATTTTGAAATAATTTAAGAATACACTGAACATTGTTATGAAACTCTATTTGAAAATGGGCTTTACCACAAAAAAGTTTCTGTGTTTTATCTACTTTCCATTTCATAATAACACATTGTATTTATGAATAACCCTTTACCAAAAAAGCATTTTCATTTCACAATGACGTTTTTATGAAGAACATTTTCTGAATAGCATTTTCAAAAGCTTTAGTTTTCATTTACAAATGACCTATTTTATAGTGACAAATCCTAATGTCAATCAATGGGAAGGACTTTGTCACTTCAAATAAGCCAGCGGTTATGTAATGTTAGAGGACAAACAGCATAGCAGCCTGGAGAAGGAACTTGGAAGCATCACATTATTTGACTTTGTTAAAAATATCAAAGTGTTACATTTTTATTTATTTGCTAATGTTGTTGCTGTTGCACAGCTTTTATACTATTTTGTTTCTTGCTTTTATTGTTTATTTATATCTTAAATTTTTATTTACACACAAATATTACCTTATTTATTTAAACCTGCTTCATCACAGGGCAACACTGGATGCACTGGAAGCCATTATAATAATAATAATAATAATAATAATAATAATAATAATAATAATAATATTTTATTTATATAGCACCTTTCCCAAGCTCAAGGTGCTTCACAAAGTCTCATAAAGAAACAGCAGGTATATGTAACATTGGAAAAAGATGTTTCATGAATAGAAAATTAAAACAGATACAGGATATACAAAGGCATTAAATAGAATAAAGACAATAAGCCAGAGTAAAATAATAAATACATTACTAAAAGAAAGCCTAGAAAACAACATAATTTACGATATAACACACACACATCTGGACAGAGAGGAAGACTGAAAGAGGAGGCAGAGTGTCAGGTTAAGTTAAAAGCCTTCCTGAACAGATAAGTTTTAAGTTGTCGTTTAAAAGAATGAATGAAGTCAGCTGATCTAATTAATTTCGGGAGGTCATTCCAAAGTCTGGGCACTATATAGTTGAAGGCGCTGTCACCCATAAAGTGCAGGTTAGGACCTTAGTGGGTGAGCAGGAGCATAGTTGTGGAGAAGGTCACTGAAGTAGTACTGTGCAAGGCCATTTAAAGCTGTGTAGGCTATTAATAGAATTTTGTCTTCAAATCTGTAAGACACAGGGAGCCAGTGGAAGCGATGAAGTATGGGTGTTATGTGTTTGCTGTTGCTGGTTAGTATTAGGATCCTTGCAGCAGTTTTGAATCAACTTGAGCTGTGATATAAGATTAGAAGTGCCACCTGCCAGTAGGGAGTTACAATAATCGATGCGGGATGTGATAAAAGCATGGAAAAGTTTCTCAGCATTAGACAAGGAGAGAAATAAGCAAACACTGGATATGTTATGGAGGTGAAAGTAGGAAAGCTTCTTAATGTGGCTTATATGTGCAAAATTGGAAAGGGAGGAATCAAAAATAACACCAATAACACCAAGATTCCTTGCGTTAGAAGAAGGTCTGATGAAATCACCATCAAGAGTGACTGAGAAGGAGCTCATTTTCTTAAGATGTGCTTTAGTGCCAATTCACAGGAGTTCAGTTTTATTGCAGTTTAATTTTAAAGAGTTCTTCTCCATCCAGGTTTTAATTTCACTGTGAGCTGAGAAAGCTGTGATGAAATTTTGCTTTTAATAATGGAATAGAGATGAGTATCATCTGCATAAAAGAGATAACCCAGTCCATAGCTACGAATGATACGACCAAGGGAAAGCATATAGATAACAGAAGAGCAAAGGGCCGAGGACAGATCCCTGAGGAACTCCTTGTGTGCCTGGTGCTGAGCTGGACCTGCTGTTGCCAAGACTAACAAACTCTTGCCAATGAGTCAGATAGGAATTGAACCACTGGAGGGCAGTTCCAGAAATATCCAGCATGTTCTTTATTCTGGATAGTAGAATGTCATGCTTGACAGTGTCAAATTCTGCACTAAGATCTAACAAAATTAATATGCTGGTTTGTTCAGAGTCTGCTGCTCTTTATCGTTGTGGAAAAGAGGATGGTGGCAAAATTGGATGCCATCATGAACAAACACCCCTCCATCCTCTATAAAAGGTGCTCTCTTGGAGCACATTTACCCACAGGCTTTTTCCATGATGGTGTACTAAGAAGCGACTCTGGGGTCTTTTCTGCCAACTGCAATCAGGCATTTGAATTCTTCCACCCAATGTACTTGTTAAGTTTGTTTTTATTTATTTATTGATTGATTGTGTCACACATGTGCATATGGGATGCAGCTAAGAGGCCTGAATAAGGGTAATTCAATGCCAGATCATGGGGTGGTAAAGAGTGCTGATCCTTTCTTTCCACTGCAGATCACTTATGGAAAATCCCACCTGGCCCTGATGACACCACTTCTGATGATGGTACTTGTGGTTCTGGCCCCACTGTTGTCACTTCCTCTGCATTCCCATAAAACTGCCATCTTTACCTCAGCATGTCAGTTTTGTTCTGTTCTGGACTCAAACTGATATGCTATTTTCAACAATTTTGCAACCAGGAAAAAATATATGAGTGGCTGCCCCAAACCTATTTGTGGCTTCTTGTCTATTCATTTATGATAATTGATTGACTGAGTCTCTCTATCCCTGTTTCTTTATGTTTCTGAATTGTCCCATTTGATTAATAAAGTTTATCTAATCTAATAATAAATTAGTATATGTTATGTATGTTCCTTGAGTGCCCTTTTTGGCCATAAAAAAAACTTCCATACAGGAAATAAATGATGGTTAATTTTTTTTATTAACTGTTTGCCGATAATGTTAATATACTTTTCTAGAAATGTGGTTTATTTTTTAATTTCTATCACACTCATATATTAACATATGAACATTTGAAACAAATAAGATAACCAGCAGAAAACCATGTCCTGCAAAAAATATATAGAGTATTCATCTTTAAAGCTGCAGACTCTCTCTCTGTCTTCCATTGCTGCCAAACTGACACTTGCCTTTTGTTCGAAATCCCCCTGTTTCAGTTTTGGTTGACTCTTGGAAACCATTTTTCTATACCCTAATTTTTCATTTTTTTTACATTAACATGGAGTGTATGGCTCCAAAATCAGGGAATGGTTTTCAGTCACCATGCTAGTCATGACAGGAACTTATTCATGTTCTCCCTTAAAAATAATGTTTTTTGAATGGCATTTTATGATGCATCACTGGGTTGTGTGTTCCTCATGGCTCCAAGGCTTGACAAAGCTCCATTTCATTCTGGGAAGGTTCTTTGCATATGAAATTTATTCTTTGTGCTTTGAAAAACTTCCTAATATGAAGAGAAACAGAAATGTTCAATGTCTGGTAGGACACTAGGAAATAAGAAAACCTGGATTTAGCCAGTATTATTGTTTTCAATGTGAGTCCTTTTAAAATTTTAAGCCATTGATATTTCACAATTCTGTTACCATCTATTTGTGGCAATTTACTGTAGGAAGCCTGTAATGTATCTATATAAATAAATAATTTCTATAATTATTATTATTTCTGGAACCTTTATGTTAATTAGTCTTTTGGGAACCAAAAATGGTTCGCAAATAGCATCACTCTGAAGAGCCATTCTGGCTCCTTTATTTTTAAGAATGTTGTTGCCTTTCTTTTTTAGTCTGGTTGTGGACTGCTGTCTGTTTTGATGAGCCATGCAGACTCTGTTCAGTCACTTTCTCCATTTATGTGGTATTATTGTTCCTCACAGAGTTGGGTTTTGGGGAGGGGTTGTGTTATCTTGTAATTTCACACATCCTGTTTCTTTTTGCAATCCTTTTATTCTTTTCAAATAAACATTTGTTCTTAAAAAAACTTAAAATAGGTTGATTACATTTGCCCATAAGAGCTGCCATGTCTTCATATTTTCATTTGAAATTGATTCTGTGGCACATTTATGTCTATAACTGATCTTCTTGCCTAATCAGCAATATTTTCTGCTTTTTCTGCATTCACAGTACCTGGAAGTTAATAAACACAGTAATTAATTATGCATCTTTTTTATTCTGTGGCTGTTTTCAGTTGCTTACATTTCAGATTTGACTTATTCCTGTTTCAAAAATTCCAAAAGGAAGTAGTCGCATAACTTAAAATTATACTGTATAGAACTGTAAAACAAAAAATAGTCAAAATGTGACTAAAAGTAATTAAATTAAGAATGCAATACCAGGGATTAATTTACTGCTTGAAGTAAAAATTTCTGAGCAAATTTCTGTCGTTATTTAAATTAGTAAAAAACACACTGCTAAAAATGAAGAAGGTAGTGCATCCAAACACTAAAATAATCTTTGATTTCATATATGTTTTCAATAAAGAACAATTGAAAGAAGCCACCACTTAACAGTATAGGTCAACAGACTACCATTACATACTATCCGCAAAAGAGCTGATCGTGCCATAAGACAGTAGACATGATGGCTATGGTTCCACTGGGCACAATGTATAACTGAACAACTTTCTTTCAGTAGTATTTACTTAACAATGATGGCATAAAATAATTAGCAGATTTATAAAAACACCTGCATATTCAGTCAACCAAATGTAACAAAAACAAAGAAGTGGCAATAACAAAATGGCACCTAGTCTAGCAGCTCTTGAACTGATTTTGAAATGCCCTACATTTCAGTTATTATGTCCATCTGCTGGCAGTGATTTTTTTCTTTTTTTTGTGATCAAATCTTTATTCATAAAATGAAAAGGAGTACAGCAAAAGAAAACCAATAATAATAACTGATTGTATATAAGAACAAAAACAAAACACTCCCCAGCAGCAACACTAACTTCAACACAACTGAGACACCTAATTAGCCAGAAACACAACAAGAGAGGGAAAAAAGAAGAAGTTGAAGGGTAAACTGGCACACACCACATATGAGGACAAAGTGAAGCAAGCAAAATAAAAAAAGAAAGGTTGACAATCCCCAACCAGCTCTTTAATAACTGACAGCATGAAGAAAGTTGTGGATAGTGAAGCCAGAAGAGTTGTTGAATCGGGATGCAGAATGTTTAAGAAGGATAGGATTGTAAAATGAAGACTTCCAGATTGCAGGAGAGACAAGGGCAGGAGATTTCCAGTGAGAGGCTAAAAGCAATTTAGCTGCAATGGTTGCAGTCATCAAAAGCCTCCGCTGGGAGACAGTAAGGGAAAGTTAGGAAAGAGAAGAAAGGTCTATGAGGAGAAGAATTTGCGGGGACAAAGGAATGGGGAAAGAAAGAATGTTAGAGGAGGATTCAGCCACATAGTGCCAGAGTGCTGCAGCTGGAGGACATTCCTACAACATATGGAGAAAAGTGCCAGGGCCTTTAAATGGACAAAGATGACACAGGTGACCTAATTCTAGTCCCATTAGATAATGCATGCATGGGGTAGTGTACAGTTTATGAACAAATTTAAATTGTGTCTGCTTGTAATTACGATTTTTTAGAGCAATTTTTGATATTTAGAAAGATACAGTTAGGTCCATAAATACTTGGACAGAGACAACTTTTTTCTAATTTTGGTTCTGTACATTACCACAATGAATTTTAAATGAAACAACTCAGATGCAGTTGAAGTGTGGACTTTCAGCTTTAATTCAGTGGGTTGAACAAAAATAATAATGTGAGGCAACTAAAGCATTTTTTAACACAGTCTCTTCATTTCAGGGGCTCAATAGTAATTGGACAAATTAAATAAATGGAAATAAAATGTTCATTTCTAATACTTGGTTGAAAACCCTTTGCTGGCAATGATAGCCTGAAGTCTTGAACTCATAGACATCACCAGATGCTGGGTTTCCTCCTTTTTAATGCTCTGCCAGGCCTTTACTGCCAGTGGTTTTCAGTTGCTTTTTAATTTGTGGGCCTTTCTGTCCGAAGTTTAGTCTTCAAAAAGTGAAATGCATGCTCAATTGGGCTAAGATCAGGTGACTGACTTGGCCATTCAAAAATTTTCCACTTCTTTGCTTTAATCCATCTGTGTCATGAAACGCCGCCCAATCAATTTGACTGCATTTAGCTGGATTTGAGCAGACTGTATGTCTCTGAACACCTCAGAATTCATTCGACTGCTTCTGTCCTGTGTCACATCATCAATAAACACTAGTGTCCCAGTGCCACTGGCAGCCATGCACACCCAAGACATCACACTGCCTCCACCGTGTTTTACAGATGATGTGGTATGCTTTGGATAATGAGCTGTTCCACGCCTTCTCCATACTTTTTTCTTGCCATCATTCTGGTAGAGGTTGATCTTGGTTTCATCTGTCCAAAGAATGTTTTTCCAGAACTGTGCTGGCTTTTTTAGATGTTTTTTAGCAAAGTCCAATCTAGCCTTTCTATTCTTGAGACTTATGAGTGGCTTGCACCTTGCAGTGCACCCTCAGTATTTACTTTCATGCAGTCTTCTCTTTATGGTAGACTTGGATATTGATACGCCTACCCCCTGGAGAGTGTTGTTCACTTGGTTGGCTGTTGTGAAGGGGTTTCTCTTCACCTTGGCAATGTTTCTGCGATCATCCACCACTGCTGTCTTCCATGGACGTCCAGGGGCCTCATGTATTAACGGTGCGTACGCACAGAAATGTTGCGTAAGAACGTTTCCACATTCAAATCACGATGTATAAAACCTAAACTTGGCGTAAAGCCACGCACATTTCCACAGTACCTCATACCCTGTCGTAGGCAAGTTCTCCGCTCGGTTTTGCAGACTGGCGGCATTCAGTGTCAAAGCAGTGCTACTGTTCCTGTGTGGTTATCCTTTCCTTTCCTGGTGCTGCTTTATAAATACACTGAAATTAATTGCATATTGTTTATTAGTGTAATGCATCTGATTGTAATTAACCTGTAACAATATAATGGTCCAGGGAATAGCCATAGTATTCCAAATACCATAACTGGTAACATAGCGTTGTTACTCTCACTGCACCTTCTTTTTCTTCTCCTTCTTCTTTCAGCTGCTCTCGTTAGGAGTTGCCACAGCGGATCATCTTTTTCCATATTACTCTCACTGCACCACTCAGAGTATTTATATTACTGTATCTGAGTGTGAATCACAGCAGCAGCTGATCGGAAAGAGAATTATCTGTATACAGCATCAAGCACACACTGTCTCAGCCACGGCAAAACGCTTCAAAGCCTTTCCTGTATGGACCTCGTAGTTCAGAAACAGTTTCATCCCAAGAACTATAAACACACTCAATCAATTGCTCCTTGCAAAACTGTTTGTACTTATAAGTAGAATTACCTCACTGTAAACTTGCACTACAGTTATAATATTGCACAACTTGAGCCACTTTATGAAGCGTCTATTTACATATGATGACGATATCATTTTTAACATGAAATGCAGCAAAATATGTTTATTATATTATACAGATAAAACTTTAACTTCATTTAAATAATCTATATTCTTCACTGGGACTGGCGTGAAGGATAGAATAATTAAACATGTACTATGAAGATATTTCAATGTTCCTTAAACGTTTTGAAGAATTGGCGCTCTAAGCTTACAAATGGCTTAACGTCTATTACAAAGCTGCTTGTGTGGTGATCAGTTATTTGGAGAAAGAAAAGCAAGGACTGCAGGGGCGACCACGCCAATATATATTGAATATGAAACAGAAAGAGAAAATAACGACACAGCTAAAAACGCAGCAGCAAATTTCGACAAAAGTTAAATGATTGTGTCATGAGCACGAGGCGGATATGCAGTGTCCTCAATGGACGTGGCCATCCACCGTGCATAAGATACCATATTGACATTGGCGGGCGAAGGGGCCACCGATTCTTTCTCTGCCCAGGGCCGCCACAAGCCTAGAGCCACCCATGAGTACTGCTGCAATAAATAATTTAATCGAAGGTCGAGCACAATCACTGCTCCGTGAAACGCATGTTTAATAACATGCTTTAACTCCTATCATCATGAAAATGATAGCACATATACATCTCAGTATTTTAGTTATTCAGAAAGCTGTAATATCATGAATGTAATGGATTCTGTGTCCAGTCGGAGGAAGAGAGCCGGTTTAAGAAGCAAATTATTCACACACATAGAGCACATTGAAGATCAAATACAAAACAAAGCATTTAACGTGCTACTTTAATTACGATGTGATTTGAGAAACTGGTTAATTAAATGATTTTAGGATGAAGTTTATGATGTTCTACTTTAATGACAAAATAAACTACATGATTAAAGTGGAAACTTCGAGATTAAAGTTGACATTTTGTGCTTTTTCCCCACTGTGTGCCTTTTTTTTTTCTCTGTACCCTAATAAGCTTTCATATGACACTCAGATGGTGGGACTCGCCTTTTCACTGCGACTTTGATATCTGACAACTTCTTTTTTATTTCCGGCACTGTGCAACTTTGTGAACTTGAGCTTTCAAGTTTCTCCAACACGCTATGTCACTCGATCAACTTCCTTTTGTTGATTCTACCAAGGTTTAAATCAACAAATAATATGTTTTTCCTTTGCCTCCACTTGGTATTCACTGAAATTCTTATATTTTTCCCCATGCTTTTCCCATAGTCTTTTCACAGAAGGCTGAGCTTAAGGGCTATTTATATTGATTTGCATATTCAAAGAGGTATAATTCCTGGAGGAATTGGGGCGGGACAGCATGCGCGTGTACGAGAGTGTTACTTTTCATGCTGACCGGGATTTATATAGCGGAAGAACGCGGAAGTTGGAGTACGCACAGATTCCTGCATCTAGATTTTTCTGTGCGTAAGCACAAAACGCTTACGTCATGTTATAGTGAGAATTCTACGCATAGCATTATGCATGAGGCCCCAGGTCTTTTTGCGTTGCTGAGTGCTTGCTTTATTTCTCAGGATGTACCAAACCGTACATTTTGCCACTGATAACATTGTAGCAATTTCTCGGATGCATTTTTTCTGTTTTCGCAGCTTAAGGATGGCTTCTTTCACCTGCATGGAGAGCTCCTTTGACCGCATGTTGTCTGTTCACAGCAAAATCTTCCACATGCAAGCACCAGACCTCAAATCAACTCCAGGCCTTTTATCTGCTTAATTGATAATGACATAACGATGGACTTGCCTACACCTGCCCATGAAATAGCCTTTGAGTCAATTGTCCAATTACTTTTGAGCCCCTGAAATGAAGGGATTGTGTTAAGGAAATGTTTAAGTTGCCTCACATTTTTATGCAGTCTTTTTGTTCAACCCACTGAATTAAAGCTGAAAGTCTGTACTTCAACTGCATCTGAGTTGTTTCATTTAAAATTCATTGTGGTAATGTACAGAACCAAAATTAGAAAAAAGTTGTCTCTGTCCAAATATTTATGGACCTAACTGTAGCTTGCCAGCACAATGCAGAGGATGGGTCATTATTGGTAGAGTTTTGAGGGAAGCTTTGCAGAAGAGGGAATAGAGACCAGATAATGGTTTGGACTTATGAGAAAGGGAGAGAAAGTGGCGCTGTGGGTAGCGCTGCTGCCTCACAGTTAGGAGACCCGGGTCCACCTCCCGGGTCCACCCTGCGTGGAGTTTGCATGTTCTCCCTGTGTCTGCATGGGTTTCCTCCCACAATCCAAAGACATGCAGTTTAGGTGCATTGGCGATTCTAAATTGTCCCTAGTGCGTGCCCTGCAGTGGGCTGGCGCCCTGCCCGGGGTTTGTTTCCTGCCTTGTGTTGGCTGGGATTGGCTCCAGCAGACCCCCGTGACCCTGTGGTTAGGATATAGCGGGTTGGGTGATGGATGGATGGATGGGAAGGATACTAACACTTGAAAAGACTACGACATGCCTATGTTGGCATACCCTTTATTTACCAACTAAGCAATGTCCACCAATTCAATTTAGTGTGGTGATCAATGAACAAAAGTTCAGTTGTTTCAATAGCAATGTTACTCAATTTTAAAACCAGACCTCTTGATCCTTGGAAGATAAGACACATTAAGTGCTTGACTGTTATATTTAGAAGTGGTAATATTTATTACTCCATAACAGTGTATTTTCTGTTGTTTGATATTAGATTTACTTGGAGGATCTGTAAGTGTGACAGATGTGCCACAATTTTAACCTTGTTTCTAGCCATATGTGACTAGAAAGTGAAAAGTGAAAAGATGATTATGAAGGAAAAATACAATCTCAGTATTTTTGTATTTCTTGGTAGTTTTGTGTAAATTTGGTTTGATATCTTTGAATAATAACATTTTGTATTTAATCCTTACATTGCAGATGACTGTTAAATCTTCATTGAAAACCCACATAAAGTTTACCAAAGTAAAATAAACTTAATTTGGTTGCTATTACCAGACTCTTTGTTTGCTCTATGATATGCTTTATAAAGCTTTCGCTCTAGCCAGTCTCAGCATCTATTTGTGTGGGGTGGTTTGTGAATTTCATTCACCTTCTCAGCAAGTGAAAGTCTTCCTTGTTTCAATTTAAAATCAGATTATTGAAATGTCCAGTCTTAGACTATACTTTTATACCTTTGGAGAAGCTCTTAGTTACATTGGGCATATTTTCTTGTACATAGACACACAAGAAATGTCTGTATATTTCTGTTAAAATCATTAGTCATGTACTTGCCAGTTTCACAGGCAACTATGCACACCCTGTCTATGTCATGAGCTCCATTATGAGGTGATTTGCTTTGGATCATTTGTAGTTTGTTCCTTTTTCTGCTTTTTCAGCTTGGCATCACTTCAACAGAGTCTTATCATCTGCACATTACACTTCATTCCACAACTCTACCATCTCATCTCTGCATTTTTAGCAAATTATAATCAGGCCTTGCATTTATTAAAGTGTTTTATAGTTTAAACTTCTGCACTCTCGTGCTTCAACTGTTGTTTATATTAAACTGTGTTCTATGCAGTTTCTTCATTATTTCAGCAGTTTTTTTTTCTTATCACAACACAGATTTTGTTATGTTATTAACTGTTGTTGTTTTCCTCAATAACACTTAGGCGAGACTCCCAGATGTATCATAGCATCTGTCCACATTTTTCTGTAGTTCAAAGATCAATCTGAAATTCGCAAGTGTTTCCCAGAACTGATTATAACTAAGTAACACAATAAAGCCTTCATAATCAATGTACACCCTAACCCCCTCAATGATCCCAAGTGCTTTTTCAACTGCTTAAACTGTGCCAACTCTAGTAACAGACACAGGTCACCAGACAAAGGACATTAAATTCATGTGTAGATAATTCTCTGTAATCTAAAAAAAATTATACTTGACTATCTAATATTTTCATGAAGAATGAAAATTCAGCATGAATAGATTTGCAGGATTATAGTGTATAAGTAAGTGGTTAATTTAATTTAAATAATTGCTATTCTTAATAGTTACAAATGTACTGTATAAATTGGTAATATTTTCATATTCTTTATTCTTTAAAAGTTTTGAAGAATCAGAATCTGCTGCCAGCTTTACCTTCACTGAGACGTTACCATATTGTAGTTGGTTATGGACAGAAGAGGAAAAATTGGCGAAAGATAATATGTCTGCAATAAAGAAAACTGACTTGGAAAAATATCCACTGAATTCTGTCTCTGATCATCAATTCATGAATCCAGCACTTACACATTACTATATTTAAATTAAATAGTTTCAGCTCCAGCTGAGGGTGGCACGGTGGCGCAGTGGTAGCGCTGCTGCCTCGCAGTTAGGAGACCCGGGTTCACTTCCTGGGTCCTCCCTGCATGGAGTTTGCATGTTCTCCCCGTGTCTGTGTGGGTTTTCTCCCACAGTCCAAAGACATGCAGGTTAGGTGGATTGGCAATTCTAAACTGGCCCTAGTGTGTGTTTGTGTGTGTCCTGTGGTGGGTTGGCACCCTGCCCAGGATTGGTTCCTGCCTTGTGCCCTGGAATTGGCTCCAGCAGACCCCTGTGACCCTGTGTTTGGATTCAGCGGGTTGGAAAATGGATGGATGGATGGTTCCAGCTGACACTCATTAATACTGCAAGCTTCTTGGAGACTGCTTTCACTTGCTTCCTTCATTGAACATACACGTAATTTGCAATCACCAAGGAATTTTCTTTATGAATTTTGTGGTTAACTGGTTTGGGACTATCCATGTTTGCGTCATCTTGGACAATTCAGTAGTTTGTCTGAAGGCAAGAAATGGAAAGTTGGTTGGAAGATGGCTACTGCTGTGGCACATGAGGAGAGCCGACCTCCTTGCTCCCACGCTCACCACTTTCTACAGAGGCACCATAGAGAGTGTATTGACCACCTGCAATCTCTATTTGGTTTCAGGACTGTACTGTGTGAAAAGCCAGCCCCCATACACAGACAGACATGACACCACATCTCCAGAACACACACTTTTATTTTCGTTCTT
The DNA here is from genome assembly GCF_016835505.1 of Polypterus senegalus. Taxonomy (NCBI): domain Eukaryota; kingdom Metazoa; phylum Chordata; class Cladistia; order Polypteriformes; family Polypteridae; genus Polypterus; species Polypterus senegalus. Next base: position 78,081,265 of record NC_053161.1, read on the forward strand.
CTGCACACAGCACCTCACAATGTCCTTCCAGTCAAACTCAGTACTTTCTTTCCTTTACTCTCCCTGTACTTCTGCTGCCTCTACTCCACTCCTCACAAGCTCTATCTTCTTCCTCCTGACTCCAGCTCCTCTAATAGAGTGAGGTGGGCCCTTTTATACTGTCCCGGATGTGCTCCAGGTGCTTCCTTACGATTTTCTGACGGCACTTCCTGGTGTGGCAGAAGTGCCGCATGAGCACCCGGAAGCACTCCGGGTCTGCCTGAAATTTCTTCTGGCAGCGTTTCCGGTTGTGTTGTAAGTGCTGCAGTCCAGGGCTTCATAATCCTCTGGGTGCCCCCTGGCAGACCAGGCCAGCTACCCTCTCATAGCCCAGTTAAGGTATTGTCCCTCTGCCAGCACCTCATGTATAATGCCGTTCACACTATAATATGGTGTATGGACAAAAGCGGAAATGTGCGTACACACAAAAAAATCCAGATCCATAAATCTGTGCAAACAACAACTTCCATGTTCTTAAATCCCGGTCAGTGTGAAAAGTAATGTATGTGCACACGCCTGCTGTCCTGCCCCATCTCCTCCCAGAATTACGCCTCTTTGAATATGCAAATCAATATAAATAGCCCTTAAGCTCAGCGTTCTGTGAATAGGCAATGGCAAAAGCACGGGGGGGAAATAGAAGAATTTCAGCGAATACCAAATGCAGACAAGGAAAAACATACTATTTGTTTATTTAAACAGTGGTATAAACAACAAAAGGAAGTTGATTGAGTGACATAGAGTGTCGGAGAAACTCAAAAGCTCAAGTTCAAAAAGTCTTACAGTGCCCAAAATAAAAAATTTGTCAGATCGTGAAAAGGCAAGTCGTAGCCCACCGTGTGAGTGTCATATGAAAGCTTATTAGGGTACAGACAAAAAAAATAGGCACACAGTGGGAAAAAAACACGAAATGTCAACTTTAATCTCGAAATTTCCACTTTAATTATGTAGTTTATTTTGTCCTTAAAGTAGAACATCATAAACTTCATTTTAAAATCGTTTAATTTAATAGTTTCTCAAATCCCATCGTAACTAAAGTAGCATGTTAAATGCTTTGTTTTGTATTTGATCTTCTATGTGCTCTATGTGTGTGAATCTCTACGTGCTTCTAAAATGGGCTTTCTCTTCCTCCGACAGGACACAGAATCCATTATATTTGTGATATTACAACTCTCACAGTGGTGCAGTGATTGTTCATGTCTCAAGCAAGATGCTTGCTGTGCCGTGCGTGACCTTTGATGAAATAATTTATTGCAGCAGTACTGTCTCTTTCAAACGTACTAACCTCCAATTCCTGTCCTTCCTTTTCTTTCTCCAAGTAACCAATGGCCACATAATCATCTCTGTAATAGACGTTAAGCCATCTGTAAGCTTAGAATGCCGATTCTTCAAAACTTTAAAGGAACGTTGAAATATCTTCGAAGTACATGTTTAATTATACCATCCATCTATCCTTTTAGTGTCACGCCGGCCCAGCAAGAATACAGCACAAGGTAGGAACAACCCGTGAACGGAGCGCCAGCATCTCGCTACTGCGGCACCATGTCCTCACATGTTTAATTATTAACAATATAGATTATTTAAATGAAGTTAAAGTTTTATCTGTATAATAAAATAAACATAATTTGCTGCATTTCATCTTAAAAATAATATAATCATCATATGTAAATACGTGTTTTACAAAGTGGCTCAGGTTGTGCAATATTATAACTATCGCAAGTTTACAGTGAGGTACTTGTACTTATAAGTACAAAGCGTTCTACAAGGAGCAATTGATGGACTGATTGAGTGCGTTTATAGTTCTTGGGATGAAACTGTTTCTGAACTGTAAGGTCAGTACAGAAAAGGCTCTGAAGTGTTTGCCGTATGACAGCAGTTTAATAGACAGCATGGCTGAGGCAGTGTAGTTGCTGTATACCGATAATTCTCTTTCCAGTCAGCTGCTGTACAGCTGTGATTCCCCACTCAGATACAGCGATATAAATACTCCAATTGGTGCAGTGAGAGTAATATGGAAAAAGATGATCCGCTGTGCCAACCCCTAATGGGAGCAGCTGAAAGAATAAGAAGACAAAGGTGTAGTGAGAGTAACAACGCTAAAGCAGCTATGATATTTAGAATAGTTTGACCATTCTGTGGACCATTATATTGTTACAGGTTAATTACAATCAAATGCATTAAACTAATAAACAGTATGCGGTTAATTTCAGTGTATTTATAAAGCTGTGTTAGGGATGTGGATCTAAAAAAGAAAGGGAAACCACACTGGAACAGTAGCACTGCTTTGATGCTGGGTGCCGCCAGTTTGCAAAACCGAGCGGAGAACTTGCATACATGAGGCCCCTGGTCCTTCCAGGCATCCCGGCCACAACTGCCACAGACCGGATTTCTCTACACAGAGTGGCAAAAAATATCACTGGGACATCTCTCCCTCCTGTTGAGAAACTCTAAAGCAAATGCTACAAAAGAGGCCCACCAAAATCATCACAATGGACCGTTTACCCTTCTTCAGTCTGTCAAGTGATGCCAAAGTTTTTTAGTACTCGCCAGATTTCATCAAATCTTTGTCCCTCTAGATTAGACTCTTAAATAATGGTTGGTCTGTTAATACATTGCTAGTTTTTTTAATATAGTGCAGCATATAATTTATCTGTGCAAAATTAACTTTGATATTGTCTGTTAATGTAAATTTCTGTTTTGGTTTATGTTGTATTAGAGGGTTTTTGTATGTAAGTATGAATTTATGTTGGTAATTCTCTATTGTTTTTTCTTGTCTTTTCACATTATTATTCTTGTTCATTTTTATTGCCTATTCTTGCACAGCACTGAGCCTGGTGCCACATTTTTGTTTTGATGTGCACTGCTGTGTATGATTTCAAATGACAAACAAAGTGAACCTTGAACCATGATCTGTTGAAACCTGCAGCTTAAACAAAAGACTGTAGGTAGAGAACAATACAAAACAGCACATCAGAAAACCCACAGTGTTGTGAAATATAATAAAAGTAAATGGAAAATGTGCTTTTAATGTCTTCATAATTCATTGGGTGACATCAAATATTCACCTTCTGTGCTATGAGAGTCATGTGTGCAATGCAAAAAAGGTATACCCCAGTCCATTGAAGAATGAGGGGATGACCGGGCTTTATGTTTGGAAATATCAAAATTCCTGATCATACCAGGCTGTGTTGAGGCTAGGCAGGGCATCATTTATACTTTTTTACATCATTATTTTTTATGTTCATTAGTTTTTAATTGAAGGTCTTTGCATCATTGTAAGCAAACAACCCCCTATACATTTGAGTAATAAACACTCTGTTTGCTGTTTCAAAGAGTGTGAGAACTTTAAATGCATCATTAAATTTATATAATTTATAAATTATATTTATATAATTTTCATTTAGGGATTGTGGATAAGCAACAGATTAAAGAATTTGCACACTGCCTGTGGGCTGTCCAGGTATTATCTGTTTCCCTGAAAGACATCAGGCTATGATGTGAAGGCACATATTCTCTTTGCTGTTTTATCCTTGTTTTTTTTCTCTTCACTGAGAAAGGCTGACACAAGTCTTAACAAACAATACTCTTTGATTATCTAGAAAAAGAAGGAGATCTTCTTTAGGAAATGGTAGTTTAATTTAATACTTTGTGCTCATTTGCCCTTGTTTTAGAAACATTAGGTGCCCGAATGTGTGTGTATTTATAAGCTGTGTCTCATTAAACTATGACATTGTTATTTTCATTTTACTTGCCACAACTTTATTTCATTTCATTGCATAAGCTTTGTTAATCGTTCTTTTTCAATTGACGTATAATATTTTTTGCTAAGTGACTTCAGGGCTGGAGTTAAACAAAAAGTACTTTATTCTTGCTCATATTGTCAGATTAAGAGGAATTTTGGGAATTCTCTAGGATTCATCACTTTCAGGAATCTCACCCTAGTTCACTACTACTGACTGGCAAATGGGAAAGTACATCAGTGGTTTGACTCATGTTGGAGATAGTTTAAATTGTTATTTTTGCTATGCTTAGTTTGAAAGAGAACAAAAAAGACAAAATCCAAAACTATGCTTTCACAACATAAACAATACAATGGTGCCCTGGTGATTCATTTTGTTAACATAAAGTTTTGGAAGAGTTCTGTTTTCACATATTTAGTATTTTTTCCATATATTTGCTGTAGTGTTTTTAACTTCTATTGGACTACCTCTCTCATCTCTTTCACACCATTGTAATATGTACCAATATGAGAGGTAAAAGCTTGCTTGTTGAATGCAACTAATGACAGTAATTGTAAAATTAATGTCTGGATTCTGTGTACATTTATTACTACTAGTTAAATAATGATTCATATAGTTTGCAATGAGGCCTCAGGTGCTGAAAAAAGAGACTGGGAATGGGATGCTGACAAAATGCAGCCAAATACCTGTTGGTACATTTCATGATATGGAAGAATAGTAAGCTTATTTTTTTCATTAGATTTCATGACCTTTGCTAAATGGTTACCCAACAATGACATTTGTAGCAGGCTGAAGCAGAAAATGGTTAAAAAGCCAGAGGTTAAATATACATGGCTTCTGTTTGACTATAAATCCACCTTTTAGTCTACCACAATGAAAAAAAAAATCAACTTTAAATGGGACACAAGTTGATAACATAGACCATTCATACATACAGAACCATTTTAGAGTCTTCAACTAACATACCACATCTTTACAACATGGTAGGGAAGGAGAGCGCATATTAAAACATGGAAAAAGTGCTGGATTCTACATAAATATTGTCCAAATAAGAATAGATTCGATAAGAAAAGCTGATAATACAAAATTTTAAGGTGTGACAGTTTAATTGTTAACAACCACACAAATCATAATCATAATTTTACCATAAAAAATGTACATCTTTTTCACTTTTACTGTTCATATTACTTTGCAATCTGTAATTTGACAGGCATTGACAGGTTTTTATTTTTATGACATCTTTTAAAATGTTTAATATATTAGAACCCTAGGCCATTATTGTAATGTTAGTGGTTTTTCACCAATGTGTAATTAAATCTGGGTTTCCTACAGAACTCTAAAATAAATATACCGTGTAATGACAGATAACTATATTTTTCTTATCATTACGATCAGTTGCAACTGTTTTTCTATTGTCATAGTGATGTCTAACTTTGTTTATGCCTCAGTTTGCTTCAGGTGTAGTAATGCTGTTACTGCTATAGATTCTGGTTGACCTGGCATGGAGGTCCTTGGTTTAATTTGAAGAGAACAATTTGTCTGATGATTTTTGATCCAAACATAAGAAGTTCTATTTCTATTAATAGACTTAATTTGTCATTTTTAAGCTTATAATTTAATTTAATTTAGTAAGCTTATAATCAGTTTATTCATTTTGTACTGTTTTTGTGCAGTTTTCCCACTGTGGTACCCATACATCTTTTTCAAATTTTTTAACTTATGTATTCATTTCTCACTTCCTTAAAGTTTCCATTTGTTTTGTGTAATTGCAAAGTTAAAATCATAAACACCTTATGAAATACAGTACAATGAGAAATAATACATTCTGAAAAAGTTTTTCCTACTATTCAAAGTATTATATTGGTCTTTCATTGCATAAATGTGGTAGCACAACCAGCAGGCATTTAAAAAAATAAACAGAAATTTATATGAAACATCTTGCAGAGTCACGATCAGACACTCACAGTAGCCTGAAAACTGAACTTTAAAAAAGCAGCCCAATACTGAGCTCGCAAATAAACACCACAGAGCAGATGAAGAAAAAAGGAATAAACAGAAGCATAAAACTGAAGCATGATATAAAAATAAACAAAAAAAAATGAAACAATGAAATATATTTGCAAAATGAGCAAGCAAAAAAGTCTGTATTACTCAAACAGTGCCATAGCTATGTAAACATTTCTTGTTCTTATTATATATCACATTGTTTACTTACCCATTTTGTTGCATGAGTTAAACAAGAAGAACACTGTACTAATTTCTAATTATACCATAGCCAAGCAAGCAAGTACTGAGTAAATACACTGAAATAAGACACATTTTATTTGAAGTCTTGCCAACACTTCTCTTTGCACTTGTTTTTATTTCTATGATTGACAACAGGTAGCTTTATGACCACAGGCTCGGAAAGTCTTTGCCCTGGGTTGTAACTCAAAACACAGTTCAAAACAAAACGTTGCCAGATGTCTGAAATCACAGCAAATCTGTCATTTTTCACATGTTCTGCACGGGTGTCTTTGTTGTCAAAGCGCAAATGCCACTTGGTAGTCTGACAGCAGTCACAGGACACTGTATTTTTGATTGCCGGAACAACAAATAGTTCTGAGCAGGTGTCAACGACAGCACCAACTGTGGTCATTGATACTCTTGTGAAAAGAATGGCGGTAAACGGCTTCAACTCAGAATTAGGAGAGACAAGTTCGTTGAACCACGTGAACGTCACTGACAGAATAAAACTAAACAATAAAAAAACAAGAGTTAACTTTTACAAGTAGCCAAAATTTACACCAGGTGTTACAGACTCAAATCAAATGTATGTTTTTATTATATTATGGTAATAATAATAACAGCAGCTCAAAACTTGGAGTGCCAAGACTCAAACCAGGTACCTTTGGGTTATAAGGCAGCAGTTCTTACCTTTTCGCCACTCAAGAAAACACAACAACTTCCTGTCAATTGACATTTGAGCTTGGGTTTTTACATTTTTTTTTCTTTGATTACATTCTTGAATAAAAGTGTACATGTTTATTTGATATTTGGACTAAAGTCTTCACACATTATACACTTCATGTCATTATTAGTATAACATGGGAAAAGTTTCTGCTTGAGGTATGTGTTCAGCATTTCTTGCTTCACATTTCCTTTCATCCTACACTTACCCAGATCTTTGTAAAAATGCATATATTCCAAATAACAATACACTGTACACTGTACACTGCAGGAACCTCACATGCAGATAAGGAACCTTGGCTTGAGCTGGGAGAACTTTTTGCCCGAGTTGAACTCCATCAATGCAGGGGATGGGACAGCAGGCTGCTTGCTGCTTGTGCTGATTGACATATTTACAAAATAAAAGACGCTGACGTAGAGGTGAGAAAGGATTTAAGATGGGCAAGGATTATGAGTTTTTTTGTAGGCTGCAGGGATTCTAGTGTTTGGTGATGTGTTTTGTGTGGCCACACATACCATATATAAAAATACTAGCAAAATACCCGCGCTTCGCAGCGGCAGTAAGTACTGCCTTACAATTTTTATTAAGAAGAAAATTAAACCTTTTTAAACTGAGGGAAAATATACCAATAATTATTTGTTAAGGATCTCTTTGTATACCACATTGTGAGTTCGGCCCTCCGGTTGTAATATGACCAAGCTGTGCACTGAGTTTACTCTTGAGCATGCAACGTACAGTTGCCCATGTGAAAAGTAATCTTGTTTCAAATCTCACAACTTGGATTGCTGCTGTCATAATCGGTTTGAGTTTCATTGTTTGTTTCAATTATGACAGTATTTGTAGGACTTGTGTTGAAGAGACATCGACATCTGTCAAGCGTTGTAAGTATACAACCGGTTTCATCGATAACTTCACATCCAGCTTTTGAGAGTTTAAACATTCATAAACATCAAAGTGTCCACTATTGAAATCGTCACCTGTAAATCTAAGATGTTTAAGAGGCATTGACGGTTGTCGAAAGGTGTAAAATATTTGGCCATTTCGGTACACTTGAAAGCAACAACCGAACAATTCAGCGGCAGCCATCAACTCACATGTTGATCCATAGGTGAAGGGCTTAAACATTTCACTCTTATAGTGCTCCTTTGTACTATAATTATCTCCTGTACCATCATCAGTCCACACCTTGAACCTGTCCCAGTCATTCAATACATAAGACACAATGTTCCTCCGGATAACAAGAGTGAGCCTGATATGGCCGTGCAATATGTAACAACGAGAATGGAAAAGGTAGGTGCCATCTCCGAAAATGGAAACAACTCGGTAAGTGACAGTTCTTTAATCGATGGTGATCACCTCGATAGACATGTTAATGGGGGTACGGTTGGAATGATAAAGGAAATGGGTACCTGAACAATGTAAAGTAAGTCCAAAATACCTACACAATAACTATAATCATAATAAATGAACAATAAAACAGCAGAGAAGCCGTGGATTAAATTAAAAGGCTGTAATTATCAGCAGGGAGACGTAAATCCCGTGGCATAGCAAGGAAGGGAATGTAGAGACTGGAGTGACGGACGGCCTTATATAGGAAGGCAGCCAACAACGTGGGAGGCGTTGGGATGGGGGACCCAACGCTGCCTCACATGGTGACCGAGCTGCAGGCTATGGACGTATATATGTACGTAAGTAGGATTCAGTTAGCGTTGGGAACCGCGTACCAAATTTCTTGAAGATGGGCCCATAAGTAATAAAGACCGTTGAAAAGTTCAATATGTGGTGGCATCATACCACCGAAATAAGTATGTACATTGGTTTCGGTTAGCGCAGGGAAGCCGCCTACCAAATTTCGTGAAGATGGGGCCATAAATAAGAAAGTTCAACATGGCGGACGTTGTCGACCGTTATGACTGTTACACGTACAATTTCAAAATGAAACCTGCTTAACTTTTGTAAGTAATCTGTAAGGAATGAGCCTGCCAAATTTCAGCCTTCTACCTACACAGGAAGTTGGAGAATTAGTGACATTGGAAACTTCAATATGGCGGCCAACAGTGGCATCATACCACTGAAATAAGTACGTACATCGGTTTTGGTTAGCGCAGGGAAGCCACCTACCAAATTTCGTGAAGATGGGGCCATAAATAAGAATGTTCAACACGGCGAACGTTGGCAACCGTTATGACCGTTACGTGTAGAATTTCGAAATGAAACCTGCTTAACTTTTGTAAGTAAGCTGTAAGGAATAAGCCTGCCAAATTTCAGCCTTCTACCTACACGGGAAGTTGGAGAATTAGTGATGAGTGAGTGAGTGAGTGAGTCAGTGAGGGCTTTGCCTTTTATTAGTATAGATTTCTAGAGTGCAAATCCAAGCTTGGTTGTTTTGTGGTTTGTAAGTGGGAAATGTTTCATGTTTCATGAGTTTATTAGTTTTAGTTTTGGTACTGAAAAAAGATAATTAACAATACATATTTTTGGGGCCTTATATTTTGTGAATAAATAAGCAAATAAACTCAACAGCAGTTCACGTTCATCTAATTTTTTTTACAATGCAATAAATATTCATCCCATCACATCTTCTCAATTGCTTTTCCTGGTAAGGGTTGCGGTGGCTCGCCAAGACATCTCTGTCCCCAATTACAACTTCCAGTTCTCCCTGGGGAATAACCAAGCATTTCCAAGCCAGCCAAGAGCCAGCTTGCATAACTATAAGGCAGATTATCTGGGGGTATAGACCATGTGGTGGCACCACACTAAAGCAAAGTGTAAACGATCATAAGACTTCTAGATCACAAGTCAGGAAATTCTGCTCCATATACACATTTATTTGGCACAACTTCAACCCATGCTTCCTGTAATGCTGGGAACCTTCTCACTGGTGACAGTGCACAAATACACAGGGTGGTTGCCAGGTAATGCTTTTGAGCAGGATGTCCATTGTCACCGGAGTTGCTGGGGACTCTGCAGTATATTGACTATGGCTTGTAAGGCTTGCCTCTCTGGAGTCAATGTGAAAGCAGACCCTGGGATATGTCTTGAGCAGTATTCATTCACAAATACCTGTAGTTTGTGTTTTTTATTTTTTTTCCTAGTTTTATAGCTTTGTTTACAATACTTCAGTTAAACATTATGCTAATTTGTTAGCATGGCAGAACACACTGTACTACTACTATTGGTAGTAAGTGAATTTACTTAAAGATAATTAAAAATACTAACCCTAATACACACTGCATTTTTTTTTTAATTATTTCTAGGAAAAAGAGATAACACATTTATTTACTTTATATGTCTTGTTGATTCACTTCCCAGAAGCAACATGGGAAGACTTATAAAGAGAAAAAGAAGATATTCCAAAAATACAGAGTCACTAGTTGTCAAAAAATAATCTTTTGAAAGGTTTTTATTTTGTATGTGTGCATCTTTGAGTCTAGATACACATATCATTTGCAATAGTGGGCTATTATGACTATATGACTGTGCTGTTCTTTAGGGGGGATTTTGCGGCCACACAATCTTGTAATCACCAAAACACCATAAGAATGTCCCTGACCTCTGTGACATCCTAGCCCTAGCATCTGCTGTCAGGCATTTTACATTTTGTCTAGAATAATCTTTTCTGTGATATAGCCTCTTTCCTGAGAGTAGTCACCATTTTATTACCCAAATCTGATTTTGCAGATTAGTAGGCCTGTGACATCATGTTAATTTTTTTCTCCTTTCTTGCTTTGAAACTCAGCAGCATAACTATAACATCCTTTTTCCAGAAATTGTTCACATCACAATTACATGTTTTTGTACCTACAGTATGGAATGAACTACTCAAGTGTTTCTTCAGCAGCTCATCACAGCATTTGTCTTAAAACTTTGAATTCTGCCAGACTGTACAACCCAAGGAAATTGCAAGTGTCAGGAACAGTTGTTTGCATATGTGTCTAAAGTTTTTGGCCTTAGTAGGCTGACAGTCAAATGGGGGAGGTTTGTGTTGACATCTTGTCATCTTGTCTAGAAGAGCAGTTAAAGATCACAGATTATTAAATTGTAGTGAAACTTTGAGTCTGTAAATTGACAAATACCGTATCTGTTAGTAGTAAGCTTGTTTAATCCAGTAAAACTAACCATTATTACAAATGAAAACTATACTGATATACGTAATAGTGTGGGCTGTTAATTTGAGCCTCCAATTTACATGATGTTCTGCGTTGGCTCTGTTACAACATTCTGAGACACACCTTCAATGTAAAGACTTACAGTACAACTTTCTCTGAACATATCAGTTTTATCATGGCACATCCTAGACACAAAGAAACCACTGTTAGACAAAGCAAATACTACAGTGGCAAGATTTCTTCCAGTTTCTGTTATTATTATTACCATATTGTAGGTAGCTCTTGTGTCACTCTCCTGTATTATCATAATTTGGGGTTTAGGCATAGCATGTTGCTTTTATTATGGATGCTGCATTTTTGGTACGACTTTTAGTTATGTTACAATTATTTATTGTTTCTCTACTGATGTTATCATATTACTGTTTAATTTAGGTTGTGACTCACAAGTATCTAAACAGGCAAAAACAGGATATTAGGCATTCAAGAGAATCGCTCTCTCACTGTTAACTTCATTTTCTGCACAATGTTTTGAACTTTGCTATTATTTTCTAGTTTACTTCCTGGTTTTCAACACTAGCATTTTCACCATTTGTGTGATTGGCCTCCTAAATTTCTCAGTATTGCCTGATAATTTTGTCTTTCTGGTTGGGTGTTTCCACTCTGCTGTGTATACATATATGAAACTTAAGGTTAGCTGCTTTGATGCCTGCACTACCATTGAACAACCATGGGAACCAAATAGATTTTTTGTAAATAGCAGTAGTTGATTGATTAATAAAATTTGGGAATTAAGCTTTATAGATTTTTTAAGCCAATGTATTAGCCTCAACCATTGCTTTTAAGCTAAATCTAGATGTTTTGTGAAATGTATGCCAAGTCAGTAGCCACTGAAGGCACAGATTGGTTCACATCAAAGTGAAAGCTACTCAAGACGATATAGTGTGCTGGAGAGACAGCACCAATATTAAAAAGGCTACTTGTAATGGTGATTTTAAACACATTAAAATCTCAAAAGAAACATTAGAAATGTGACAGTTATTTTTAATCCTTGTTAATGACACTCAAAGTCAGCTTATTTTTGCTTGCTGTGATATATGTTTAAGAGATTATTATAAAATTTTAATAAAACATATTTCTAAGGCAGGGGTCCACAATCACAGTCCTGGAGGGCCGCAGTGGCTGCAGGTTTTTGCTCTAACCCAATTGCTTAATAAGAAGCCCTTATTGCTTAAGTAGCACTTCTGCTTCACTTTAGTGGTCTCGCCCATTAAGATTTTGAACCTTTATTGCTTGTTTTAGTCCTAAACAGCTGTATTCTTGGTTTCTAATTGCTCCTAATTACCAATAACATGCAAATGACAAAAAAGACCAGTATTTCTCCATTTCACTTGTTACCATTTACACCTGTGTGTATTTATCATGTACTATTGGGTTTAATTAAATACTTGGAAGAAAAGTAAAGGGAAAAAAGTGAAGGACTAAGAATTACTCATCCATTTTAGCCTTCAAATCATTTGGATGATATCCTTAAAAAGGGGAAGAAAATCTAGGATATGAGAATTACCTGACATAGCAGAGTTAAACCACTAACAAGCCATGAAATTAAATTATTGGCAAGAATTGCTTTATAATTAAGCAGCCGGGTTAGAACAAAAACCTGCAGCCACTGCGGCCCTCCAGGACTATGATTGAGGACCTCTGTTCTAAGGCATCTCTTATGTTAAAGGACATTGTTATTTACTGTATATTAATTTGACATTTGGCTGATGTGTTAAGTTAACTAAAAATGAAATGGCTGAAAAAGCAAAAATATTATTTGTAAGTAAATTTAAACATATAATATAATCTCCACCATTTTTTAAATTTTTGCAGCACTGAAGCATGAAGTATAGTAAAAGTCCATTTAGACACCTAATACTTTGTGGTACAGGACCTCATTTTAGTGTTTTGGGTGGAAGGGAAACAGAACCTTTAGAAAATGGACCAGAGTGGAATTTAAAAAAAGTCCAAAACAACCCTGTACTGCTGCTTTGATAGCATAGTTTTTTAGATTGATGAGGTTCTCTCTAAACTAATCAAGTTAAGAATATCTGATCACTCATCTCTTAGGTCATTATGTTTCCTCTTCCCATCATCTGACATCTCTGAAATACCACAAACATAGGATGTTAAGGTACTGCCTAAGATTGTACACTACCATTCCATTTCAGATAGTGTGTTCTATCTTTCCTTTCGCCTCTTTTACAAAGTATTTCCTTTAATATGGTCCTTTTCAGTATTCTACTGCCTTCTTCTGCATCACTCCATTTTCTAAATTTATAATATATGTCATCACTTTATTAATACTCTGAATGAAACTTATTAATATTAGAAAGAAGACAGATCATGAACGTTGACTTGTAGTGAGCTTTAATTTTATTGCGGAGAAAAGACCTTATAATCATAATGTGAAAATATATCAACATGCATAAATTTCAGAAGATTAGAGTAGATTAGATAAACTTTATTAATCCCATGGGGAATCTCAGATGCATACAGTAACAAAGTCATAAAAAAACAACGATACAGACTCACATGACAGATAATACAACAAAAACATCAATCTATAAGTAATAAATAAATAAAAATAAACTTAATAAGTACTGTACATCAAGTGGAAGCACTGAATCACCTGATAGCAGGGGGCAGAAAAGACCCCCAGAGATGCCTCTTAGCACAACGTGTTGGAAAGAGCCTGTGGCAAAAAGTGCTTGAAGAAATCGCCTCTTGGAGGGGATTGAGGGGATCGTTAATGATGGCATCCAATTTTACAACATCCTTTTGCACAACAGCTTCCAGTTTGTCCAGAGTTTGCCCTAATACGTTTGTTCAGGCATTGTGCTCCTTTTGTGCTCAAGTTGTTTGCCCAAGAGACTGTGGTATAGACTCACACACTGGCTACCATGGACTGGTAGACCATTTCCAGCACTTGCTGTGCACATTAAAAGACCTGAGTCTGCTCTGGCCCTTCTTATACAGGGTGGCCCACGAAAAAGTAGCCCGCCTTCCTGCCAGAGTGGCGCGCCGATTGACTACCCTCATCACGATAGCTGTTTAGACGTAGTGCAAACGTATGAGTATGAGCTGAGCGACATGTTTCCATTCCACAAAGAATCATTTTCAGCACTTTCTGTAAAGAGTGAGTAAAGATTTTTGCATTTCAAGTTTCTTTCTTTATGGAAGGGCGCCTTTTTTCGCCAGGGAGGCGAGCTACTTTTTCGTGGGCCACCCTGTACAATTACTCCAGACTTCAGATTGCTTCAGTTTGCTCCAGACTTTAACACTAGAATCCCTGAAGCCTGGCCACCTTAAATTCCCTCGCACCTCTTCATCAGTGCCTTCGTTTTTCAAATGTGTCAATCAGCATAAGCAGTAAGCAGCCTGCTGTTCCATCCCCCACCAATGCAGGTGAAGTTTTCCCAGCTCAAGTCTGTTTATCAGGGTATAAGGTGTCTGGGGGATATTTTTCGTACATGGATTGCTCGTTTAGCCAGATGTATTTGTTGACGATTTTATATGATCCTGGATCTGTCGGTTTTTTGAAACTCTTGCTGGATGTGTTGTCATAGCAGCACATCCAAATTCTCAAACCTGCTCGGAGCAGGTTAGTTCTATGTAAACAAGGATTAGCTCACACCCTTAATCAGTTTCCGTGCATGGAATTCATTCAGTTATGGCTTCACCGTTCATGAATGAGCAACCAATTGATATTGGTGCGCAAATTATAAGAAGAGAATTTCATACTGAGAGGGTTTCGTGTGATCGGCAAGATCCTTTATTGCTCCCAAAGGAAATTCTTTTTGAAAGATACCGCTTTAGCCGAGGGGGTTATTATACCTCAAAGATTTATTAGCACCTTATATTCGAAGTCAAACTAGGCGAAGTCGGGCTCTCACAACCACACAGACTGTAAGCATTGCTTTGAGGTGTTTTGCAAGCTGCACTTTTACTGTAGGCGATGTGGAAAATCTATCTAAAAGTGCAGTTTGCCAGGCAATTCGTAAAGTCTGTTTGGCTCTGCAATATTTCCTTTGGGTTTTCATAGTGTTTCCTGGACACCTGCGTGTGCAGACAATAAAAGAGGCGTTTCATGCCATTGCAGGTAGGTAATACACAGGTGAAAACACCCACAGTTCCATAAAGAATCTCACAATCAGCCTAACATTCTCATTACCCAGGATTTCCAAATGTGATTGGGCACATGGGACTGATCAGAGTGGAGTTTGATCAAACAAAAGTTGGAAAATGTACCTCTCCTCCTGATGAATAATCAGACACAGTGTCTTCATCAAATATTTGACCTCCGTCAATATTTCATTGGTCAGACACGGGTTCTAGGGATATGACATGCCCTGCAACTGACCCAACAAAAAAATAAGAGAGCTATAAGGAACATACCTATGGCACACATTGAGGACAAATCTATGCAATGACCATCCTTTACCTAAAATGAAGTGACCACTACATCCTGCCACTGGTTCTGTGAAGGAGCTCCCCCTGGAATGCCCTCAGAAACAGGGCGATAGGCATTTTGCTGGAGAGCCAACTCTTCTGCAGGAGTTAGGTCTGGACCGCGTGGACCTCCACCTGTTTTTTTGCTTGTCTGCCTTAATTAATGTTTTTTATATTATATATGATTCTTTATGTCAACAATTCTTTAAATAGTTATATACCAATATTTACCAGTTTGAAGTATATTCTTGTACTTCACTTTAACCTGTTCCCATGTTCTCCTTGTGCTCAAGTTTCAGCTGGAATTATGACATATTAAATAATAATTAATCTGACACATAGGAAATGAAACGTTGCATTCAGTAAGTACAATACACACCACTTAGCGTTTAAATTGTCGGCCATTTTTTGCCAGCTGTCTTTTCTGGTTTGGGCTGCTTTTGCAGTGTTACCCCTTGTGCATATTAAATCTTGAAATTCTTCATATCCTTCGAGTAAAAGGTCCTGCTCCACTTGTGTGAAAAAATGTGCCCGTTCTTTCGTCATTTTGTTGTAGCCTATCAAAGACTTGCTGATCATGTTTTCTAGACTCAATATATATGGGCTTTTCAATCAGCTGCATTTAAAAAATGGACTTATCCTGGATGAGTTTCACCGGCATTAACTCATCAAAGATGAGGCATCTGATCTCGGATAATTTAAGCGACGTATGAATAATACCCCACTGGAGGTGTATATCAATCAATCAATCAACATTTATTTATATAGCACATATTCATACAAAAAAATGTAGCTCAAAGTGCTTTACAAAATGAATAGAAAAATAGAAGACACAATAAAAAATAAACATAAGTCAACATTAATTAACATAGAATAAGTAAGGTCCGATGGCCAGGGTGGACAGAAAAAACAAAAAAAAACTCCAAAGGCTGGAGAAAAAAAATAAAATCTGTAGGGGTTCCAGACCACGAGACCACCAAGTCCCCTCTGGGCAATCTACCTAACATAAGTCAAACAGTCCTCTTTGTATTTAGGGTTTTCATGGAAGGACCTGATGATGATGGTCACGTAGACTTCTGGCTTTCAGTCCATCAATGTTGGTGCATCATGATGCTTTGAGTAGGGGTGGTGGCGCAGGCCGCCACCACAAAGAAACCGGAAAAAGAAACAGAAGAGAGAGTTGGGGTCAGTACGGATTTTAGAGCCACTATGAATAGTTATTATGATGAATGTATAATGTATACAGTAAATAATATATCGTTATTTAGAATGCATACATTTCATGTGTGTTCCATGTTTACAATGATCTGTGCAAATGTATGATGACAGGAAAAGTGAGGCAAGAAATGTTGAACACATAACTAAAACAGAAACTTTTTTTGTGTTATAGTAATAATGACAAAATGCTGACATGAAGTGTATAATGTGTGAAGACTGAAGTCCACATATCAAATAAACACTTTCAAAAAAGGTATAACAAAACAAGTGCACTTTTATTCAAGAATATAACCAAAGAAAAAGAAATCAAACCTGTGACTTCAGCTGAGTCAGTGGAGGATGGGCTAGTAGGCAAGATTACTTGTAGAATGGGCCTGAGTTGCCTTCGAAAGCTTGCATATTGTCATCTTTTTAGTTAGGCAATAAAAGGTGACATTTTGCTTGACTAATGTTTCTCTTTAATATAGTTTTGATTTTTATATTTATATCAGGTCAATGCAAATAATGTTCCATTTCTTTGTTTATTTATTACTTTATTATTTTGCCTATTATTTAGTTTTTTGTTTATTTTTTATGGTCATGGCAATTTTGTGTACTTATTCTCATGGGGGGTGCACATTTTTGTGTGCCTGGTTCCTGTGATGTTATATAGTACCAAAGCAGTTGTGACAACAAAGCACACTAACCCGATTTCTTTAAGTTTGTTGATAGTCTTGAACAAAAATGCACTTGTTCTGTTATATGTGTACCTTTTGTGAAAGTGTTTATTTGATATTTGGACTTCAGCCTTCACACATTATACACTTCATGTCAAAATTTTGTCATTAGTACTAAAACATGAAAAAAAATTTTAGGTATGTGTTCAACATTTCTTGCATTTCCAGTCATCCTACACTTACATAGATCTTTGTAGACATGGAACACACATGACATGAAATGCATGTGTTCCAAATAAATGATATATTCTTTACCCTATACAGCTCCAGGTACCTCACTCCCAGATAAACAAGGTTTGAGCTGAGAGAGCTTTTTGCTGTTTCTGCGGCAATGGGGTGATGGGATAGGAGGCGGCTTGCTGCTTGTGCTTATCGACATATTTACAACACAAAAGATGCTGACAGAGAGGTGTGAATGGATTTAAGCTGGGCCGGGTTTACGAGTTTTTTCGTAGGTAATTCTAGTGTTAAGCAAATGACAAGTGATCCATTTCATCATGGCAGCCAGATTATGAATGGTTTTGACTTGGCAATGTTTCTGCTTATTTAAATAGACACTGTTCTATAATAATAATAATAATAATAATAATAATAATAATAATAATAATTCACATATTGTGCTTTTTATAGAATGTTTTGATATACTATATGACAGAAAGTTTCAAGAAGCAAAACAAAGATAATGGTATCATTTTTTGTTGAGCTTCACATGCATCTGCTTTTGAAGTGCAGTCCTGCCTTTCCCTCTCATTTATTTGTCAGGAGTCCTGTCAATTCAATTTAAAACCATGGTACTGTGTAAATGGGTATCCTGTTTATGGACTGTATTTATTTTCCAGAGCTGTTTATTTACAAGTGTTTTATCAAAAATACACGTTTTGCAATTTGTAAGCATAGAAGTAGATTGTTTGACATGTGGATTACGTGACAGGGTAGCGCAAAATTTTTTCATGGATGTTTTTGATACTGTTTGTCATTGTCCAGCATTGGTCACCATAGGCTCCAACTCTATCACAAATGTTATCTTCATTCTCCATGAACACATAGGATTTAAATTTTTTGTTCGCCATCACTATTAAACCACATGGTGTAAGTAACATATAAAAAATAATATTTTTTAAGTACAGTACTGCTTTAAGTTTCTTCCTGTAGTCACAATGCAAGTCTAAAGAAAGGATATGTGGAATTTTCTTTAAACAAATAGAACACACTTGAATGAAATTAATAATGAGGACTGGACCAACAATCTCTTAGTTCCGAACTAAGTGACCAGCTCACAACACCACACATGGTAATGTTACAAATTGAAATGTAATAATACACTATTTGTATTCTTATAAACATTATACTCCTTTGTTGAATTTGCTTTTGGAAGTTATTCCATAAATCTGACATTTTAATTTTCTACAGAAATTTATTTATTTTTATCATTAAAAACTGTTATTCATATAATGTAACAGACAACCAAAGAACAAGTATTTTATTTTGTTTTTCTAAAAATACAACACTTAATTTCTTTGTAACAGTAAAGTAAAATGTACTTATGACCTTAAATTAGATTTGCAGTAGTGGGCAGATGTTAATAGCTGAATGGATGTATGTTTTCATTAGGTCTTGAAAGTCTGTTTTTTGCCTTTATCAGAGTTATGGGATAGATTCTAAAAACAGCATAACTACATGTCTGCAGAACCAATTATTGCCTAGATACTGTAAAGAACAAAGTTTTGCCTATATACAATACTTTTTAGATTTTATTGAACACAAACTGTATTAGCTTATCTTTGTGCCTGTACTGTATTACCTTATATAGCTATGTTTATTACTCTACAATACTTAGACTACATAAATTGTCTTTCTTTTTTCTGTTTTGTTGTTATGTTTCAAAGGTTCAAAGGGCTTTTCCACAAGGAACATATCTACTCTGTATGGTATTGCATCCTGCTTTGAAAGTAACTAGAGTTTGTATAATGTTATAGAGAATTATAATGTATGTTGTATATACAAATTAAGCAGCATCCAAGTTTTATGAGCTATACTAGAGTTTGTACCATACAAGTTTTCCTTTTAGAATAATTTCTTCCTGTTGTCCAATGCTAAGTATACAAATGGAATATAAATTACAGTATATAATTTAATCTTCTGGCTTTTTAAAATATGAAGTAAAGCCAGCGAAAAAAATGACATTCCTTTCTCTTCCACTCAAAAGAAAAAATCATTCCAGTGTAAGTATTGCTGGAATAGAATGGCTCATAACCCTAATACAAACTCTGGTATTGAATTATTTTGCCTGGAGCCATTCATTATCTTAACACTATTCACTACAGAGAAGGAGACAAATCAGTCATTTTGTATCCTAACCAAAACAAATGGTGCCAACCAGTAGCTTTTAGCAATGTTTACAGTCAGCCTTCCCCTCAGCCCACTCAATGATTAATTTGGGATATGGAGGCAGGTAAACATACTGCTATTTACATGGCTTTTCTGTGTTCTAATGTATACTGAGCTCTTCTAAGCCTGAGACATAATATCCTTTAAGCTGAACTGTTTAGTTCTGTACCGTCTGTGAAATTCTGTGGGTCTGTTGCCATTGAAGTACTTAATGTGATGAAGATACTGAAGTATAAATCCTGCATTGTTTAAAATGCAGGCTATTTGTGGTTAAATTCTTTTCATAAAAAGTCAAAACTGTGTGATTTATTACACACATTATTTACCTTTATTTGACATTTATACATTACTGTAAAATATTATTATTGTTGGATATACAGTACAGTATTTTGTTTAATGTCTTAAATACTAATCATACTGAATGTGGAAACAGGGTTATCTCATTGTTTTATAAAGTGCCTTGCTTACTGTGAAAATATGAAGATTGCTTAATTAACTTAGAGAAATAAAGATTCAATACTATGTAACTCGCTTAATTCAATTCAGAGTCATGATGGGGGACTTGTCCTGGTCAACACAAGACAACAACCAAGAGAGGACACCATCAGAGGGCTCACTCACACTTGTGCACACACACACACCCCTACTTTGAGTCAACTTGAACTTGCCAAATAATCTAATCTGCAAATGTTTTGGAATGTAGGAAAACTAGGGTATTTGTAGAAAAACACATAGAGACCATGCAAACTCTACACAATTGCAGGACAGAGGCCAAGAATGCTAAATCCATAAGGTAGTAGCACTAACCAATTGCCTTAAATATAGTAGCCACTAAACTGACTAAATTGACTCGCAGTATTTATGAAATGCTTGAAATTGCCTTAGTATTAACTACATCAATGTCCTGATCGCCACACAATTATCACTGCTGCATCAGTTCCACCCATTTATTCATTAATCACATCAACATTATAACCTTATACACTTGTGTCCATTAATGAACTGGGGGAGCTATAGCCAATTCAGACAGCATTGGGTGCAAAATGGAGACCTATTCTGGAGGGACATCACATATGATATCTACAAGATCAACCAACATTAAAAGCACATATTTAGGCTGTGAGAAGAAATCATACTCTCATTTGAATGTGACTGAAATGTACAAAGGGACAGTTACTGCACTGGAAGTCAAATTCATGTTACCACCTTACCATTAGGTTTCTATTCATTGTTAAATCATTTTTAGCATTGTCATTAATATTGTAGCCATGTTTCTTGTGATAGCCTATGATAACAAAGTAATCGTTCTTTTCCTGCAGCTTCACTGAACAGTACGATTTGAAGGCAGGTGTATATTTCCTTTAATGTGGTCAAGGCAAAACAAATGTCAGTTACAGTTGTGTCAGAAATAACTGTCACATAGCAATGAATTAGCAGTGTCCAGTGTGCAAACTGGCTACTATGCAATGATGACACTAGGTCTCTAGATGACAATGGTGCTAGCAGCCAAGACTTAGTTCAGAAGGTTGGATAGCTCATGTGTCCAGGACTATCAGTGAGAGGGGCATGAATGAATGAGAGATGGCGGATAAGCCACAGGGGTCTCAATTGGTGAAGTCAATCTCAGTAATGGTATATCCACTTTAATGTGAAGTCTTCCAAATGATGTAATTCTACTATGCACCGTGAAGGGGTCATATATACAACTGAAATATTTTTTATTTAAACATCTTTTATTTTCAGAGTATAAATGACCTAGAACTTTTTTTTATATCCTTTAGTATAAACACTTATTTTGTTCACAGTGTAGCAGATAGGGGAGAGTGTAAATGACAGACTTTCTCAATTCAAACCCTTTCTTTCTTTCTTTCTTTCTTTCTTTCTTTCTTTCTTTCTTTCTTTCTTTCTTTCTTCACACCCTTAAAGCAACAAAAGAATTTCTGGTCTCCAAATTTTACCTTAGGGCAAACATTGCTATTTGGGCCAAACATTCCATGACAATTTATAATTAATAAAGTACAGTATGTGATCTCTATGTGACCTACTGTAAGGCATGAAACTTTATTACAAATGTCTTAGTCTCTGAGGAGGTTAAAAAGCACCAATTAGAACACTCCAGGTGTGAAATTCTGCTCAAGCTCCTATAAAGACCTACCATAAATATTAAATACCTTGAGGCCGTTGATCATTTTTGAAATAAAGCCAGAACTGTCAACGTTTTCTAGCATTTTTAAGACATTAAACCTTAGTTAGTGCAAAGTTAAGGAAGGCAGAATTTGCAAGAACTAGTAATTATGACACTTTCTTATAAAAAAAAGTTTTGTCTCTGTACATTTTATTTTGCTTATGCAGTACAATAGGCACCCTTTAGGCTTTTTACTGTGAGCCAAACTGTGTACTTTTGGCACTCAAAATCTCGCTGAGGGCCACTTCTTGTTCAGGCTTGTGCTGCAATCGTAAAGTAAAGATGCACTAATGTTAATAGATGCAGGGCGTGTGTTGAGACGCGCATATTTATAGATACTTATTAAGCTGCAGTGCCTGACTTCAAAGTAAAAATAGGAATATTTTATCCTGCCATTTAGTTATTAAGAATTTAATAGTTTTGTGGACATATATATGCATATCATATATTTTTATAGCTTGAATTAAATATCAAATGTGAACTGGCAGTTTATTTCAGGATATGCAACTTATTTTGAAATGTGATTTACAAATATTTGAAACTTGTTGACACTGATTACTATAATAATCTGTTTAATTACATGGCAGGATCAAACACATTATTTTAGTTGTCTCTGATAATTATACATGATTTAGTTAATAAGAAAAAAATGCTTAATAAAAGGATATAATTTACATTTGTTAGTTTTCTTAAGAATGCTCCTCCCAGGTTAAGAAGAGTTGACACAATTACCACATTTCTGGAGGATTTTGTGTAAAGATGACAATGAAAATTACGCATCTCTAAGCTTCAAATTCACTTTACAAAAGTCTTATTCCAGTTTCACCTTAACAATCAAAAACCCCTTTTCCTATTTGTATAATAGCCAAAATAATAATTTGATCTATTTAAATTATCATAGTATTATACATGTATTTTGTTGTTTTTTCCTGAACATTCTGATTCCAATACAGGCAGCATGACCCTCTCTAGACAAGATTAAATATAAGGCAGTAAACAATAGCTGAAACCACTGTGTCACGATACTGTTAATGATACATCATCATGTTATTTTAAAGAATTGTATGCATGCTATACTGAAAGTTTCAGCTTTTAGAAATCTTAGGATTTGATTGAGCAGACTTAGTGGCGGGAGGAAAGTGTTGAAATAATCTATTTTAAAGTGAATAATAGATAAACCTTTCCTTAAATTTTACTTGTAATTGGAAAATGGTATTTAGAAAATTGAATATTGAACACTACAACAATTTCAGGACAAATTCAGGGTCATGGTGGCCTGAAGGCCGTTTTATGTTTAAAGCCCACGATATATGTGAAATCCATGTCAACAAATAAATGCCAAAATAACAAGTAGAGACTACAAGCTACCTGTAAAACTCCAAACTAGCATATCAATACATGACAAATACCACTATACAATGGTTAATGTTAATAATCCAGAATAAATTAGAGAACTGTGCAGTTTCTATCATCCTGTGTATTATAAACACACTTATGTTGATTGGTGTCATTTGATCCTCCTCAGCTGCAAATGATCAAATTAAACTGGAGGATGCTACTTAACTAAAGTTACATTTTAAAATTGCAATCAACAGAAAAATGCTCATGTGCAACATTTCTCAAATGCAATCAGAATTATCACTAAGCAATTTAGATTTTTTTTATTGTGTACATTATTTTTCATAGATGATTTTTTAAAAATCTGAAATGTATAATTTAGAGATGTAAATGAGACCATATTTCCACACAAATGCATCTCATTTATAAACCTGACCAAAGAGCTACCAGCTTTTTGAAGTTAACATAAATATTAGTTGGTGTGTTGTCAGGAACATTGTTTCATTAGCCCAGAGGAGGTAAAGACAGGCATTAGTGTTAGAATGGTTTCAGTTTGAAGTAGGGGGATATAGAGCACATGTTTCTTATACTTTTGGAAAAAGCCTAAGTAACTAAATAAAATAAAACATACTTGGTCACAATCACATTTTGAAAATAACAGCAGTACCTCTTCCTGTAAAGTGTGTAAGAAGAAAGTTAAAAGTTGTAGCTCTTTAAACATCTATCCATTATCCAACCCGCTATATCCTAATTACAGGGTCAAGGGGGTCTGCTGGAGCCAATCCCAGCCAACACAAGGCGCAAGGCAGGAAACAAACCCTGGGCTGGGCGCCAGCCCACCGCAGGGCATGCACACACATGCACACCAGGGACAATTTAGAATCGCTAATGCACCTAACCCGCATGTCTTTGGACTGTGGGAGGAAACCGGAGTACCCGGAGGAAACCCACGCAGACATGGGGAGAACATGCAAACTCCATGCAGGGAGTTAGGGTCTCCTAACTGCAAGGCAGCAGTGCTACCCACTGTGCCACCGCACCGCCCTCTTTAAACATCTCTCTATTTCTAACAGTTTAAAGCAGTCATCCACCCACCATTTGGTTCAGTAGGTTATCATATATTTCTATTAGTTATGTGGAATCCCAAATAGTGTTTTATATATTGCATATATTAATCTAGCTAAATTTAGTAACAGGCTGCTAAAACAGCATGTAGAAAACATGTATGTCATGATTTGATACCAGTGAGATGCTCTGTAATTGTTCAAATTCGCATCCTACCATACAGTACTTTCCTGTAATTAGACTGAAACTGTATGCTCCTTGTCACACAGTAGAAGTAACACAGAACATCTGTAGAATCATTTGCTAGCATTTTATGTCTATTTCACTCTTCTCTAATAGTTGCCTCATAAATCTCTCATACCTTGTTTCTTTGGCTGCTTCTCTTTTGGTTCCATGTCCCCTCCTTGTTTTTCCAATTGATTTTTTGCTACCCCTAAAAAACTCTGCCCAATGTAAAAGCATGAAATCCTGTCAGTATTTAATATATAAAGGTTTCGGTTCCAACTGGGTAACTGTTTCTTGTCAAACCTGCTGATTGCTGAAGGCATCTGATTAATGTGGGTAGCAGGGTGGTTGGTGGTTGGTAACAAGGAGAATGTTTTTGTCTTTGCTAGCCTTTTATATCTAACCATTTACCTTTGGCCAGGTTGGGGACTACTACGTTCTCTTGTGGCTGTCCAAATTTTGTATACTTGTTGCTTGGTAATTATATACAGTATTTGCTACTGATTATTGAATGTAGAGTTTTCAGGAAGTAACTGGTAATTATTTTAGCAACAAATTCACACATTTTGCACATTTTCACCGTATGAACGGACATATGTATTATACAACACGAGTTGCATAAGATTTTTTTTTCTTTTTTTATGGATGTTTTTTGCATCGTTTGCCGTTGTCCAGAACTGCTTGCCACAGGGTTTCATTATGTTTGAATGTTCAATATGTCAATTTTCTACAAAAACATCAGATCAAAAATATTTCTTGCCCAGTACTATGAAGTGCATGGGGTAAGTAGCACATAAAAAAATAAATAATTTTTGAGTGGTGCATTCCTTTAAGGCCAGGAAAATATCTCAACTGCCTACCAATTGTATTGCTTGGAATACCATGATCTGGAAACACAGATATGTTGACAGGGTTGTGTGAGGCCCCCAAAAGACCCAAAAGCAGGTTTTAGACTTTACTGGCCTGGCTAGAAGAGAATTACTTAAAGTTAGCCAGCCCCAAACTGGCTTTAAAAGTTTAAAGTGCAAGAAAATTCTCAATCAATCTAAAATGCCCTACAAGGGACAAAAACTATTAAACTTTAGCTTGTAGAAAGAAGTCTCACCAAAAATCCTTATAAATGAAAAATTAACAACATAGAATATATATAAAGGCTCAAAATGATCAAAAAGGTATAACCTACAATCCAATAGCAGAAATCCAACATCCTACAGGTCCAGTATTCTGAAACGCTAGGATATTCTTAAGATGAGTTGTTTAGACTTCCTTATATATGGCAGGACCTTTTCTGTTGATATATCAGCTCCCAGGTTAAGAGGTTAATGTTTCCTTCTAACACCATAATCAAGTCAAATACTGTCCTGAAAATAATACATTAGAATGCAACTCATTGCGGTTTCCTGTAGCCTTCTTTTCTGTGGGTTGCTGTCTTCCACTAGCTAACTGGAAACCTGCAGCCTGGGTGGCGACAACACTTTTGATGGGGCAGCACTTGACGAATTGTATAAACTACAGTATGATGGTTTGTTCTGCTATCTGACACCCAATTTAGAATAAAACAAATAAAGACACTAAAGTGTATAAAAAGTATACTTTTAACAGATCAACTCAATTATTTATTTATTTTTCCTACCTGTTAACCACCTCCACCTGAAATGAGCATAAAGCATAACAATCTGGACAAGGTACCAGTCTATTGCAAGATACACTAATTTAGGCCTATTCAGAGCCAACAGTTACCCTAAACTGTATGTCTTTGGGATTTGGGGGATATACTGAACACTCATGGAAATCCCAGGCAGAAATGAGAACAGACACACTACAAAATTCCAGTAATCATTGGATTTTGTAGGAGTACCTATGAATCAAGAAGTGACCCTAACCTTAAAGAAACTCTATATATGTATGACAATAATTTACCACTGAGCATACTAGAATAATTCTATGTATTCCCCAGAGGTCTAAGCTGGGGAATGGGGTGGCAAGACAAAGGACATTTCCTCTGAAAAAAGAACAATCTAGCATGGATTTTGCAAGAAGATTGATTCCATCTCCCAAAAGTAAAATGTCTTAAGGCCTTTTAACACTAGAATTCCTGAAGCCTACGAAAAAACTCCTAATTCCAGCCCTCCTTAAATACCTTTGCACCCCTCCATCAGTGTCTTTTGTTTTGTAAATGTGTCGATCAGCACAAGCAGCCTGTTCTCCCATCCCCCGCCTTGACGGAGCTCAACTCTCCAAGCTCAAGCCAAGGCTTCTTATCTGTGTGTGAGGTTCCTGGAGTTGTATAGGGTAAATAATACAGTATATTGTTATTTGGAATGCATGCATTTCATGTGTGTTCTGTGTCGACAAAGATCAGGGTAAGTGTAGGATGAAAGGAAATGTGAGAAATGCAATAAATGCTGAACACATACCTAAAGCAGAAACTTTTTCCATGTTATACTAATAATAACGTGAAGTGTATAATGTGAGAATACTTTAGTCCAAATATCAAATTAACATGTGCACTTTTATTCAAGAATATAACCAAAAAAACCATTTGATTTACATCTGGCTGTCAATGAGTTAAAAACTCAAGGTCAAATGTCAATCAACAGGGAGTTTACACATATTCTTCAATGGTGAAGAAATATGATCTGCTGCCTGAAGAAATTGAAGTTCCTGGTTTGAGATCGAGCACTCCACATTTTGAGTAGTGAGCTGCCATTACTATTAGAATTTCTACAGTATAATAAAAACATACATTTGATTTGAGTCTGTAACATCTGGTGTAAATTTTGGCTACTTGTAAAAGTTTGCACTTGTTTTTTTTATTATTCAGTTTTATTCTCTCAGTGACAATCATGTGGTACAACAAACTTGCCTCTCCCTCTCTGAGTTGATGACATTTATCTCCATTCTTTTCACAAGAGCAGCGCTGTGGCTGATGCCTGCTAAGAAGTATTTATTGTACCAGTAATCAAAGATACGATATCCTGTGACCGCTATCAGACTGGAGAAAGGCAGGACCCTAACAACAAACAGCTTCTTCACAGCGCAGAAAAACCCTGATGTTGACAAAATATGTCCAAACAGATTTGCTACAGAAAGCAAAATACATTTCTACAAAGTATTGGTTAAAGGGTGTGTGCACTTATGCAACTATCAAACTATTTGTTTTCAGTTAAATGCTGTTGGCTGCAAGATCTTATAAAAAAAGTCTGAAACAATGTGTCTATATTTTAGTCTATATATCAACAAATGCTGAAATTTCAATAAAGGTGTGTAGACTTCAAACACCAACTGAATAGTACATGCTGTAATGGAAGATGTGGTATAATAGCCAAATGTTATATCATATTCAATTTATTTTTATTTCAATAAAATTTAAGGACACTATGAGTAACACTCTTAGTTAGAACATATCATGTGCCCAAAATGTTGTTTTTTCACCACTACATTATTTGTGTTTTCAAATAGGTAATTGACAGTTTTATAGCACTTTTAGATTTTTATCTCTTCATATATAGAGTAACCTTAAATAAGACTCTTAGTTCAGATTGTCCTTGGCACAGGTTCATTGTATACTTTGATGTCTTAAAACTGTATCAGCACAGTGTATTCCTTTTAACTTCTCTGCCATTCGTCACACCCTTATGCTATTGCCTGCATGTACTCAACATATTTCACAAACTACTTTTGCAGCCTAAGCGCAGAATTTCTTGACTTGAATTAAACATAAAGATATACATTTATTAGAAAAGAAAAAAAATGAGCCCAATGAATGCATTTGCCATCCCTACAATGGTCTGGCACACTGTGCTTCTGGGATGGGCCCCACAACCCTCAGCAGATTTAAAAAATCAGTTGCTTGCTGGAATAGATATTTGGTTAGCAAGTATACTATCTGCAAATTTCTGCATAATAATTTGAATAAAGTTATTTCTTATGCTGGATTTTAAGTGGGTTTTTAATAATGAAATAAATCAGAATTTAGCCAAATGTTATGAAACCATTCCTATAACAAAAGTGAAAAAAGTGAAGGTATTATTAAAGTAATTAAATATGCCAGAATCACACCCTATGCCACTTTTTATGTTATAATCATTATGACTTATGTCTGGTTTGGCCTTGGGCAAATCTCTCGTTGACCTTTTACATTTGGATTCTGTTGTTTTTAGTGTACTGTTGATATTGTCTTATTTTCTACTATATATGAAGTGCACAAAAATAAATAGTATTGATAATAAAATAACATTTTTATGGCAGTCAGGCTGATTCTCCAATTCACATACTGTATATGTAAAAATTAAAATAAAATATGTTTTACATTTTAAGAATTTAAGAATTCTGATATTTCTAGGGGTGCAGAGATAAAAAATTACAAAATAGACTATTTCACTAAAATCAGTACTGGTGTTCAAATGAATGTCTGAAACTGTTATGCGATAAAATTCTTGTTCCTTGGCAGCAATAGTAGAGTCTGCTGTGTATACGTAATGCAATATGTTTAACTGAACTGCTCAATTTTTTTTTTACAAAATCTATTCACGTGTTCATTGTCTCCGACCAGTGGAATGTGACATTTTCTCCACGTGAATTGAAGGGCACCTCCTAAAGCACACTGCTTAGAAGATATCTGACCTAATTGACACAAGTAGTTAGTTTTATCGTGTTTATGATCTGGGATCATACAGTACTTTGATTTCATGCATGTGTTTGTTATAATTCTATATTACATTAGTTTTTGTAAAATTATTAGTTATTTTGTAAATAGGTTTACCTGGAAATATTTGCAATTTTGCATTTAATGATATTCTCATTTTCAAAGCAGTAGGAAAAGGTTGAATAGATTATATAAATGATTCCTTACATGTTCAGTACAAAAGCAAGAAATTAAGAACACTTTAGTAATCATTAAGAAACACCCAGTCTTTATTTAGAACCAATTAAAGGGAGTGAAAATTGTTTTAATGCTTTTTGTGGGCTAGGAAAGTAATTTAATATTGTAGTGTCAAATTAACTTACCCTAGCAACAGCCAGCAACATCAAATTAAAAACCAATCACACTGTAGTTGAATACTTTTACCGACTGTCATTTGTGCAGAGCTGAGCTTTGCCTGGTAATGAGTGCTAATGAAAGTATAATGTACTATTGTAAACTTTAAAATTTAAAACATTGTATTGAATTAATTTGGTTAAGTGCTTTGAGGTACTGTTCATCATAAAACACATAAGTAAATATTCTCTTTGCAATTTTTTGACTCAATTAACAACTGTTCTTGCAATAGTTACCTACAAATAACAGTTACTATTTTATTTTCTTAAGCAAATTATTTCTTAAAAATAATTATATTTCATTTGCACTTTATAATTAACTGTCCAGAAAATTTTGCAATTGCATTCTGTATTTCTGTTAAAAAACATTTTCCTTAAAGTTACATGAATGCTCTTTAAGAAATAAAATCTTTAGGAGTTCTTGCAAATTGCTGTGAAAACAATATCAGGGGGACATAACAATAAATGACTGCACAATGAATATGGGAACTAAGAACCACATTAATGCTGTATTCATAACTATATGTTTAAAAAGTAGGTTCTTAATCTTTAAAATGATTAAAACTTAATAGGTGCATGCCGCCTCCCTTCTCCTCTTATGCCACATTTTGTTATTAACTCTTATGATTCCAGTATTGCTTTAAAATCATGACTGCATTGTTAGATAATTTGTTCATGGCTAATTACCACTTAAAATATCATAAGGCACATTTACCTAGTAATGCATGATGCTTTAGCTGACAGATAACTTCATATTACAAACTTAAAGAAGCATTTATTGTTCTAAAGAGTGCATATACCACTTGTTGCTGTCAAGTATGTCAGGCACTTGACATCATTCTTTCTCTATCTCTATATATAATCTTCATTTGGATCTTGATCTTTGTTTGTCCGCTAATGAATTAGAAGAAGAAGCCCTAGATGGCAGTAGAGAGACAGCTAAAACATAGGCATTGCATTAAGAATCTCTTCCAGGCTTATACTACTGATGACTGTAGTATGCCAGTCACACCTCAAAACACAGACATTCAAACTAAACAAATTGTTGTGCTTTAAATTAACTAAAGAGATCTTCATTTAGATCTTGATCTTTGTTTATCCGCGAATTCCACGCATGCGTAGACCACCTTCCAGTTTAGTACGTCATTGTTACTCACGGATGTCAACAATGTGCCGGAATAACAAAAGGGGTGGAGGACAGTATTACGCTGGTTAGCTCCTGAGGCCTGCTTAGAGAATGAGATTGCCGAAGATAAAATGTACGCGCCTACATAACATATGATTGAAAGAAAGACAGTGGGTAAAATGAATGACAACGTAGCAGCACGTTCCAGAAATTATTATTGTTACGTTGTAGCCAGCGAGTGCTGCGTGTCTGACAGTTGTTCCATGGCTTGCTCACATGTCAGTGAAGTGATCCCTATTTATGCTTTAAAGACCCTGGATACCTATGTGTCCCCCTTTTATAACCATTTCTCCGTGTATATTGCCTTACTCTTTGGGTTGCCACAGAGCAACCTGCGAGACTGGAGAAAGGTTGAGAAGATAGCGTCGTGAAAATGAGACGGACTGTGAACGGACAGAAGCAGAAATGCTCCTACACCACCACATAATTACTATTCGGACAGGGATTCCGAGTAGGCCGTTCCTATCGAATCAATGTGCAAGGGTTTTCTTTTGTAATTTTGTTCCCCTTATAAAAAATTATAATGCTGTGCGACGAAGGGCCCAGTTCACGACTGGCAGCCGCGTTTAAACAGGGAACCCTTCACAGACAACTTTAACACGTGCAACGTAGTTGGGCGCACATGGCTAGTTTAGTATATATAGTGTTTTTTCATTTTGATTTGTTCGTGAGTGCTATCCCATTACTTCCAGGTATTCAAGATGGAGGTGATTTTGTGATATCATGGTGTTACTAGATGCTGTAAAAGATGGCACAGGCAAACACCATTTTGTTGCAAAACTCAGTTGTACTACAACTCAAACCTAAACTGAAATTTACAACATCACAACAAATATGTAATACAAAAATGCCATGTGCACTGCAATCCAATATCTGTCCATACACATACACACAGGAAATATTGTAGCACATTGTCAGTTCTACTTTCAGCAGTTACGTGCCCTAAAGTATGTGGCATACATGACACCCAGCTTGAGCTCTACCAGATTTCCAAGATTTTAATGAAGGGTTAATACACCCAATTGGAAACCAATGCAAAACCCTCAGTAGTGTATCATCTCTCGTTATATGGGTCTCAACAGATACAAGCTGGACATCTATGGGGAAGCAAATTCTGCACAAACTGGACTGGCATTGTATTTACGCAACAAAATAAAAATGCATTATTGCATTGATCAGAATTATTATATTAAGTAAGGTTAGTTTGCAGAAGTGTATACACAGGACCTTCATGATTGAAGAGATCTTAAGTGCATCTTCTGTTTTAACATTCTGCGCCAATTTAAGCTGGTTATAGAAATTATGGCCAATCCATTAACACAGTGCCATGTCATTATGCTGCTGTTTTAGACAATATTCGGCTATGCTGCTATTCATGGGAGCAACACTCACTAAGCCCACTGCTACTTCCAGTGAAGGAAAGTTTCTAATGAAATTAGTGATTTAGTGACTTGATGACTTAACAATGGTGGATTATCTTTCTTATTCATTTCTTGGTTTGTTTATTATTTTTTGGGACTGTCTTACTTTCAGGTCATATTAGGAAAAAAACCCTATTCCAGATCCAATAGCAGCATTATTGTGAGTAACACTTATTGGAAAAACATTCACTGACAAAAATAGTTGTTGTATGTTAGCAGGAAACGGATGTTAAAGTAAGGGAAAAAATCAAATGTCATCTAATAATAATAAGTTATAAAAAATTTTTTTTATAACTTGATAACAACATATTAATACTGTTCTACATTAAACAAGTAGGACTTCTCTACTGACCTTCTGATATACAAATATATATGAGAGATGTATTTCCTATTGGGTTCTCTGCTCACATACTGTATATCTCAGATCTGGATAGGTGAGATATGTGACTTTCATAAGAAGCATACATGTAGGGGATGTATTTTTTTTTTGTAATCTTGGTGGAATTGAGGCATGTTTATTTTAATGTATTTATAAAACTAATACAATAAAAAAAGAGGAAAAAGTAACAGGCAATGTATGCTTGACACAAAGTTGCACAATGGACAAAAGTTTGCTGACCAAAGTGTGTGTTGACAAACATATACTGCAATTAATCCATCTTGATAATAATTTTTCTATAACTTATATGATACATATTTAAATATATTTTCAATGGTGTTATACATAGTAAGCCAGAAAAGTAGTTTTAGGAAAATATATTATTTGTTACATAAAATCATATTTAAATGAAGACTGCCTGTTGCTGTTTTTTATCACATATTTGGATTAAGGTTTTCCAGTAAAGGAAGAGAAGAAGAATGAAAAGTTAATTACCATTTGCTTCCTTAAAGGTGGCCATAGTGATCTGAAAAAAAGAAAGGAAATCAATATGAATAAATTATTCTTTACAAATATTATGCTACATTCACAAATATTATGCTACATTTTGATTTTCACATGTGGCTGAGTAGGACAATTTGAAAAAGTCACTAATGAAGTCCACGTGTACTCCTTCTGCTTTTGTGGAAAAGAACCAAGGATTATGCTCCTGTTTGAAAGAAGCACAGTATCCAGATGTGGATATAGGTAGGAAATTATTTTTACTATTGTTTGCTGGCCCTGCGCTGATTAGATAAGATATCTTGGGACAGTAGTTAGTGCTGCTACCTTGCCATTTCAATTTGCACAGTTCATAGCCAACATACTTTCTTGAGCAGTGGGTGGTTACAAGACTTTAACTTTAATTAAATCTTTATGGCTGCTTTTTGCCAGATGATGATGATGTTGATAATGATGATGATGATATCATAGAGTATCACAATGATCTGATAAAAATCACCACAGACCAGGCACCAGCATCTCATAGTTTGATTGATTTTTTGTAATGTAAGAGGTGCATGAATTTGCAGGTTTCGTTAGATATTTGTAAAACAGCAACAATAATTATTAATTAGTTACAGCAAGGTAATGTTACCATTAGAGAAGTCTGCCCTCATATAGGGAAATTCCAGTATGGGCCCACCAGAATTTTCATGCCAAAAACATCTGTGGTATGCCAGTATTAAATAACCAAGCTGGAAATCTTGATTTGGACACCTCTAACTCTGGAGGGGAAAAATCTGCAAGCTCTTCAAAGGCAGCATGTATGTCATCAAAATACACAAAACATCCAACTTATACCATTTTAAGGTGCAGGGGAACCTACTATATTATTATTGTATAATAAAATTAATTATGTTGGTGAAACATAGTCAGTAGCTGAAATAGGCATACCAAAATGCATAACTCTCTTACCTTATAAAAACGGTATAGAAGCCAAAGAATTGATTTCCACTCTGACAGAAAAAGTAAAAAATATATGGTTCTGGTTCACAAAAACTTCGGAACAGACATTGGAAGACATTGCCAAATCTATTAAATTCCAAATTCTGAAATAGAATTCAAGGAAATGTTGGATTTTACAGAAACAAAATGGCTCCATATAGCTGTGTGAAAACAACACAGGTGGGCGATAGTAACAGTGTGTCCTGAGTTCTTGTAGTAACAGTGTATCTCAGGTTCTTGCAGGTTACACTACTTTTCTTAAAGTAAATATGAAGAAGTAAAGCAATGTTTGAACACCTCTGTATATCTGAAAAATAGTGCTCTACTGCTTTATGAAATGACAAGAACTCTTTACAATTAAGAGCCAGTACAATAAGATAAATTAAGCTATACTATGCAGAGATTAATTACTAATACATTTGCAGAAACTATGTGATACATCAGAATCAGCTCTAGCCATTATTTGTGCAAAACAGGATAACAATTCTTTATTGACTCTGTCCCCTGAGGAAATAATACTGTGTTCAGGACAATGGGGGTTAACACACTACTAGGTTTGCGTACCTAATAAACTGAACACCTCATAGGTACATTTTAGACTTGCTTGAATTAACTTAGCTTTACATATTTGCAATGAGAGAGGATACGCTTATGTTTACAAGACACCATAGATGATAGACTTAAAAATACATTTGCAAGGAATGAATGCTCTATCATACATTTTATCAAAAGAAAGGAAATTTGAAAAACAAATCACAGTTTTGAAGGTAAGATCAGTCTGGTATTGACATGATATTAGTCCAGCAGTCAAGTGGTCTTTTTAGCTTAACAAGAACACCAGCTATACTTGTAAAAATCTGTCTTACCAGTCAGTGTGAACTCATTGCAATTCTCTGATGATTTTATCCAAAGTGACTTTCAAATCAAGTACAGTTGTACTATGGGGTCCATTGACAGACTAAGTGGTCAGTTCATGTTAGTCAGAAATGGAAATTGTTAGAAAATTATTTAATCTTGCAGTTTAGCATCTTGGCTACACTTCTTATTGAATACTGAAAAAAACAACATTCTTATTTATTTCAGGTGACTTAATTGGTCAATAGGTGGTGTCCTCATCAGAGTAAATGTTTGAAATGGGATATAAAACAAAACCAAAATTCACAGTCAGTCTGTGGATTTCTTCATAAGGCTGTGTCCTTGTTGAACTGGACAGTAGTTAGGGCATCCAAACTCAACCAACTCACAAATCAGCACATGGCCCCAACGCTATTTAACTTCTTTCTGCTCCCTGTCTCTGTCACTGTCTCTCTCACTTCCTCTCAGGGTATGTTAAATATCTATGTTTACCAGCAGTGAAAGCTTTGAG
The DNA here is from genome assembly GCF_016835505.1 of Polypterus senegalus. NCBI lineage: Eukaryota > Metazoa > Chordata > Cladistia > Polypteriformes > Polypteridae > Polypterus > Polypterus senegalus. The sequence continues at coordinate 78,116,603 of NC_053161.1, forward strand.
AAGCTCACTTCCAGAATCTAAATTTAATACATCAGTGGCTTCAAATAACCCTTAAAAGTTGACTACTTGGTTATTACTATATCATACAATCATCTTCGGAGTCAGGAGCAGATATACAAAGCTAAGGAGCCAAAACATCACCCTTCAGCATTATTGCACTCTGCATTAGGCATCAAGGAACCACCTGCTTTATGTAGGACTAGCCAACCCGCGGCATACCATATGCCGCATAATCAGGCTGGTTTTTTAATGATTTTTAAGCACAGGGAGAAAATGAACATTTGAAAAATCGGTAATGTAATAAATCAGCAAGAAAAGCAACATTATAACAATGCTCGGAACAAACAAACACACAATCGTCCGTGACTGAAAACTGGCGGACCGCCATCGCTCATGTGCCTACCTCCAACTTGTCACTTGAGTCGTTGTCGTCTTTGCACAGTCCAGATGCACCTGTGACTCACGTAGACTTTCCGTGTTCCTGCAGGAGCATCTAAGAAGACGCATGTTTATCGCGGATGCGAATTGCTGTATGTAGCGTGTAAAACAGTTTGCTATGGTGCACGTGGTCGTGCGTCGTAACCGAAAACTCAGTTTTTAAAGATGTCTTACTTCATTGTGTTTTAACCTCAGTTGTAAAGGATTGTTTTAAGGATCCCATGGGATACCCCTCGCAAACCGTTTTACACGCTGCATATGCTGATTCACCTCCGGCGTAGCTCCTTCCTGCGTGCGCCATAGGTGTCTTACTTGTCGGCGGCTTAGTTAATCCACGCCCCTTCCGGCGTGCTTTCCATGGGTGTCTTGCCTTAGTGAATTATATATATAGATACGTACATATGCTCCTCCCTGTTGTGCAATTCACAATGGTCAATGGATCCACTCTGCTAGGTATCACATTTTTTTTTGTTTTTATTATCTTCTAGTCAGTTTTCAAGGTGAGGTGTGTAAATTCCTCACAGAAAGTGAGCAGTCAGACATTTGAACACAGGACACAAGACAAAGAGATAAATTGCATTTTTCTTGAGGATCTGTAATACTGCATAACTAACCACTATATTACCCCTTACCAGAGAGAATTACCTTAAATAAAGAAAAAACTTACAGTAGTGGATTTGCAGATGGTACAGCTAGCTGCAAATTCTCCATTTGGATCCACTGTATGGCAAGTACAGTAAGCCTTTGCATTGTTAGGATTTATAACTTCAGTGAAGGTACTTTTTAAAATAATTTTGTAGATTCCAAAAATCACTTAAATTATCTAACCTATCATGTTACCCTTCATATGTGTCAATGAACGTGAAAATGTTGAAAGTAGTTTAAAGTAATTTATTTCACATATTTCATGGAAATATGCATTGTACCTATAATACTTGATCATTCTTCATTTTCAGTTAAGTTAACATCTGGTCTATATAACACTAAATAAGTTTTCTATTTAATTCCATCCTTCAGATAGCCCATACTTGAAAGAGTAGAAAAAGAGTGTCTGACACCACAAAGCTGCATTGCCAGTCCAGCAGGCCAAACCTGACACTTCCAGCTTTCAATATTTTTTTGACCTGAAATGAATCCCATTCATTTAACTGTCATTGCTAAGTAGTCTAGAGCATGTATAATGCTATCTCATATCAATGAATCTTTGTCTTAGTTTACAGAAGTTTCAATTTTTCTGACCTTGGCCACTGACCCACCCACAATCTTAGCAATAATGCTCTGTTCGTTCTGTCACATTTCATTGCTTGGCTAAAAGACCACCTATCAAAAATCCCAACTTGAAATCATTAGATTGTGTCAGTGCTTCCAAATGTATATATGTTTTAGCAATTTGTATAGCCTGTCTCTGACTGTATGAGAAATCACCTATGTAATAAATTCATGCCTTGCGTTTTTTCTGTGAATTAATGTTTTAATTTAATAAGTCACACAAAATTTTACATGTATAATGAGGCAAAGTCAATCACATTAAACACTAAATATTATTAATTATACTCTTATCTAAAGTCATTTTTAATAACTATTTTTAATTTAATTAATTTTTAAAACTTGCAGAAAGTGCATTTTACCAGGCTGACATCTTATGTTCTTGGAGCAGATATCAGAAGCTTTCTCATTAGTAAATGTACCATTCACTATTAATAAATGACTATTGTGTCAGGAACTTTTGTTATCTCCATTCTCCATAAAAGCATGGGCATAAAAGTGTTCCCAGCCATTACTACAAACAAAACGGGTACAATTACAGATAAAAAATGACCATGTTTGGGTGGAGTGTTCATAATTTGCACGTCTTGAGGATGTGGGAAGAAAACTAGAGTACAAAAACAGAAATGAATCAAATGGGCACCACATACATACTAACCAAATCTGGGACTGCAACACTAAGTGAATGTGCCGTCCAAGCAAAGTTGTAAGTATACCAATAAAACTGGATTTTTATTTAATAATAAAATTCTTCATGTTAAAGCTACTTCTTCAAAATCCTGATATATATTAACTTGTTCCAAGAAATTGTGTTCTAAAGTGAAGGGAACCAGTGTTCAAACATGAAAACAAAAGCCTTTAACTTACTTAACATGTCCACTTTTAAGCAGCACTGGTTTTGATTTGCCTTCAATGTTTCTGAGGCATGCTTGTAACAAAAAAATGTAAACAGGAAGTGAAAACTATGGTAAGAATACATTTCCTGTTCACTTGTCTGCTTACAGCAGCTGCCATGGATGAAGTTTTGACATTTACTCCAGGTGCACCCTTTATCGTGGTACACATAATGAACCATAAGGAAACTTATTCTGAAAAAATATTGCATTATTTTTTAATAATTGTTCTATCTTTCTTCTAAATCAAAACAAAACCCAAAATCAAAGTTAAAACACACGGTTGTTTGATCATGTTTCTAAACCAAAAATGCCTAAGACATATTAGAAAACATTTCTGCAACAAGAGTGCTTTGCTAAATTATGTCATTTCAATGAACCATCACCTAGCAACCCAAAAGTGCATCCTAAACCACAGGTTCTCAATACTAACAAAAGTAATTTTTATTATGGCTTAGTCACAAATAAAAATAACACTAAGCACATATACAAAATTCTTATATGACTGTGGCAAAACCATACCAACACCCAGAGTTCTCATTGCAGTTCTTTTCTATTTTCCTTCCTCTTTTTTCCTTATTGCACAAGTCTGAGCACCATACATCAACCCTGTCTTTATAACTGCTTTGTTTTGCTTGGTATCCTTTTATCACATACCATCATTGAAACCTCTTGCAATTTCTCATATGCTGTCTTATTTTAGCACTTTTTTCTACTTTAAAGCTCCCATCTTGGGTTATATCTGACCCCAAATATTTAAATTTCTATTCTTTTTTGAGATTTAAGCCTGGTCTATCTTGTATTAACAGTTTCTCCCTTTCAACCTGCTGCTATACAGCTACTTTTCTCCATCTTCTATTTCCATCATTTCACACATCATTTTCAACTTCCCTTGCTTTTGCTAACATCACCGCTCTCTTTGTCCTTCTGTTTCTCTCCTTGTACTCTTTTTCCTGCATTTTGTTATCCTATGCAACTCCTCCTTACAGTGCTAAAAGCCATATCCATATGATCATCCTACCAGTCCTCTGCTTCTTCATTGCATTCCAGATATCCTCCCCTTTGCTGCTTCTGCAAATTCACAACTAACTCTTCTTTTTTTTTTTTTTTTGCACTCTCTAAATTGCTCTGTGTTATTGGCCATCCTATCCCAAATTTAAATCTTTGGACTTTCACATCTCTTCTTAGGATTGTTTCACCTTGAACCCATTACCAGAAGCCTGTGCGGTTTTAAACAGGCCTCTTCCTGTTATTACTTTACAGTTTACTACAGATTTCCTGTCAGTTATTTTTACCATAATGTAATCTTTCCATTTTGAACACAGCTACTCTCATAGGTCATCTGATACTGCTTTTCTTTAACTACCCCTTAATTTCTGCTTCCAGGTCCTCTCTAAATGCCTCTTTCTCTTCTTCTCATAATCCAAATCCAAGGTGAATGCCAATATTACATTACTGGTTTAATTTCTCAGCATAATCTTCCCCAGACTAATCTCTAACCCTCCTGATATCAATGAATTTACCTCTGGATTCTTTCCACTCGATAACTCCCTCACCATTTTTTGTTTCCATTTCTGTAATCCACAATAATTTAGAATCAAAATTGTTCCTTTACTCCCTAGAAATTACTCCATTCAACTTTGTTTTCTGTAGACAGTACAGATATGTATATCCACCTATTCCCCAATTTATCCACAATTTCTCTTGTACTGTTGTCATAGACAGTAGATTCCAAATACCAATCGTCAAACTCATTTAGCCACAATTGCGTTCAATGTGGTACACCTTATCCATTTCTCACTTCAGCAGGGGAATTCAAACAAATGTTGCCTACAGGGATGTATATTTACAATTTGGCATTGGGGTTTATGACTGCATGTTCTTGCTGACATCAACCATTGTTTGGGCAGTGGGCCTGAGCCATTGACTAAACAGCCTAACTGCAAACAGTATTTTTCTAGTATTCTATAGAGGGTCTAATTTTTGACTAAAGAGTTCAAGGTACATGGCAGAAGTTTGCCATTTATGCTGGACAGGGATAATATGAACATGGCTAATTTTGTGTTTTACTTCCCTTAGTAATCATATTCTGGTTTTTGGACACTTTAGATTTACCTTTCCCCCTCTTACCACCTGCAGAAACTGGGAGGGAATTAGACAAAGATGTGGTAGTAGTGTTTACTGGCAGAGCTGGATCAATGACAGAACATGCCTAACAAAAAAATATGTGATCATTCTCTAGGTTTTGATGGTACTACATTATTGGCAGGGTGATCCCAGTGCCCTTGACGTATTTTGAATAAGTTACTTCTGTATCTTTTAGAATGTCCAGTTTGTTAAATATTTATAAACTGGACCATTTTCACAATTACACCAGCCTAATTATATTGAGATATTAGCTCAACAAAGAGTTGACTAAAATTTGTTTCATAGTTGTTATTGAGTAGCTGACGAATACTTTAAGAAACCTCACAAATGCGTGAATGAGATGACATGTATTGGTTACTGGGTTGACCAGAAAATTTATTTTTTAAATTCCGGGAATGTTTGCAAGATATTAATGAACATACAGAAAGGTACAATATCACATAGAAAACATACATTTAAAGGTGATCCTCTACTTTAATTAAAGCATTACACCCAATTGGTATTGATATTTTGAAAACATTGTAGCATTTAAATTTTACTGTATTTGTTCTAAGGATTCCAATCTTTGCTACAGACACACACCCCATACCATTACAGCTTCACTTCCAGCTTCATTTGTTGGAATGTAGCATGAAGGATTCGGGGTTTTTGCTTTGATTCTTCCATCAAAATGAATTAACAGGAAAAGTTGATTCATCAGACTAGACAATAACCTTCCCTTTCTCCAGTGTCTAATATTTTTATTCTTTGCTCTCTGCCACAGCATGTATTCTTCTTTTAAATGATAAAACTGGAGCTCACTTGGATTGTCTATTGCATTACCATGGCAAGGTAAAGTGAGTTATCTGATTTGACTCTTTTGGCATTACTAGTATATTAATCATTTAATTCAATTAATACAGCCTGTTACTCTGCAAAAGTCATGTTGCCTTCCATTGGCTCCTTTTATCAATTGACTTTTTCCAACAATAGGATTACCAGTGGCAGGTTATTTTAACACATTAGTGCATATGATTAATTTTAAATGGTATAACGTTTTTCTAAACCAATTGTTTTTAAGCTGAGGACTGGGACCCCCACAAGGCTGACATTACTAAATACATCAGTTTAAGTTGCTCAGTTTTTAAACACAGGTAATTGAAAATGTTTTTTGGTTGTTATATAAAAGTAGTTGTATATCAGTGTAGTTATACAAAAAAGCAACACGGAACATTAACAGCTCTTGGGTGATGTATGATAGAACGTAAAAGGAACATCAATCTCATTACTCAGCTATGGTGCGACTCCACCGATCCATCTTACAGTGCTGCTGCTGTGACACTCCACTTCCATCTTTCAAAATCAATGTCTTCCACCGGATGAATTTTAAAAATAATTTACAACATGTATAATAAAATGACACAGATTTAAGAATTCATATTAGGATTAGTAATATTAATAAATGACAGAAAGCTGTTGTTTCAGACACAGTTTCCATTGTTTGGTAACCTTTATCCTTCCTTTAAAAACAAATATGGGACTGGATTGTTTTTAAAAGGAAAGCGTGGTGGTTAAAGTTATCAAAACTGGAACCTGACAATAACGACTGATAAAACATAAAGACACTAAGCTTTCTAATTTATATTCCTTATCAAACTATGCTGCTGTTCTTACATTAAAAACAATTCATTAAAATGTGATGTGTATAAGGAGAATTAAAACACATGCACAACCACAGAAAAAAAAAACTCTTTGTAATCAATTGTTAAAATCCCCAGATGCAATATTAGGGGCAGGGTGGGAGTTGGGAAATCTTACTTCTAGTTTTGCCTACTAAGAAGTCACAAGTTAAGAATTTCAGACAGACAGAAAATGGGGATAATTCAAAATATTTAAATTTCTCAATCATCCATCCATTTTCTAACCCGCTGAATCCGAATACAGGGTCACGGGGGTCTGCTGGAGCCAATCCCAGCCAACACAGGGCACAAGGCAGGAACCAACCCTGGGCAGGGTGCCAACCCACCACAGGACACACACAAACACACCCCCGGGCCAATTTAGAATCACCAATCCACCTAACCTGCATGTCTTCGGATTGTGGGAGGAAACCGGAGCGCCCGGAGGAAACCCACACAGACACGGGGAGAACATGCAAACTCCACGCAGGGAGGACCTGGGAAGCGAACCCGGGTCTCCTAACTGCGAGGCAGCAGCGCTACCACTGCACCACCGTGCCGCCCCAATTTCTCAATCAGGGCAAATTTAAATATCACATAAGTACAATATCTTTTGCTTATCACTTTAGATAAAAAATGCATGATGCCACTGTTAATAATTCTAATATCAGGTAGAACAATCTTCAGCAGGCTACAATCCATGAATTTACAACTTGACTTATGTCCATAAATGAAACAAAGTCTATAGCATTAACTACCTGTTTATTGCAAAATGGACCTTATCAGACTATAGAGCTCAAAATTTAGAGAGACACCATTCAGTGAATTCTGACAATTTGTATGCATTTACCTTCACATTGGACAATTGTGTCACTTATTAAGGATTAATATGAAAGACACAAGTCTTTGTCATTTGAGCAACTAAGAAGTTGTAAAGGAATTCCATTCACAAGGGACTGCTGAACACATGAAACATCTTGGTTAAACAAATGATTAATCAAAAGATGTTGCAATTAATTGTGATTAAAATTTTTGATTGTTTGACAGCCCTACATCAAATACAATACGATGAAAATGAAAATGCTATTAAAATCTTCCAGAGGTTGCTGTTTCCAATACACTCTTCCAGGTTCATCTGGTGCCAACTACCGAGCTACAGTCATATATTTGTAGTGTCATCCCTAAGTGAAGGTGTAAATATGAAAGATCTTTAAAGTTAGAAACACAGAGGTTGGATGTTAAGAAATTACATTAGCAAATACACATTGACAAAAAAGTTTTTAATAAATGTAAATGAAATTTCAATTCACTTTCAACACCAGACTTATTTAAAAGCAAGGACTTTTTCCTCAAATTTTTTTCTTTTTTTAATGCACAGTAAAGCATCTGTTCCTTAAAGCTAAACATAGGTAGCTTATTGGAAAACAGTGAATATACAGTACAGTACAGTGGCCATCAAGAAGGGGATGCATAGATGGTCACATAGTGAATATAGCACCTTCTGGGGGACACACTTGTGCTTTCATTAGGTTACACTTCTTTTATTAACAGACCACTCTGTACACCAATATTAAAAACAGATCTTAAGACTAAATAAATTAAAGTAGTGTTTGAAGAATGCTTAATTTTTAAATATTTTTTATGCAAGCTGGTGAAAATTCCATATTTGGTGTTGTAATAAATTGCAGCAACATAAACATTTAAATATACTGAAAGAGTGCAGCATTCATTATACTGTATATCAAGTGGCTTATGTGAACTCCAGTCTACAATAGTTCATACAGTCACAGAATATTGCACTCTTTCAATAAATCCTACAACAATAACAATGTGCATGTATCTATGCCATGTTAATATTCTAATTTTAAGCTTCTGACATTTGATCTGAGAATGTTTAAACTGCTTACCTACTAGCTTTATGAAGAGACATTCCATTGTTAAATCAGACCTGAATTTATAAAAGTAAAAAGTGCTGTTGCCATTGAGGATTTACAACTCTGTTGTAATGAAAATAAAATATGCAAGGCTTACCAAAGATGTCTTAAGCATACCTATTAAGGAATAAAAAATGAATTCTTTTCATAGCATCAAAGCCAAACAGGTACTGGGATTTAAAAGCTGTGCAGTGCATCAAGATATTATCACTCTTCTATTGCTCATACAGGTGAAAATGCATTTTTCCTTCTTGGATTCAAATATAACAACAGCACCAAATTACTTCATTTCCCTAACAATCACCCAACCCCCTATCCCATATCATTATTAGAAGATTTAGTCCAGCTGCCCTTATATTCTAAAGATAATGGAATTTTCTTTATTGCTAACAAAATATGGTCATCTTTTATAAATAAGGTACGGGCCTTAAAAGAGAGCATCTCCTTTATACCATTATTCTTTTCAGCATTTTATCATTAATAAAAGATTCCTATTTTGAGCTAAGCTCTTCACTGCCATATCAAATTGTACAGTACATTATACCAACAAGTGAAGAGGCAACAAAAAGCCAAAAAATAACAGTGTCACTTTCATTAATACAGTCAGTACCCATCTAGCCAATCAAATGGTTCACTCTAGCTTGGATCCTGTTTTCTATTTAAGCATTTCAAAAGAGGTCTAAGGGTCTTATCTGTACTGAATGAATGAATGATGCCCTCTGTTCTGTTTCCAGACACTAATGGCCAATAAAGGCACCAAACCTTTTTCTCTTACAAATGCAGTGGTCAGGAAAGATTCAATCACATTCCATGTTTAAAATGTATTTGGTATATAGTATCTGACCTTTTACTACTTTCTTTATGATTTCATCTAATTAAAAAAAAATCTAAAACACAAGACTTAAATTGATCTTTCTGTATAGTTAATGACTTAATAAATTGCTGCTTTTTGTCCTCATAAATGCTGAGTGTTGCACAGTCTAGTTCCTAACCATTTACACCGTCCTATCTTATTTTTTAACAACAGCTGCATTAGACACCACTTTGTCAGTCTTCATTACACAAATGTCTAAGGCAATTAAACAAATTTTCATTAAATACAATTTTCAGAGTAATCATTTCACAATTCAAATCATGCAGTGACTTATACTAACCATTAGAAAATTACTATCACTCAGGAATGTGGTTGTTACCAAATTACTAGTTACAATCTGATGGTTGAAAAGTAAAAGCTTTCTAAAACTTGTGCTATGTTAAATTGTTCTGGCTGGTGAAGACAATGATCTTTTTAGCATTAACTACAAAATACACAGGTCAGCAACAATGTAGGTTCCCCTCATGCCACCAAAATAGTTCTGACCCATCGAGGCATGTACTCCACAAGACCTCTGAAGATGTCCTGTGGTATCTGGTAAGAAGGCATTAGCAACAGATCATTTAAGTTCTATAAGTTGCAAGGTGAGACCACCAGGTATCTGGCTTACTTTTCCAGCACATCCCATAGATGCTCAGTCTAATTGAGATCTGGGGAAATTGGGGGCCAAATCAACACCTTAACATCCTTGTCATGTTCTCCAAACCATTCCTGTACAATTTTTGGAATGTTTCAGGGCACATTATGATGCTAAAAGAGGCCACTACCATCAAGGTATTCCATTTCCATGAAGGGGTGTATGTAGTCTGCAACAATTTCTAAGTAGGTAATATGTTTTAAAGTGCCAGGAGCAAACATTTACCAGCAGAGCATTACATAGAGCAACATTCTGCCTCCATTGGCTTGCCTTCTTGCCATAGTACATCCTGCTGCCATCTCTTATCCAGGCAAACAACACATATCCACCCATCTGTCCACATGTTATAAAAGAAAATGTGATTCATCAGACCAGGAAACCTTCTTCCATTGCTCCATGGTCCAGTTCTGGCACTCATATGCCCATTGCACTTGCTTTTGTCAGTACACAGGTGTCAATATGGGCACTCTGACCTGTCTGTTGCTACGCTGCCCCTTAGGCAGCAAGCTGTGATACACTGTTTTGTCTGTCACCTTTGTCTCATCATCAGCATTAATGTTTTCAGCAACTTGTGTTACAGGAGCTGTTCGGTCAGATCAGACCAAATGGGCTAGTCTTTACTCTCCACAAACATCAATGAGCATTGTGAGCTCATGATCCTGTTGTCAGTTCACCGGTAGTCCTTCCTTGGACTACTTTTGGTAGGTACCTAACAGGAACACCCCACAAGACCTGCTGTTTTGCTGATGCTCTGACCAAGCTGTTTAATCATCACAAGTTGGCCCTTTTCAAAGTAGCTCAGATCCTTGCTCTTGCCCAATTTTCTAGCTTCCAACACATTACCTTCAATAATGGACTGTTCACTTGATCCCTAATATATCCCATTCCTGGACAGGTGCCATTGTATTGAGACAATCATTGGTATTCACTTCATCTGTCAGTAGTTTCAATGTTGTGGCTGTATGTGTGCCATTTTAAGATTAATGTCTGATTTGAATTGTAAAAGAAAACATGCATTAAAGAGACTGCAGATCATATACCAATCACCGCCCAGCATAGAAGTTAAACATTTGAACATGCTGCACCACACTTCCTTGTGACATCAAAGTATGAGGCTACCACACTGCTCCTGGGGCCTCATGTATAACGCCATGCGTAGAACTCACACTATTACATGGCGTAAGCACAAAAGCGGGAATGTGCGTATGCACAGAAAAATCCAGATGCAGGAAACTATGTGTACGCAAACTTCCACGTTACACGCTACATTAATCCCGATCAGCGTGAAAAGTAACGAACGTGACGCGCCTGCTGTCCCGCCCCAACTCCTCCCAGAATTATGAATATGTAAATCAATATTAATAGCCCTTAAGCTCAGTGTTCTGTGAAAAGACAATGGCAAAACCATGAGGAAAAATAGAACAATTTTAGCGAATACCAAGTGGAGGCAAGAAAAAACATACTATTTGTTGGTTTAAACAGTGGTATAAACAAGAAAAGTAAGCTGATCGAGTGACAAAGCGTGTCGGAGGAACTTAAAAGCTCAAGTTCACAAGGTCACACAGTGCCCGAAATAAAAAAGAAGTCGCATATCAAAGTTGCCATGGAAAGGCGAGTCATAGCCCACCGTCTGAGTGTCATTATTAGGGTATTAGGGTAGGGTTTTCTCTGTAGAGAAAAAAAAGGCACGCAGTGGGGAAAAAGCATGAAATGTCAACTTTAATCTCGAAATTTCCACTTTAATCAGGTAGTTTATTTTGTCATTTTGTCAAGGTAGAACATCATAAACTTAATCTTAAAATCGTTTAATTTACTAGTTTCTCAAATCCCATCGTAACTGAAGTAGTACGTTAAATGCTTTGTTTTTTATTTGATCTTCTATGTGCTCTATGTGTGTGAATCACTACTTGCTTCTTAAACCAGCTCTCTTCCTCTGACAGAACACAGAATCCATTACATTCGTGATATTACAGCTCTCTGAATAACTAAAATACTGAGATGTATGCGTGATATCATTTTCATGATAATAGGAGTTAAAGCACGTTATTAAACATGGGAACATGGTGGCGCAGTGATTGTGCGCAACCTTCGATAAAATAATTTATTGCAGCAGTACTATCTCTTTCAAACGTACTAACCTCCAATTCCTGTCCTTCCTTTTCTTTCTTCAAATACCCAATCGCCACACAAACAGCACTGTAATAGATGTTAAGCCATCTGTAAGCTTATAACGCTGATTCTTCAAAACTTTTAAGGAACATTGAAATATCTTATGTAGTAGTACTGTAAATGTTTAATTATTCTATCCTTCATGCCAGTACCAGTGAAGCATACAGTGCGAGGCAGGAACAATTCGTGAACAGAGCGCCAGATCCTAGCTAGCATAGCGACACCGCATCCTTTAATTATTAACAATATAGATTATTTAAATAAAGTTAAAGTTTTATTTGTATAATATAATAAACATATTTTGCTGCATTTCATCTTAAAAATGATATCCATGTGAGAAGTAGTTCAAATAGGAAACATGGCTGAGGCAGCGTGTGTTTGTTGCTGTATACCAATAATTCTCTGTCCAATCAGCTGCTCCGAATGGTGCAGTGAGAGTAATATGGAAAAGGATGATCCACTGTGGCAACCCCTAACGGGAGCAGCTGAAAGAAGAAGAAGAAGATACAGTGAGAGTAACAACGCTAAAGCAGCTATGGTACTTAGAATAGTTTGACCATTCTGTGGTCCATTATATTGTTACAGGTTAATTACAATTAGATGCATTAAACTAATAAACAATATGCGGTTAATTTCAGTGTATTTATAAAGCCACGTCAGGGATGTGGATCTGAAAAAGAAAGATAAACCACACAGGAACAGTAGCATTGCTTTGACACTGGGTGCCGCTAGTCTGCAAAACCGAGTGGAGAACTTGCGTACCGACAGGGTATGAGGTACCGTGGAAATGTGCGTGGCTTTACGCCAAGTTTAGGTTTTATACATCACGATTTGAACGTAGAAACGTTTGTACACAACATTTCTGTGTGTATGCAACATTTATGCATGAAGCTCCTGGTCCTCTGACTAGTGAAAGGTTTCTAGTTAGTAACTCTGTAAGTCCTTTGTGGTGCAAATGGCATATTACTAGAACTGCACTTACATTTACTTGCAGTATGTGGCTAATGTCTTTATCCAAGGCAACTTACAACATTTATGATACAATTAGTTACATTTCTTTTGGTTTTCTAATTGGAGCACAGGCAGGTGAAGTGACTTCCTCATGGTCATACAATGTCAGTAGCAGGATTTGAACTCACAACCTTTGAGGTCCAAAGGCTTAACCACTACACCACACTGTCCACACTTGGTTATGCTGGTATTGAAGTATGTGGTGATGAAGGTTGCTGGATCAAATTTCATTGCTGCCAGAAGGGATCCTACTCTGTTGGGCCCTTGAATAAGGCCCTTAACCTTAAAATTTCTCCAGGGGCGCTGTACAATAGCTGACCCTGCACTCTAACCCCCAAAGGTCATGCGAAAAAACAATTTCTCCTCAGGGATTAACAAAGTGTATCAAATAAAAAATATCCCTGAAAATACATCTCTAAATATGAAAAATGATGGAGAAATTCATTACACTGAATAAACTTGCATGACTGCAGTGGTTGCACATAACTCATGTACCCATTAAAACAACCTACATAGTGCAAAACAGGGTCACACTGGGCTGGATCCTAACACCATCAAGGATAAGACAAGAGCCAACACTGCTGTCAGTCCATTCTGGAGTACTCTAGAACTAACCACAATCACATATACTGATTCACCCAAATCAATGAAAGCACAAAGAGAACATGTACTCTACACAGATCATACGGATAAAGTAATCTGTAGACGGGCACCTGTTTTAGATTAGTCCAGAGAAGAACAAAAATTAATCACTTTCCTGTAAGCATTTGTTAATGATGTATTATTAGAAATATACAGGTATTTCAAATAAAAGAGTGCTAATGGTAGGCTGACAAAACAAAATAAATGAGAACTTCCAATGGTTAAAAAACAGGCTGTGAAGCAAGATAATAATATTTCCCAAAATCCTTAGTGATCTGGGTTTGATTCTCACACCAGTCATTTCCTGCATAATGTTTTCCTCTTTTTCAAGTGGGCTTTTCTATGAATAAAATGTTAGGCTAAGTAATAGTTGTAAATTACCTCATCTGTAAGTGAGACTGCGAACGTGACCTGTGATAAACTGATTTTGGTTCTTCTTACTGTTGGGGTAAGCTCCAGATCTCTGAAACATTACAGTGGAAAATTTTGTTTGTTTGCATGTCAATTTATTACATTAGTGTTAGTTAGTGTATCATGCCATTTTAGCGTAACAAAATAATTTAGTTTAGTGTGCCATGCTATTTTTGTGTATTGCAGTAACTCAAATAAATTGTTTTATTTTAAATGTAAATAAATCCCGCACTCAAAATTCTTTAGCTAGCAAACTAGAATAAGCATCTAAGTGCATAGACGAAATATACAAGAAAACAGGAACTGCAGTTTATATATAAAGCAAATACATGACATAATATTTATTAGAGTCACTCTGTTAACTGCTTTGAGAACTGTGAACTGATAACATAACTGCATTTTGTTATCTATTTGAGTTGTCATAGTGCCCAAGGCTGCTTTGAAACAAAATGGACTTGGAGTTATTTGAGAATGTAAAGAGTCTTGGATGAGTGAACTTGGAGCGTCTAAAGCTCTTAAGATGGAATTTGAAAGATCTCAATAGCATGTAGTCATGTTATATAAACACATTATGAACAGTACCTATGTATCCACACTTCTGGCGCCACCATTGCATTAGTTGAAATTTTATACAAAATTGTGAAAATGCACTGTCTGAGTAAATTTTCCAGCCTCCATCCAACCCCTGCCTGCTTAAGCTTATAAGACAATGCAACACATATAACACTCTAGGGTCAAATCAGGAAGCGCATGGTTTTACAGCTGCCATCACTTTAAATAAATAACAGTTATCATTTATTCAAGGATGTGATTAAATATAATACTTCACAATACACAGCTTAATGGCTAAGGGTGTGTATTTCCTTTGTGATCTGTTTATTAAATATACAGTACACACATCTGGGCTTTTTTAACGTATTTAACAGCTATCAAATTACTAAAATACTTTTGTAAGGTACATAACGTTTCTTCTTTCTTCTGTTTACTTTGTTAACAGGCAATATTTTTAAGAGTGAATTATTATTCATTTGTTTTTATTATGCATACATTTACCTTAATTATAGCCTACATTATCAATTAGCTGGTTTTATGAAGAATTCTACTGATGTACCATACTTTGGCAAGATACATCACATTTTCTGGAAAATACATGAATGAATAAGGAGCAGTTGAGCAGACTTAAACGTTAATCCCAAATATTAAAAGTAAGATATTAAGAAGAATTCAACAGTAGATAAATTATGTGCTAAAAACCAAGTTGCACATGAAAAAACAGCTGTATTAGTCATCCAAGACAAATAACTCCACTGCTACCACTGAGCTTATGAGAGTAACCAATAAAAGGATATTTGTAAAGCTAAAAGGCAGTGGAAGAGGAAAAATTGAAAAAAGGTGAAACATGACCTAAAGAGGTACTTTGAGTATTTTGAGTATTGATAGGACTGCAGAATAGGAGGTAAAGGGCATTACGAATTGTAAGGATGAAATAACATTGTGTCAATGTGAGGTTTCAGTTTTTTATTTTTAAAAAATTTGTAGACATTTCTAAAATTATGATTTTGCATTCTCATTCTGAGATACTGAGTGCTGTTTAATGAGGGAAAAATAGCTTTAAATGATTTTAGTGCAAGGCCGCAACATAGCAAATGTGAGAAAAGTATGTGTTATAGAAGGATACAAACAGCATAGGGGCTTCAGCAGATTTGTGGAAAATTACATTTTATTTAAGTAAATTATTAAATGAGGAAAGTAAAAATGTTAGGTATGATTGCATGATCCAAAATTTGAAAGTACACAACATGAGAAACTGTGGTCGAAATGTAACATCTTATTAAAGAAAGAAACATCCTCTAACAGGACAGGTCAGTAATCAGGCAGGAGAAAAGCTGTTCATTGTATCTTTTAATTACTCCTCACCAAATTGCCTTGGAGTGAACATTCTTCAAAAACAGTCTGTTACAGCATGAACAGAATGGTCATAGAAGCAAAGAATTCATTTTATAAACTGTTCAATTTACAGTGTCAGTCAAAGCATACATTTTACTTTGGTTAGTTTGTTGGTTCACACCCAAATGATTTCTATACAGTAAAATAAAAGTCTATTATATTATATTCTGGTTAGTCTTAAACCTTTTGAGATGAGCCACCACCCTTGAAATTTCTGTGCATATAACAATTGTCCATTCTCGTTTATAGGACATCTGCTGATTCCTTAGTCATCTCTTAGTCATCCTTCAGTACATTTTGTATACTACATCAACCTTTCTTCTGGTACATTCTTTATTTACTGACCATCTCAGTATTTTTCCTAAACCAATTCTTATATTCCAGTGTACATTTTGTTGTATCCTTGACCTTTATTTGGTTTTCCACATTTTTTAAACCTTTATGTTTTTTCTTTAAGATGAATGATATGTTACCCTAAAATTATTCTTCCACAAAACACCTTGGAGTCATTATGGACTCATCACTGCGTACATGGAGACAGTATATACATTAAATGCCATTAAGAAGGCCAGTACAATATTAGGTTATATAACAAAATGTGTGTAGACCAAGTAGGGTTATGCTCAAGTTATATACTGCTCAAAAGAACTAAAGGAACACTTTTTAATCAGAGTATAGCATAAAGTCAATGAAACTTATGGGATATTAATCTGGTCAGTTAAGTAGCAGAGGGGGTTGTTAATCAGTTTCAGCTGCTGTCGTGTTAATGAAATTAACAACAGATGCACTAGAGGGGCAACAATGAGATGACCCCCAAAACAGGAATGGTTTAACAGGTGGAGGCCACTGACATTTTTCCCTCCTCATCTTTTCTGACTGTTTCTTCACTAGTTTTGCATTTGGCTACAGTCAGTGTCACTACTGGTAGCATGAGGCGATACCTGGACCCTACAGAGGTTGCACAGGTAGTCCTACTTCTCCAGGATGGCACATCAATACGTGTCATTGCCAGAAGGTTTGCTGTGTCTCCTTGCACAGTCTCAAGGGCATGGAGGAGATTCTAGGAGACAAGCAGTTACTCTAGGAGAGCTGGAGAGGGCAATAGAAGGTCCATAACCCATCAGCAGGACCAGTATCTGCTCCTTTGGGCAAGGAGGAACAGGATGAGCACTGCCAGAGCCCTACAAAATGGCCTCCAGCAGGCCACTGGTGTGAATGTCTCTGACACAAACAACCAGAAAGACTTCATGAGGGTGACCCAAGGGCCCCATGTCCTCTAATGGGCCCTGAGCTCACTGCCCAGCAGCATGCAGCTCGATTGGCATTCGCCATAGAATACCAGAATTGGCAGATGCACCACTGGTGCCCTGTGCTTTTTACTGATGAGAGCAGGTTCACCCTGAACACGTGACAGAAGTGAAAGGGTCTGGAGAAGCCATGGAGAACATTATGCTGCCTGTAACATCATTCAGCATGAGCAGTTTGGTGGTGGGTTAATGATTGTCTGGGGAGGCATATCCATGGAGGGTCACACAGACCGCTACAGGCTTGACAAAGGCACCTTGGCTGCCATTAGGTATCAGGATGAAATCCTTGGACCCATTGTCAGACCCTATGCTGGTACAGTGGCTCCTGGTGCACAACAATTCCTGGCCTCATGTGGTGAGAGTATGCAGGCAGTTCCTGGAGGATGAAGGAATTGATACCATTGACTGGCCACCACACTTTCCTGACCTAAATCCAATAGAACACCTCTGGGACATTATGTTTTGGTCCATCCAATGCAACCAGGTTGCACCTCAGACTGTCCAGGAGCTCAGTGATGCCCATGTCCAGATCTGGGAGGAGATCCCCCACAACACCATCTGTCATCTCATTAGAAGCATGCACCGATGTTGTCAGGCATGTATACAAGAACACAGGGGCCATACAAAGTGCTGCGTACAATTTTGAGTTGCTGCAATTAAATTTTGGCAAAATGGACTAGCCTGCCACATAATTTTTTCACTCTGATTTTTGGGCCGTCTTTGAATTCAGGGCTCTGTAGGTTGATCATTTTCATTTCCATCAAACGATGTGGCATCCTTTCGTTCCTAACACATTACCCAGTCTATATCAGTATAGATATCCAGGAGGATTTCTTTTTCCCATTGAGATCTGATGTGTTTTCAAAGTGTTCCTTTAATTTTTTGAGCAGTTTATAATGAACTGGTAAAACCATAAACTGTAATACTGAATATAGTCTTGATGCCCTTTTTTAAAAAAAAAAAACATACACAGCCATGCAATTCCTGGGACTAGCCCAATTCTGGGACTAAGAGGTATGAGCTGTGAGGAAAGACTGAAGGAGCTGAACCTTTCCATGGAGATTATGAGGTAACGTGATTGGAGGTTTCAGAATTGTTTTGGGCAAATAGCACAGTGGATAACAGCTGTTACTTTGAAACGAGTTCCTCAATAAGAATACAGTGACATAGATGGTTACTTGCTAAGGGCAAATGTTAGAAAATGTTTCTTCAGATAGAACCATAGACGTATGGAATAAATTACCAAGATGAATGGTAGAGACTGGGAGTTAAGGGAACTTCAAACTTCAGTCAAAATAATTTTGAAAAACGTAGACAAATATGATTGCTAAGCTTGTAGAGCTGAATGACTTCTTCTCATCTAGACTGTTTAAATTTGGTTTTCTCTTCTGGTGGCTATTGTTAAAAGGTTGAATGAAAAGAGAAGCCTGTTAGTTTTTCAATGCAAAATTATCATACTTCAGTCAAATCAAAACGCTGTAACTGCTTTCTAAGAAGTCCAACCTTTACATTATTTACCCTTAGTGAGTTGGTCTTTACGGCAATAATTTATGAACTATGGAATATTAAGTTATACTTACAAAAGTGGAAACTGAAAAAAATTATTTTTAAACAAAATTGTAGATCTGCATTTTAAATGTATCTACTCTTTAAAAATAATTTATTCATAAATACAATTATGAAGGTTTCTGAGAAGCTTAAAAATACTGATGTAGAAAACAAATTTTAGACTGTGATCATTCTTCCATTTAAAAAAATACAATGAAGTTTTTTTTTCTTCATTAGGATTTCCTAGCAGTAACTACATTTCATCATTATCATTGTATCCATGACCTTCTTCAAACCTATCAAATAATTACTAAACAAAATTAGAATTTTTAGTTTTCACTGGTGCGTTGTTTTATGCAAAGGATACATATATAGGCTAATGTAAAGACTAAAAATAGTGTGTTTCTTCCCAAAAACTGAAATGAACTTTGAGCAATTGGAGAAAAAACATTATTATATGTAAACAATAAAGTTTTCATATAATTTATTAGAAAATAAAGATCAATTTCTGATTTATTATCCACATCATGTTTCTGATTAGCCATATTGCTATCATTATGCAAGTGTTCATAAAGGCTGATTGTTTGCATAAATGTTTAAACTTAAAACTTGTTATTGTGTACAGCTTTGCCTTTAACACAAATATCCCTCTTAAACTACGTGAATATCTCAGAGACATACATATTTATCAGTCATTGTGCTACCTTGAATGTCTTTTTGATAGAATATGAGCAGTCAAGGTGAAGAATACAATCTGTTAGTCCCTCAGTATTATATTTGTTTTTTAAGAGCAAATCTTTAAATTGTTTGAGCGGCAGAGAGATATCATCTCTATTCTTTAGGTTTTTCAAAGGAATGGTCATTCATCAGGCAGGGGTCAGAAACATGTTAGTCAAAAGAGATTGAGCACAAAAACCAAAATATAAAGCAAAAATTCAGTCACAGACCTTTCCAGAAGTCTTAAGAAGCAGTCTACACTATAAATCTTTGTTTTGGGAAATTAAATCATGTTATGATTTCCGTTGTCTGTCTCTTGTTATTTCAATTATTTGTTATTTTCATTCTATTAATTTTTATGATGTTGTTGGTGTCTGTCTGCCACCACCATTTAGCAGAGGTGTCTACTTTTTTATTGAAGGACCAATACTAGAATACAAACTGTAGCACACCACCATCTTTTATAGGGGCAGTTGTTCTGCTGTAAACAGGAAAGGGCAGATTTAAATAGAAAGGGGCAAGGAGATAAAACATATTGAAAAGAATCACTCAAAGGTTGATACCAGAAGATCCAAATGCACTGACATCAAAGCCCAAAAACAAAACCATAAATCAAACTCAAAAGTAATTTTTGAAGTTCTTTTACCAGGAAAAACCAGACAGATGAAATCCTTATGCAAATTCTCAATGAAGTTATCTTCAATCTTACATAGCAGATACTGCATTGTGAGTACCTTTAACCCAATGAACTGGTGACACCACAAGTTGTGATCCCACCACTACAAGCCCCTAGCAATGGTGTAGAAAACTCTCCACAAAATTAAGCAGGGAAATTAATCAAACAGTTATTTTGAATACATTTTAAAAAAATTAACTATTAACAAAAATTTATTTTACATATAAAACCCAAAATGGGCATAAGAAATTAAAAAAATATATAATCATAACTAAAAGGTTGATAACAATATAACTAGCAACATTACTATAAACAATATGGGACCACCCCTGAAAAGTAGAGAACATCTAAACAACAACAACATTTATTTATATAGCACATTTTCATACAAAAAATGTAGCTCAAAGTGCTTTACAAAATGAAGAATAGAAAAATAGAAGACAACAATAAAAAATAAACATAAGTCAACATTAATTAACATAGAATAAGTAAGGTCCGATGGCCAGGGTGGACAGGAAAAGCAAAAAAAAAAAAAAACTCCAAACGACTGAAGAAAAAAAATAAAATATGTAGGGATTCCAGACAATTAGACTGCCCAGTCCCCTCTGGGCAATCTACCTAACATAAATGAAACAGTCCTCTTTGTATTTAGGGTTTTTCATGAAAGGACTTGATGATGATGGTCACGTAGACTTCTGGCTTTCAGTCCATCAATGTTGGAGCATCATGATGCTTTGAATAGGTGGAGGTGGCGCAGGCCGCCACCACAAAGAAACCGGAAAAAAAAACAGAAGAGAGAGTTGGGGTCAGTACGGATTTTAGAGCCACTATGAATAGTTATTGTGATGAATTGAACATACAGAGTATCAGGATTAAGTTAAAGTGAAGTTATAAAAAGGCCAAGTTAAAGTAATGTGTTTTCAGCAGTGTTTTAAAGTGCTCTACTGTATTTGCCTGGCGAATTCCTATTGGCAGGCTATTCCAGATTTTAGGTGCATAACAGCAGAAGGCTGCCTCACCACAAACAAACAAATGTAAATAAATAAATGAATAAATAAAATGAAAAAAAAACATATAGCCAAAATAGCAAGAATAGTTGATTCTTCATTACCTTGACTCTTACTTATAGATTTTCCCAGTATTAATAAGTTTGCCTAAAAAATCATCCCTTGCCTATCTTGCTCTTCATTTTTCATGTTGGTGTTTTTATCTCTGTCACCTGTGAAATAAAATAAATGAAAGCTCAAGTAACATACTCTTCCTTCAGAAAAACATATTCTTGTGAGTCACATAATCATGATGTGGTGTTTGGAAATAATTTTCTGTGATTGGAAGATGGACAGAGTCCTATCATTGAACCTTCATTTTATTGAACAACCAGTGAACACATGTGCTGCTGCCTCCCGCATATAGTTTTACTCTCTTAGTCTATCCCATAATATTTCTAGTGCTAGGGCAATATCTACTGCATTACAACACACACAGTAGTTGAAGTGCTTCCATGTCCATAAATTGCAGAAACGTACATTTATACTAGTTTGAATGTAATGCTTTTCAGTGTCCTTTAAAGAATGAGGACTTTCAATAGATTAATAGGGCTTTGAAGTAGTGTAATGCCAATGCCATAGTTAGTATGGGCACTTACACTTGTAAAGTGCTTGAGCAGAGAAAGTTAGTGCCTTAAAATTTACATTTGCAATTTAAACCAATACCATGTTGTGTGTTACTTTAATAGCTCATGCAATGACAATCATCAATCACAATTCTAAGCACTTCCGTGTTGCTGATAGTGGCACCATGAGCTGGGCTTTAATAGTCACATGTCTCCAAACACAATTAATTCTGTGCATTTTTGTACTTGGCAAACAACATATGTGTGGCTGTAAAGATTTCCACATCTTGATGTGTTGACTGCTACCATTGTGATACAACACTCGTGCCTTCTGTTTACACTCCTGTGCTTTATTCTTTACACTGAGCTGCCTTCTTGTGGTCATAGTTCTTTCCTGGGAGTTTCCAGGTTACTCTTTAATTTTTTCAATAAAGTCTTCATTGGTAAATGTTCAAAGTGGTTCAGATGCTCCTGTGTTTTTTTGCCCCACTTTTCAATAATTATAGTAAGTCAACATTTTAGATCATCATCTGTCATCGATGCATTGATATGTGCCATCTTTGAAGGACTTCAAAACAAGAACTCTCCATTTAAGCCACTTTTTATATTGATCTGGTGTAACACGATTATAATTGCTCAGTTTTCTAACAAAATCTTAAATGCTTCCCTTTTTTCTGGTAATGACTTGATGTTAACCTTCTCATGTCTTTTAATTACTATTATACTTTGCTTGGCTTGTGCTGCTATTGTATCTAGCGCATTGTCTATTCTTGGGTCTTCCAAACCAATTGACTGATTTTAAAATCTTGATCTGCAGGGTCAACAGAGTTCTACATTTGAAACCAATTTGGAGATTAAATTTTCCTCAAACTTTCTTATCATTTCCAGAAGCTATAGAACTGCTTCAGTTTCTGTACTTTCAACAGAAGTGAATGATTTGAAAACTTTTGTTTCGTTTCTGCATCTGTAGCATATGGGGATGCTTATACTTGCCAAAACATTTTAGTGTGGAATTATCATCTACACTTTTGATTAATTTTGCTAAACTGTGTTGTTTGAAATGTTTAATTTTTCTGAAATTAGCAACTAATTAACAAAGAGATATAAATAAATAAATAAATAGCCAGCAGCCAATTAGCTTATCCAATACTATTAGCATCATTTGTCTTAAAGAGGCTCAATGTACTCTAGAAAGAATGGATAAATAATGAATTTGAACATTGACTAGGATCCAACCCATTCTAATATGCAAAGATTTTCAAATAAAAAGTAAAACACACCCTTGTATAAATTTCTGATATGGTGAAATGAAAGTAAAATTAAGTCATTTAATTAAATGATATGCCTCATTAAGAGCTAAAACTAGATTTGAATTAAGAAACTACTTTGAACCAAAGCCTGCAGCCATGTGGCACTGCAGGGCCAGTATTATTTAACTCTGCTGTAAGCCAAAAAAAAGTTCAAGCTAATAATTATAAAAAGCAGCTCATAGCAAAATTCACTTATTCACTTGATGAACCATTTTCAATGCATGTTATTTATCTCAACAACATGCTATTACATAGAGCTTTCTCCAAGTACTCACAATTCCTCTTATTAGTTCAAAATCAAGAAAGTCAGGCAAAATGAAGACTTAAGTATTTAACTGTAGAATATAAGGGAAGGTTTGCAACTGAGAGTGGATCGTGGCGAACTGGCATCATATCTGGAGTTATTTCTTATTTTGGGCTTAATTACTTGACCACATTATGCATTCAAATGTTTTCAATAACAATTCCAGCCTTATTTTACTATGATTGTCATAGTAAGTGCTGTATATCCTTACAATATTTGTTTCTGGAGTAAAGTATTAATGGTTTAGATGGTTAAATGGTAATCATAGGCATAGATATAATCTACTGAAGCTATTGAAAATGATTAATGTTCATATTCCAACATCAACATTCAAAACCTTTTAACAAATGAAATGAGAAAACACCACAGCATAGTAGCCCTTGAAGCAATTGATGCAGAGTCCTCAAAGGCTGCTTGCCTGGCAGAGCCCAAGGAGGATCATCAAGGCTTCTTTAGATGTTCTTGCAATGAGGACAATGTCATCTGCAATGCATATATGTTTTAGCCTCTGCCTATGACGTTGTCTCTGAATTCATCCCAGTTTTGCTCACCAATTACATTTTTAGTCCATGTCAAAAAGTGATGGGGGCTGGTACCATTCCCCTGGTATACCTCTTGACAGGTAATGTAACAGGTTCTTTAAACAACTGAATAATGGTGCTGGAGTCACAGTAGCTCTCAAGAAATACATAGATGACACCTTGACTTTATTGCATTACTAGATGATTTTTCCATGATCAACCATGTCCAAGATCTTCTTGGAGTCAATAAACATAAGTGAAAGTGAAAGGCAGTGTTCCCAGCTGGTCTAGATCAAGCTTGCATGGTCCATGCAATAACAATTCTTGTCGAATGCAGCTTTGCCTACTAGTTGTTGTTCTACCAGTTCAAATTCAGTTGAGGACCACCTTCATGAAGATCTTATAGGTAGCTGCAGGGGGAAATGAGATGACAGTCCTTTCGTTGGTCCTTCTCACTTTACATGAAGATGAAACAACGGTCAAGGTTCTGCACTGTGTGAACAGACATACAAACAGGGATGGAGGATGGAATCACCAGTCTTCGCAATGTTGAAAGTGATCTTATCCAGTCCTGCCTTTCACTTTTCATTGACATGATAGTGCTCCTAAGCTTTGACTGTAGGATTAATGGTGCTTCATCTCGCTCTTCAGTCCTTCGGTATTCGCCAGCATTAACACTAGAGAAAAGTTATAGCAACTGTAGGATTCCTCCACAATCTTCTCCATGGCAAGGCTTGATGTACGTAGTTGAGACTCCATGTTTGTCCTTGGAAGATGGTAGGACTACATTGGCCTCAGCCAGTTCTCCCTTCATCCTTCGGATGTTTAGCTGGCTTTAGCCTGTTCCAATGGTCTACTATTCTTGTACACCTTAATAACCTCTTCAAGCATTTTTGCAGCAGAATTTGCTTAGCAGGTAAAACTCTAGATGTCTTGATGGAATCTTGAAGGAATGGATATGTTAGCACTCTGTTCACAATTCCAGCTATGGCAGAGACAAGGGTAGTGTATGAGATGGATAGTCTCTGCTGTCAGTCATACTGGAAATGCCACGTTTCTTCTCATCTCCGTTGTACCTTCTGGGCAATTACACTCCCCCCATACATCACAACACAACATACACTTCACTCCCTCATTACTATAAGGTGCAGATTAAATTTACCATTTATCACTTGCTGGATTAAATGTATACTTTTAACTTTTTTTCAGTTTTTGTCAGTCGATTGCATGTATGCATATCCTTAAGCTATCCCTCACTAGCCGTCACTGGATGTCCGTAACACATGCGTGCATGATGATAACAACCACACCAAGCATTATCTTTAGTATTATAGCACAATCTTTTTGAGAAACAATTGAGTTTTTTTTTGTGGCAGGAATATGCTTCTATACATGGAAACTGTCACAATACAGCTACAAAAAGTATGGTTATTAGAGGGCTAACAAATAGATTACAGTTGAAAAGCAGATAACAACAATGAAAATATTTGCATATTTTGTATAAATTTTATTTTAGCTCTAACAGAGTACATAAAGCAAAGTAACCAAAAGCCCACACTAAAGTAATGAAAATATAAACCAAAACAGCAACTCCATAAAGATCTGTAGAACAGCTATGTAAGAATAATATAGATACTGGGATACTGCTTTATTTTATTTTTCTTTGGAAAGTTGTTTTTCACTTTGGTAATAATCTAATTGGCTTGTTCGGTTATTTGTACTTTGATTCACTTATTTTCCTTTATTCTTTGTTGATTATGTCTTTACTACCTAAAACTACCCAAAACATTATTTAAAGGGAGTGTTGTAGCAAAAAAAGATTTTTTTCTCATGAAAAAACATGGGCATCTCTGGAGATTAGGTCACTTGGATGAAGACCTGGGTATCACAAGAATTTGGTGGACGTCAGATTTATGAGGTCGAGGACTAAAAGTGTGAGAGCATATGTATGAACCACATAGGACTACTTTATTTAAGGCAGATAAAAAGGTTTGGGGACAGTTATCACTTTCTTCACTTATCTGTGTAGCTGCTGGACATGGATTGTTTCATGACTGATGATGATTATGATTTTAGACTGGGATGAGAATTTCTTTTATGGACTTCATAACACCCACTGAGGAGAAAAAAGAAATTAAGCAAATTGCAGCTCTGCCAATAAACAAGTTAGAAAATGTCCATCTTAAAAATACCAATTTCTGAAAGTGAAAGTCTGGAAATAAATTAACAGTAAAGTTGTAGAAAATGTCATTTAATAATAATAATAATAATAATAATAATAATAATAATAATAATAATAATAATATTAATAAAGAGTTGATACAGAGTAAACATACTAAAACCTGTGCCCTAACCATGACCATGCCTGCTTTAATCCTATTTTTAGCCCAGTGATATTTTCTGTAACATATTGGTAAAAATAAGATGTTTAGGCTCACTGTTAAATGAAGCCCAACTAGTTTAATGATGAGTTGGGGACAATTTTGCTTTGTCTGAGTTCCTAAAACGACCTCTGTATCATAATCACACATGCCCAACAGTTCATTCTTATGTTTGTGAATATGGCTACTTCACCAGTGTACTTTTTAGAAAGTTGTCAGTATATTTTACAGCAAATGAAAAAACGTCTTGTGCGCTATTCTATACCATACATAACAGTTTGGAGATAAGCAGCCCAAATCTTTGAGTATTTTATTGTTTGGAATGTTATCAAGTTTGATTACATGGGTTGATCGCCCACCCACTGAGTGATCTGATGATGGAGTAATTTCTCTCACCTGCCATTTCTAGGGATTGTGTCAGAGTCTGCAATGTTTCAGCAGGGATTAATGACTCATTTCTTTTTTTGAATAATATACATTATTACTTTTAAGGATTATGAAACAGTAAGTAAATAACAAGTGTCACACACATGTGCATGGGGGACAGTTTACAAGCTCAAAAAGTGTTCTTTGTCAGCCAGACTGAGAGTTGGTGCTCTCACCTGATCCTCTCTTCTCGTATTCCTCTGCAGCCCAGCCGACGACCCTGACTCTTAATGACATCATCATTTATCCACCCTTATTGACATCACTTCTGGCCAACCCTGATGACATCATTCCCCTTCCTGCCACATCAGTTCATGTCTTGACTCCACCTCTCCCTCCTTCCCACCATATTTATAGAGCAGTCTCAATCTGTTAGTAAGTTCACTTGTGAACTCCGCTTCTGTAAAGATATGTTTCTTTTCATTTGCTGTTTTTTTCAGTATCTGAGGTGGCTATCCCCAAACCTTTTTCTGTCTGCTGCCTAATTTTTTATATCACACAAGTCAAGTTAAAATATAATACTAAATTGTACAGATAAGATACCTATTCTAATACTGATAGAGAACAGAAAAATACCTAATTTGAAGTGACGACTTAAAGATACTGAAGTTTTCAGAATGATAGAAACAGTTCAATGTGCTCAGCTGATTAAGGAAAATCTTGATAAATGTCTTGAAATAATAATTTATAAAATGAAAAATAAAAATATGAATAAAATAATAATGAATGGCATTGATTGTATTTTTGAGTGGGCTGTTTTTATATAATGTAATGTGATATGTATAGTATTTTATGTCTGATTGCTTGGATACAGCTATTTTAACAGTTTGCATTAATTTTGTAACTAAATAAGATATTAAAAACTTTTTCAATGTCCAGCACATGATGACTCAGTTCATGTAGTACCCTGGGCTGAGGAAAGATGGCACAGTTTGATCTGGCTTTCTTCTTTAAATATTTACTAAAAGAGCTTTACTTCCCTGTAACATATCAAAAAACATTAATAACAGCATCCATGTTATAACTAACCTAACACACAGCAAGTGTTCATGAATAATGTTAGCAAGTACAGTGTAAGTTAATAAAAGCAACTGTGTTAAAATGGCATATGTCTATGTCCTATCATGATTACTTAGACAATGACAGAAATGTTTGGTAAAATAAGCAGATGTCAAATAATCCTTCATACTGTATCTGGGTGATTCAGTCTTCTGATTGGGTGGGCAGAATGTGACTTGGACCCACCCACAGCTTCACCCCTATGATGGCGCTAGAAAGAAGAATGGAAAGGTGCTTTGAAGAAAGATCAAATGAGGAACTCGTTAGGCTCAAAGATGCAGCATGACTTTCCTTTTATTTAATGTATCATAACCTTGGCTGCCCTGGGCTTTGTGTGATTTTAAACACACTTAAAATGAGCCACACACATCCAGAGAATTACTTTTCACATTATGTGAGGACTTTAGTTTCATTGCGTCACTGCTGCCACTTTGAAAAACATTAACAGTCAATGCATTTCACTACTAATGGGCATTTTGTTTATTACAACAAAGGGGTTAATCCCAACTGAACTAGATTTTTCACAAGATGAAAGTTCAAAAATAAATTTAATCTGACACCAAACCTCTGCAGTCTAACACAAGGATTATAAAAGTCAGATAAATTCAAACAGACGCTGGAATCCTACTATTAGCACTGAAACATAAGCATACTGTTCACGGGTTTATTAAAGCCATGTTGTCTCTTTATGGCTTCCAGTCTGCTCAAACCTGCCCTTCAGGCATGTATTTAATGTTATTGAATGTCATGTAACATAACTCTTACAGGGTAATAGAAAAAGTGAAGCTACAATTTGGTACATATTTTGCATTACCCAATATCTTGAAGTGCTCTGGAGAATTCTTCTTAAATTACCACGCTTTCGCCAAATTAAGTTAAATCCAAAAATTCTGCAGACTTTAGACAAACAAGAACAAAATACCACAAATTAGCATGTGACAGAACACATAAAGGAATGGAAGCAATGATCTGTCATGTTTACTTGTCAAGTCATTTTATATGCAATTATGACATTTTCATTTTCTTTTTGTTT
The DNA here is from genome assembly GCF_016835505.1 of Polypterus senegalus. Lineage (NCBI taxonomy): Eukaryota > Metazoa > Chordata > Cladistia > Polypteriformes > Polypteridae > Polypterus > Polypterus senegalus. Next base: position 78,145,525 of record NC_053161.1, read on the forward strand.
TTGGCAAAATGATACTGGGGGCAGGTGAAGCTTTAATTCCCTGTTCTGGGGACGTGGCAAGCAAAATGTGCTAACCAACATGTCAGTTAATTTGTTGTAAAAGGAAATTACAAGGGCGGCACGGTGGCGCAGTGGGTAGGAGACCCAGGTTTGCTTCCCAGGTCCTCCCTGCGTGTAGTTTGCATGTTCTCCCTGTGTCTGTGTGAGTTTCCTCTGTTTGCTCCGGTTTCCTCCCACAGTCCACAGACATGCAGGTTAGGTGCATTGGCGATTCTAACTTGTCTCTAGTGTGTGCTTGGTGTGTGGGTGTGTGTGTGTGTGCACCCTGTGGTGGGCTGGCACCCTGTCCAGGTTTTGTTTCCTGCCTTGCACCCTGTGTTGGCTGGGATTGGCTCCAGCAGGCCCCCATGACCCTGTAGTTAGGATATAGCGGGTTGGATAATGGATGGATAGATAGAAATTACAATTTAGAAAGTTCTTAATCCCTATTGTTGACATGCTGCACAAGTTATTAACGTGATAAATCAGAGTTATAATGTAAGTAATAAAAAATGAATTGGTCTGCAAAGTCAACTTGACATTGTAGGCAACACAGTATTATTGATTTAGTATCTGTGTATAATAAAAGAACATTACGATTTGTAAATCCACTTAATCCAGTTTATGGTTTGGGAGGCTGCAGCTAATCTAATGGAGACTCAACTCTGAGGGGAGCACCAGCCAAATGCTAGGTGCACACACCCAAACAGGGCAACTGTTGAATTTTGAGTTAACCTACATGTGTTGGTTATATGTGGGGTGGGAGAGGGGCTGAAGTGCCCAGAGAAGATGAAAAGAAAGTGCAATCATACGCACAATGCAGGGTCTATGAACAGTGCTGCAACACCTTATTTTATTATGTGTTTGTTACATAATGGAGTGTTTAGTATACTGTATATTGTGTACTGCATATAGTTCCCAGATAATCAACTGCTTCAAAGACAAAATCATTTCATTTATATTGCAGTACAGGTTTGTGGAAGCCTAACCCAGCATCATAAGGCAAAAGGCAAAGACCAAACAAAGAAACAGGTGACAGCCCATTGCAGATCAAGCTAAACAGTCAATGTGCATATTTCTTTCACTCTGTGATTTGGACTGAACTGGTAATGATTCATTAAGATGTCAACCCCAGTGTTGACCAGAAAACGTGATTCCTGTCTGAAGCCACATTTCATTGTGTTATGGTAGAATATGAAAATTTAAACATACCCCTGGCCTGCAAGTAACCAATTTGCAATTGCATTCCTGTGTAGGGGGAGAGCACAGAAGATACTGCAGAAAAAGGGTCATTTATCTTTGTGGACCTTGCCCATGAACTGAATTATCCTGGTTCACAAAACAGAAGGATATATGGACCAATGCAGTGACAGAGTTTAAGACTAGGTGCACACTGTACCTTGTAGCATCCACTAGATAAAAGTTCTGTTACCTGGATTAATAGCAATATTTATGTAGGACTCCTTAAGGAACATTCAACAGATGAAAAGTGCCATTAGTATTTAGTCCAGATACAGTGTACCATTTTTATTATAAAAATGAAAATGTTTAGACTACTTGGGACTGTTCGCTTAAGCCTCCCACAATACAATTGCTGTTTTCCAGAATCATATTTATAGCAAAAAATGTTTTTAATTTCTTCTAAACCCCCCATTTTCCCATTATGGTTATAATCAAGTAACTAACTTCTTTTGTTAGGAAACCTGATCTGTTACTTGATATTTCTTATTTTACTTCAGCATATCCTATATTGACCATTAAACTTTTCTGCCATTAACACCCTTATTGTTTCAGAAATTAATTATAATGCCTGCTTAGCCTCACTTAATAATACAAAAAATGAATAATTTTGCTTAGTTATTGGAGACATTGTTGATTTAACTGCTAACTGAAATGACTTTAGGGAAGTGGCTTTCAAGCTGGTAGCACAGTGGTGTAGTAGTTAGTGCTCTGTCTTAGAACATGTCATGGTTTGAGGGACAGAGAAGCCCAAACAAAAGCTGCAAAAAAAAAAAAAAATACTTACTTAGTAAAATAAACAAGCACTTGATAGTGCCAGCACACAAACTAATATTGAGATTGCAACTGATGACTCTATGCGACAGTCGGTCTAAGGACCACCATACTGCAGTAGGTTTGGGTCTGCACTGAGACACTATGTTCCAGGAATGGTAGCCTTTACTTCGTTCAGGCCTGAAGGGACAGAGCATCTTTTATTTTTTCTCCAGCCGTCTGGAGTTTTTTTGTTTTTTCTGTCCCCCCTGGCCATTAAACCTTACTCTTATTCGATGTTAATGTTGATTTATTTTGTTTTATAATTGTGTCTTTCATTTTTCTATTCTTTAATATGTAAAGCACTTTGAGCTACTGTTTGTATGAAAATGTGCTATATAAATAAATGTTGTTGTTGTTGTTGTTGTTGGAGGAAATAGCTGGTAGTCATTCTCCGTCAAGGGGGTGTCTTTTTAGAGCTGCAGAGGGAAGAGACAAGAATCATAGCCAAAATGCCCCGTCTCATGCAGGAGTGGTATTGCATACCTGAGTTGAACCTATAATGTGATCCACAGAAACTCATGCATTCAGATCCTGGTTTGGTCATTGCCCATATGGAGTCTGATTGCTCTCCCAGTTTTTCTTTATGTGTATGTTTTGTCTGATTTTTGTTCCACAACCTAATGACATGGATGTTAGGGATGATTGTGATTGTTCATAAATTAGGAGTGTGTCCAGGCAAACCTTTTTAAAGGCTGACTCCAGGTGTCTGCCTAATACTGCAAAGATAAACTGTAGGCCAAAAAATCTGGATTAAGTGGTTTCAGAAATGGTGGATATTTTTTAATGGGTTTTCAAACTTGGTCCAAGAAGATTTGTGTTTAAGTAAGTACAACTTTTAATTCCAACCAACGTACTGCTTTTAATTGAATGGCTGTCTAACTGTCATTGTTTCTCAGTTTCTGTCTTAATTGTATTAAATTAGAAATCAAAAATAGAGTCTGTAACATTTTTATAGAATTGTAACAAGCCTTTCTGTTTTTTATATACAATGGATATGAATGAAGTACTGAGGTAGGGTTGCTGAGGACATTATCTCACTAGAGGGCAGGGCACTCTGGGATTTGGAGTTTGCTGCAGCCCAGTTGGGTTTCGGTGGTGCCGCCAGGAGGAGCTGTGGAGACTGCAGAGCTCTGTGACGTTGGGCATTCACCACACCTGGGAGTACTTCCCAATAATGTTAATGGGCCAACTGGAGTGCTCCCGGGTGCGGCTTAAAAGGAACCAGCTGCCGTTGCTCAGGGAGTTAGGGTCAGGAGGAGGTGGATGAAGCTCACTGGAGCTGGAGTGAAGGCATGAGGAACAGAAACAGAGAGAAGAGAAAAAGAAGAAGAAAAAGTGTGCTTGATTGATGGAGCGTTCCCCTTGTAAAAAAAGTGTGCTGTGTGCTTAAACTTGTGCTTGGTATCTGCTTGTGTCGGGTTTGGGCAGCCAGTGCATCCCCTGCAGGCCACACTAACTACTAAATGAAAAAAGTCAACTACAGTAAATGTAGGAAAGATTCAGACTCACAAATACATTCAAAATCCTGCTCTCATAATGCTTCTCAAGAATTTGACTGAAGAACCAGTGATCAAGAGCAGCAGTTTCCAAGTTCAGTCCTGGGGGAATCCCCGTGGATGCAGATTTTCATGCTAACCAGTTTGACAATCACAGAATGATTTTCCCTTAAATCTGTCTCATTGTTTAATTATCTGGTCTTTTTTTCTTACTATTTTCTCTATTCAGTAAAGTGCAGTAGTGTGGCGTTTGCATTTCTAGTACATTTAAATATATGTCATTTTGACATAACACTTAACTCTCTTTTATTTTCCTATTGATTCACTTTTTCTGCTTACTTAATTGTAATGTAATAATTATAACTAACACACATTTGGAAGAGTCAACCGGACAAGTAACACTGAATGCTGAAAGGCTGCCACTACTTCAGTGTATGATCCACTAGCATGCTCATTAATAACTAATGGATTCAAATAACCAGAACACCTACAGAACGAGAACAAAATTTTCAATGGTGATGATGAAAACTTAAATAAAGTAAGAAAAATATTAAATTAATTCTGTGTAAGACAGCCAGTTTTGAAACTTCTGTATTGACATCTTAACATAGAGACTGGGAAGTAACAGCTTGCATAATTACTGTAGGAGTCCAATTAAAGGCAGAAGTTCATCATTATGTAACAGTGAATCAATATATAGACAGTATGCTGCATTTGGTATATACAGTATAAATGTGTGTGTGTGTATACTGTATAAATTGCATAAGCTTGTATATGAGCTTTGCAATTAATTTGCAATTTGCATTAAAAGAAGCATCAGATATATCACCTATATTTAAATGTATTCCTATGGAGTGATCTTGCCTGATGATAGGATCAAAGTGCTTAAAAGACATGTCATTTTCTTATTAAAGATGCGAACAACCTTTAATCGACCAAAATCTGTAGCTTTTTGTAAATCATTGAATTTCTTTTCAAGAAAATCTATCAGCATTGACTTTGCTCTATGTTTCCTGATGTTAGCCCCTGGTTGACCTTACCTTTTGGAGGGTAAAAGGGTTTTTGTCGTATGGCAGAGTAGCTTCCCTTATTTTCCACCTGTCTCACCAGCAGGTGTCTGATTACCTGAGACCATGTAGGTAGGCGTGTTCGGTTCACTGAACCTTTAAGAATGCTTCCAAATTATACCCCTACTGTAATTATCTGAGGAATGTCAAAATTTCCTGTTTCCTGTCACTTTATCAAAAGAAGCCCTTTTGAAAACCAAATGATTAGCAAGACTTTAAGTAATCAGACTCTTAAAAAATGCTTTGCTTTTTTTCTGATTGATTACTTTTGCAATTTAATATTATTATAATGCAGCTGCAATACAATTATAACAAATAATCAACTTCTGCCTTCTCTGAGTTTGATATTGTGCAGCCTTTCAATTGCACAAGTGAGAGAAATATAAAAACATAGTCTTATGTACAGTCACAATAAATTCCACACATTTAACTTTAGAGGTACTGTAACTTTTTGAAAGACAGTTTACCTGCAGTGGTTAGAGCTACTCAAATCCTGCATGCTGGTTTCAGATCTCATGCTTTGTCACTCTTTGTGTGTCTGTTTTGGTTTTCTTCCCCAATCCCCAAAGAATTGCACTTTTAACTTTATAGCCAAATCCAAACTACTAACGGGGTAAGTGTGGTTGCATACATAAGGAGCCCTGCAGTGAGCTGGTACCCTACCCTTGGTTAGATCTGGGGCCTGAATTGGACCAAGTGTGCTTGAGAATGTATGTATGGAATGTGAAATATTTGTTAAGTGAATGGTTTGTGCTTGATTTGGACTAAGCAGTGAAAATATATTAAAAGGGAAAAGATGAGAATTAAATGAGGTGAAAATCTAGAATATGTGCAAAAGGAAGACAGCTGTAAAGGTAAAGATGCTGCTAAATCATTCATTAATTGACTGCTGTCTAATTTTAGTTTGTATAGCGTCCTAGATCCTACTGTCACAAGGTGCCTTACAAAGCAAACGTGAAATTCAGAGGAACAAAATGAAGAGTACATAAATAAAGATGAGCCTAATTTCTATCATAGGATGACAAGACTAGAAATAGGATCATTATTGCTGGAGCAAAAAGTCAGAATGAATAAAACAGCTACTTGTATGGCACTTTAAAAAAATAACAGAAAAAAGGTACAGGTTTACTAATATTTTGATTGGTCCTGTTAATTACATTACAGTGAATAAGATGCAAATCAAGGATACAATCAATACATGATCCCATGTATTTATATTTTATATTACTGTATTCCCAACACCCACCCTAACCAAACACAAAGAGCTATGTGATGAGCAGATCCACCATTGATATTTGGACGTTTAGACGGGTGACTTTTCAGTATAATGTTAATGTGAACATTGATTGAACTTCATAAACAGATTTGTAATATGAATCATGTTTCAGAAATTAGGATCCACAAAGTCACAGTGAGTGTTTGCCAAGAGTTGCACAATAAAACTTTGGAATAGTGAGAAGATGAGCCTCAGAGGGTCTCACTTGTCTGAAATTTGAACATAACAGGGTATTGTACAGAAAGCCATTATTTACTCAGTGGCCACTTTATTAGATACATCAATCTAAATCTCTGTATGACCTCCTTTTTTTGCCAGAACAGCTTAAATTCTTCAAGGTATCGATTCTATGAGGTGTTGTAAACATTCCTTAGGTATTTTTCTCAATGATAATTTAATACCTTCATGTGCTATATGCTGAAAATATTATAAATGCTGTGCTGGAGCCTTTTCTGGCTTGGAAGCCATAATGGAAGGACAGTATGGCAGGAGGCACATCCCAACCAGAATAGAACTGAGTCAATATCCCATGCAAAGGGAAAAATTAGTGGATAGTATGTGGAGTTGATACATCAAGAGCAGTTCCTCTGGCAGTAAGGTAGATGGCAGTGGTCTGCTGGTGTGGACCCAGTGTGGACACCTACAGGAATTCATGGGAATCGTAATCTCGAGGGACAACTCTGTTGGGTTCCTTGGGTGCCCCCAGAAGGTGCTGCAGGGAGAAGGTCTTCATGTTTCAGGAGGCTTTTAACTGTCCTGGAAGTGCTTCCGTCAGTCTATGCCACAAAACCAAGGTACTTCGGGGTCTAACATAAAATCAAGCTGTCCAGCTTCCTCCATTTGAGTCAGAGTCAGGAGGAAGAAGGCAAAGCACAACTGGAATTAGAAAAGAAGCAGTTTGTACAAGGAGATTACGTACTGGTCTGTAAAAAGGTATCTTTGTGAAATAAAACCATTTTTTTCACCTGGAACTGTTTGGTGTGTTGTGTATAAGGTTTTGGGGCTCAATGGAACCCCCTGTGTTTTACAGTATCTATTTGAAATAGGGTAGCCTGCTGCCAGAATGAGATGAAAATAGCCAAAAGTAATACATAAATTGCTTTGACATTCAAATAGCACTCATGAGGAATTAGGAGACCTACAGTGCATCAGGAATACATTCCCCACACAATTACTTCCACCATAGATAATACCATCGATGATATACACGATGAATGTACAGATTCAGGCCTTTTTCACCAAATTCTGACCCTGCCATTTGCATGTTGCAACAGAAAACAAAATTTTTCAGATCCGATAATATTTGTTGAATCTTCAATCATTCCGCTTTGGTGATCACATGAGCACTCTAGCCTCATTTTCCTCTTCCTAGCTGGCAAGCGTGATTCCAGGAGAGATGTCCTTCTGCTGTAGCTCATCTTCTTCAATGTCAAATATTTTACGAATTCAGAGATGCCATTCTGCATGCCACTGCTGTAAGGAGATGGTATTTTAGTATCTGTGGCATTTCTGCTAGCTTGAATGAGCATGGCCATGCCCTCCCATCTCTCTCATTAACAAGGTGTTTTGCTCACAAAAGTGCTGCTCGCTGGATATTTTTGTTTATTGTACCATTCTGGGTAAACTCTAGAGACACCATTATATAAACGTCTCATAAGGCTAGTGCTCCTGAGATGCTGGAACCACCATGTTTGGTATCAAGAATAATATCACAATCTACGTCACTAAGATATTAATATTAAATCAAACAACAGTTAAGCCTCCTGGCTATGTCAGCACACTATATGTATTGGATTAGAGCCGACATATTTGCAGAAGCATCCACTAAAAGCAGATGAGTCAGATGTGGAGTTGTTATGAATTGTGCACTTTAATTTTTTTTTTCTCTTTCACTTAAAATGTTTTTAGAACAATATTTTACATGGATATTAAGTGCTTTTAGTTAGGCTCCCTCACAGTTCCTGAATGGAATGATTAACTATTCACAGTACTACATTATTTTGTTTTGCAATTGGGTGCCACCACATTATTATTCACACGGCACTCATTGCCATAGAAGTTGTGTATTATGACGCCATGCCTTTTGTCATCATTCTGACCATTTAAACCTGCTGCAAAGAGTCTTTCAGGATCCGTGAATTAGATAAAAACTCTGCTGTACTCTACTTTCAAGTCTTTCTTGACTTCTTGGTTTCCAATTCTATAGTTTTTCTCTCTGACTGCGATTTGTCGTTTATGATTAGGCTTTCGGTGTATTAGGTTTAGTCTTATAGTTTTGATTAATTTCTGGTTGATGAAGGCAAGACAAAGAGAGATGGGGAATTTCTGTTTTAGATTTGGAAAGGAAGAGTCATATATTAGGAATGCCCTATAAGTAAAAGGATAATGGCTTGATATGTGATTAACAAAGTTCAGAGTGCTGTCAAGTGTTCCCATAAGGCCACAACTAGGGTAAAAGTTTACAGGAGCCATGACCCAGTGAGAATAAGTCATCCCTTTTTCTTTAGCTGCAATGGAGACTATAAAAGATTCAGTTCAGTTTTGTTTCTGTTTTGCTTTAGGAAGTTAGAAAAAGTGGTAATTTAATGAAGAGCAGTGTGTCAGCCAACTTTAAAACTATGCTTATCAAAACATGAATTTTTGTGTCAGAACATAAACAGGTAAAACTTTGTGGCCACAATAAAGAGAAGCGATAAATGTTACAGTGACCTTTGGGTATTTTTTTTACATTTCTAAGAGTGCCAACATCAACGTCTCCACCATCTACTGTAACCTATGAACCTATATACATCTTCAAGTAATATTTGAGCACATAAGCCAATGGTTCACAGAGGTAAAATTACATTCACAGCATTCTCTATGTCATCTGCCTTTGACCATTTATAGTTAACAATTAGATCTAGACTGCCACAAGCCTGGGATCACATTATTTTCGGCAGGGATCCCACTTTTATTTGAGGCTGCTCACCAACAAAATCATACATATAAAAAGGATAACATTCAGTCAATATTATCACATGGGACACTGTTGCCTATAAAAGCTGGTTGCCACTACTACTTGCTACGGACTGTAAATAAATACATTGTAGAAACAATAGGCCTGCCTGGCACCATGTTTCAACAGGGAAAACACCTTCTCATTTCTGGCTGCCATTTCCCTGGTAATGCCTGAATAACACTCTCACTTTTTACTACCCAACTGCATCTGCACACCTGTTTTTGAAATGTGTGGTACCTTCATGGATGCCAAATTCATTCTGCCTCAAAATTATCTGTGGAGCTTCTTTGTAAGAATTGGATGTGCCAGGGACGAAATATGTGTACCTTTTTAATACCATATATGTTTCCTTTTTTCTTTAAAGATTTAAATGCAGTTTTTAATGATTTTTTTTTTCTAATATAATTTTCTTTTTTTCCCACATAGTAGCCCCCAAAGTACACTGAATGATTTCAACAAAAAAAAGATTGCTTGCATTGTATGGCTAACTTAGCTGAAGTCTTTATCAATTGTCAAATTGTCCCCATTCATATTGTTTCTTCTGAGCTCATGTTAAAACTAAACAAAACCTCACTTTGTAAATGATTGGTGAACTTAAAAATGCTGTTTTTCTATTCATCCAGTATGATAGTGGGTATGATGTTGGTTAATATTTTTACAATTATAAATATTCTCAAATTGTAATTAAAATTTCTTTCCATGTATTTTAAATGTTGTATACATAAGTGAAATTATTAGTGAAGTTAAAATTAAATTTGCAGAAAGATTTTATATACCATACTGTATATGCAGTTGTGAATATGTTAAAAAAAAGTGATAACTTTAATATATGTTGTGTTATTATGTATTAGAGTATTGTGAATACAAGGATTACCATTTATATTTTACTGTGGTGGGTTGGCGCCATGCCCGGGATTGGTTCCTGCCTTACGCCCTGTGATGGCTGGGATTGGCTCCAGCAGACCCCCATGGCCCTGTGTTCGGATTCAACGGGTTGGAAAATGAATGAATGGATTTATATTTTACACTTTGCGATTTCTGAGTTTTATTCTGGCCGGAAGAAGTCCAATTTTTAGTGCTAGTTTTTTCTTAGTTGTTATTTGGCTTTTTTTCAGGCACTTTAGTTACTGTTTATTCCTAAAACATGCACTTGCTTTGATTAGAACTCCTGTGTTGTTCATGTGCATACTGGTTTGCCTGGTCTGTAAGTACACACCCAATAAGTGACTGTGTTACCATTCAGCCTTGAGCTCATTATTTGAGAAGATAGGCTCCATTGCCCTGTGACTCTGGTAAAGATTATGCAGTTTCTAATAATGGATGAGCATTAACTTAATTTAATTAAGGAATGTAAGTAGTGTTAATAAGATGGATTACAAACCCATAGAAAAACAATTTATTTCAATGTTCCATTTTATACAAATAAACATAAAATACAAAAAGTTAACTTCTTTCTAATCTGATATGTAGCCTCCATAACACAATTAAAGTGTAAATAATAAAGCACTGTTACATAGATTCTGCCCTTAAAGTGGGGATGAAAGATATACACCCTATCATGTATAATATACATTTACTAACTCTGTTTAAATGGTAAATATATTCCAAGATTTTTTTCAAGTAACAAACTCAAAAGTTCTTATACTTAGTAAACATGGTCCCATAGAGTTGAGAGATGTTGCATGTTGATAAGCACATGCATGTAAGAATTTCACTGACTCTGCACATGTGACATTAGTGACATTATAAGTTTCAAACCCTAAGAATTTGCTCCTACCATTTCTTTTAGGTCCATGCTTATAGTGGAACCAAATTACTGGTTGTATTTTGATATTCAATCAAATAGTTGTGTTCAGTCCTCATGAAGATTCCTGAAGACATGCCAGTATTCACTGGTATGGTAAGAATAAAATAAAGTAACTAAGAGGTGCTGGTTCTTGGCGGTACTCTATGGTGAAATTAGAAGTAAAGTACCGATATTACGTACTGGTGAGTTCTGACCCACCAGTGAGTTCAAGCACTGTTTTTAGGTAAAATGAAACAGAACATTTGCACCATCAGAATGAACATTATAATAATGTGCCTATGAATGTAATGATCAAAATGCTTTTTATTTTAAGTGAATCAATTTAAACATTTTATTGTCCTGCCTCCCATTAACAAACTCACAATGTGCTTAAGGATAGATCAGCTTTAAAATGAAGTCTAGGTAAGGAAATGTGTAACTAAAGGAGAAATAAAATCTACTGAACACATTTCAAATTTTTAACTTAGTAAGAAATTTCAGATAGCCAAGCCAAATGAAAATGTATGTCCACATTATTAACAAAAACCATTAGCTCGGGTTTTGGTACACTTATGACTAGATCATAGGGCAATACAATTCTCATCATTTTTTCAATTAACATTCCATTAGTTTGATTAATTAATTATGTTTTATTCACTCAGAGACATGATTAAAACATTTCTTGTGTAATTGTGTATGCTGACTATTGTTCAGCTAGAGACCTTGGTGAGGCAGAACTATGTGCTACCATACAAATCTGTGCTCCAACGGAGATTATATTATGGCAACAGTGTTATCAATAGGTCATTTTGAGTTTATTTATTGCAGAGAAAATTTTTTAAAGTTATTGAAATGCTTGAAAATAGATAGTAGTTACTCTTTAGTAACATCTTAGTCACTCAATTATTACACTAAAATAGTATAAATCCTCTTTAGTATAGGTAATTACTAGAAATGGTAAAGCCCAATAGTTGAAACTGGAGCACAGAGCAATAGCAAGCGCAGAAAGTGGCCAAGTGAATTATCTAAGCAAGTGTACCAGTAGCTTCATTTTGCTTCAGCTTTGAAGCATAGCATTTTTTCATAGTAATTAAATGAATTTTAACATTTGCAGTTTTTTTCTGAAAATATACAGAAACAGAAATATAATAATGGTTAAAAAAAGTCTTTATTGATATAAAGGAGCATGAGAAAGGCTGTTGAAGACATAATGTTGAGCTTGCCAACAGGTACTCTGCCTCAGGGAAAAACAAATCATTGTGCTAAATAAATTAATCCAATCATTATTTAAATAATCTGGAAATAACATTTGTTTGGGTTAAAAACAAAAACTAAATAAAACATGACAAACTGACTTTCCAAACTTCATTAAATATATTTGTGCAGAACTGGAAGTTTAAATGCATGAATAGTTTATTCTAGGAAATGAATTCCAAGTTAAATTTGCAAATTTCCATACTACATTATGACCTTTATTTATTGAAATAGTTTACCAAAAATGGCATGGCAAAAGGGATTACCATCCATATTACAAAAAGTAATAGAAGAGATTATTTTTTGGAGCGTTAAATTCAAATCGCATCATTTTTCATTTTTATTTGTACAAGGAGAATAATTAATCACTTTAGCCTTTGATCTACCACTGTGTTCCTTAAGGTTATAACAAGAAGTGTGTCTTTATCTTAATTGAAAAATTTAAATCATTAACTTAACTGACTGCATTGCCAGTGAAGACTCTTTACATCTCATGTTTGTAATCAAGAAGGCTGTAACACAGCAGCAACACTGTTTCTTCAATACATTTAAAAGATGAACATAAATTCACACAGAAAGAATAAGGCATATAAGGAGTAAACATGCCAGTATGTCAAAGACCACATTAAACAGTATTTAAATTCGTTTATTTTAATTGTTAAAAGACAAACATAGCCAAAATAAGTAAGCCTTTTTTTGAATCTGCTCGATTATTTTGAGTGTCTGAAAGGAATAATATGAATGTTGAAGGTTAATTACACAAAAATGTGTCACCTTTGCTGCTGCCATCAGGCAGTCACATTGTTGTAAAAATGCACTTTTAGAAGAGTGGAAAAGAAAACCTGAGCAGCTTGAAAAAGTACAAAAATCATTGCTTTCTGAAATAGGGACTAACTTAAGATGTTCAACAAGAATCAAATTGCACACTTGCAACACTGGCAAAATTGTAACTATAACCCTTAACCAAGAAAATATAACTCAGAAAACATCTTCAGTGAAGCTGCCTAAATAATGTTATGTTGGGCCAATTGTGCACACATTCTTAACATGAATGACTGTAGAATGGTAGAATGGAAGAACAACTTAATATTTATTGCCAATTTCCATCCTGCTCAGGCTGTATTTTTCAAATTATTACTTATATTTTTGTTATTTTATTACGTTAAATAACTTTAAAATGTATTTCATAACTATCTCAACAACATTAAACATTTTTTTTCTTTTGTGTTACACTGAGATGTATGTAAAGTGGTTTAGCAGACATTGATCGTGATGTATGTAATAAGTGTATTTAATAATATGCGTGAAATATTTTAGGATGTTACTCCCCATGAAGAATATGTGAAATGAATGTTTTATTATATTATAAACAAAACTGAAAAACTACCTTAAAACTAATCCTGTAATTAAAATTACAGACATCTCAGGGACTGCAAAGTCTTGGATACCAAATTAAAAGCGCGACTGTAGTCAGAAGTCTAAAATGACTATTTCTTCCCTCAGTGCATGTATAGCTCACACATTAGGGAAGGAGAGAAAATGACAGAAAACAGTTTATCATCAGTGACGCATTTGTAGTAAACCTTTGTAGTAAAAACAAATTAAGTTTGAACCTATAGTGTAAAACAGAGGTTCTTCTGACAATATAAGAATGACTATATGAAAAATGCATCATTGAAGGGGAGGCAGACAAGTGTGATCCCCCTGTAACTGGAACACACTCATTGGCCCCCTTTATTTCTGAAAAATGGAGTCTACCAATTCAGTTTGCTAAGTCAAACCTCACCCAAAACAGATATCAATTCACACTTTAAACATACTACACCATAGAAATAGATACATTTTTCTTTTATTGGCATTATATTAAAGTTAACAATCTTTCATGTAGCAGTTTACAGAATGTTACATTTTCTTTACGAGAAGGTCTCTTACACCCTTTCCCCCTTCCTTTCCTTAACTGTTCTCACACCAATCCTAAAATTGCAACTTTCTTTTCAGCAGCTACAGCTTGTACAGTATCTTGACATGACTGTTACTAGCCTCATATTACCAGCCATTCTGCCAAGTGGACATATCACCAATTTACTGAAATCTAAGCAGGACTCCTTATTTGGAGTTTGTCCAAAACTCTTAAGGTTTCATTTATAGACTCTGGTATCTGTTAACTTTGGTGTGAAGAATGGCAATATAATAGGTTCAGGTCACTTTTCTACTTATAAGAGTCACAGTGTCCTAGGGATTTATCTTTTTAATAAGACAGGTATGCACATTAAATGATGACCATCTAAGACATAATCAAAGTAGAAAAATGTTACAAAATTTCCTTTTTTAACAACAAACATATTTTAGGCTAGTAAACAGCATAGACGAAAGATAAAAATAGTTGGTAGATAAGAGATACTAAGTTAGAACTAATGATAAGTAAAACACATCATGTAAGGTTTGGATGGATTGTTTTTGTCCTCTCTTCTTATAATTCAAGCACTGACAAGATGTGTATTATGTCATCAGCGCTTTTTCCATAAAACGAGCTAGCATGAAACTCTTCTGTTTGGCAGCTTAAACAATAGTATGTTTTATGATCTGTTGATTCTTTACTGTCTTTACAATGGAATATGTGTGTTATGTAACCAAATAATCCATATAAAACTGAAGGAAGTCATGACCCTTTAGGCACAAATAGGGGTAACAACCTTTACCAGGATGCCACTACATTATTCATATAGACCAGGGGTGCCCACACTGTTTTCAGCTTGCAAGCTACTTTTAAAATGACGAGGTCGAAATGATCTACCTACATTAAAAATGATATATATATATATATATATATATATATACATTTTGTGGTATCTGGCCGGTTTGTCATCACGGCCAATACCCCCAGGCCGCCAGATGGAGCCCTCCCTGCAGTATGGAGGTGCCCCGAAGACCAGTCATGGACTTTGTAGTTTTTATCCTCAGCCCTGCTAGATACCACAGGGGCCGCAAGAGGGAGCTGAAGGGAGGACCGAAGATTCCTTTGGGCCCTATAACCCGGAAGTGCGTCAGAAGAAGAGTGACGTGCTTCCGGGATGAGAAGAAAAGGACTTGTACCTGACCTGGAAGAGATTGAGAGTCACATGGACTGGGGATTGGAACACATCCGGGTCAGGATATATAAAAGGACTATGAGAGCTCCCAGACAGTGAGCTGAGCTGGGTGGAAGGGTGGCAACACGTCTGGGAGTTGGAGGATTGGATTATTGTGATTTATTGTGTATTTGTTATTGGTTTATGAGTATTGTGGAGGAGAGGGTGCTTTGTGCACTGTGGCGATTGAATAAAGTCAAAGTTTGGACTTTCACCTGGTGTCTGGAGTCGTGGACAGGGGTTCAAGGGAGTGATAGCGCCCCCTATCTGTCACAGTGGCGTAGTCGGCAGGATTCTCCAGCGTCTATTGTGGAGGACCTGAATATAAATTTTCTGTGGACAGCAAACCCTGAGAAGACAACGGCGTCAGGACTCACCACATCATCGCCAGAACCCGAAAATTCCAAGTCTGGAATGGGGAAGAGGAAGGGCAAGCAGAGCGACAACGCCAGCGGGAGAGCCTTGTGTGCAATGGCCGACGCTCGGGAGGAGTCACAGAGCGGCCTTACAAGTCCGGAGAAACCTCCAGGGACCAACGATCGCTCTGAGGTACGTGCCGGGAACGTTATTGAAAACCCATTTGTAATAACTCACGTTGTTCCGTGCATGTACCTCGGAGATGATCACCTGGAGGCTCCGCGAGAAAAAGAAGACTGCCCCGAAGACAATGATGCGCTCCTGTCGGAACCTGAGCACATGGGAAAAGACTTCCGCATGACGGTAGCCGATGAGGAACACGGCAGCAAACCCGGTGCTTTCTGGGAAGGAGGAGGTCAGCGTCCCGCTGTTTGCGCCTTCGAGCCCGAAGAAAAGGACTTCAACATTCCGAAGGGGAAGGAGGTAAGGAGGGTCGGGAAATGGCTGTTCAAGATGTCGCTAAATTAAATAAGACAGGCCGTAGTCCGCTGAAGGAAGCGACCCGACCCTCGACCGCAGCCAAAGAAAACTTCAAATCCCAGAAGCCTCCGTGAGACCCGTCAAAGCGTGCCAGAAGTGGGCATGCTCATTGGCTCAAACGAGGAAGTGAGTCTTCTGCCGGAAGAAGTAAATAATGGTATTGATTTGTGGGAACTCGAAAGGCTAATCAAGCCCGTAATAAGTTTTTTACAGGTCCTGACGACCATAGAAAAGATAGTCGGGGAGTTGGGAGCTGTAGCCAAAGCGCTGTTGGAGAAGGTGAGGGACTACGTGCAGCGGTTTGGTGGAGAGCCTCTCGTATTACATGATGCGGCGGTACAGGTATGTGAAACCCGTACCGTATATAAAGTAAGAGGGACGCAGTGTAATCCGGTCCCGTTTTTAATAAATAGCGAGTGCCAATACACGGCGTGTCCTACAAGAGAGGCCGGTTTGTTAACCGAGTGGCTGGGGGAAGGGCTGATCGATCCGGGGCAGCTAGACAGTGCTGACTCCCGGAGCGAGGTGGACCTAAAGACACCGTCACTGATAAAGTATAAAACAAAAGGGGTGTAGACAGTAAGAGTGCTCTCTTTATTCAATAGAGAGACCCAGACTGTGGACAAACCCCAGATTAAACAGGAGATCTCTAAAATACAACAGAGGTCTACTGACAAAGTGGAAAAGGGCCAGAGGAATATAATGGCGGCCGGAGAATTCTCCTCACTGGAGAAAGGGGCAGAGCCAGAAGTACCTAGAGAGAGAGAGAGAGAGAGACTACCAAGGGGACCACGGCTGTGCTACGAATGCCGCAGGCCGGGTCACGAGTGGCGAGGTTGTCCTAGGAGGGCAGAAGATCAAACTAATTATGCTTACACTGTTCCTCCTAGGTTCGCACAGGAGTGTCAACTACATCGCCAAGGTCCGGTCTTTGGATGACCTTGGGGGAAGATGTCCCTCGGGGGACACAGCGTGCAAAACCATAGTTTTCCGCTGGGGGAGGAGTACTGTGGTATCTGGCCCAAGGTGCTCCAACTCCCAGACGCGGTGCCACCCTTCAACCCAGCTCAGCTCGCCGTCTGGGAGCTCTCATAGTCCTTTTATATTCCCTGACCCGGAAGTGTCCCCAATCCCCAGTCCATGTGATCTTGTATCACTTCCGGGTCAGGTAAAAAGTACATCACTCTTCCTCTGATGCACTTCCGGGTTATAGGGCACAAAGGAATCTTCGGTCCTCCCTGAGGCTCACTCTTGTGGCCCCTGTGGTATCCAGCAGGGCTGAGGATAAAGACTACAAAGTCCATGACTGGTCTTCGGGCCACCTCCATACTGCAGGGAGGGCTCCATCTGGTGGCCTGGGGTTATTGGCCGTGATGACAAGCCGGCCAAAGATCACAATATATATACTGACTATACTTTATACATAAAATATATGTTGTCGTACCTTGCTTAACTGAATAACCCTTATGGCACAATAACAATTCAATACATTTATGGTCACTACAGTATTTGGATTAATAATCTTCATGTGGGAAAAGGCTGACTCGCATAAATAAGTAAAGCCGAATAATACAGTCAAGGAGGTAGCACATTTCATCATATTTGGGTACTTTTCCTCTGTGAGTAAGTTCCAAAACTGTCCATGAGCCCCATACTTCAGCTGAATGTCATCCTGTAGTGTCAAAACCTCATCCTCCACTGTAGAGGAGTTTTAGGTGAAACAGTGTTGCAATTTGTGATGCAGGTGAATCACCATTAACATCTTCCCTAAATGGATAGCACTTAAATGTAGCGATTGGCTCAAGTAAAGCTGAGTCTTGAAACCGTCTGTCAAAGTCTGACAGACAATTTTCAATCTCCTCTGTGTGGCGTATGCTGTTAAGTTGCGCACACACCTTCCATTTTCATCTCCAGCTCTGACGCGAGGTTTTAGATGTTCCCCAAATCAAGACGCTGCAGCTTAGAGGGCAGATGTTGCATTTTTCGTTTGAAAGCATTAACTGAGCTAATTTTATTGACCATGGTTTTCTGTTTTCCTTGCAGCAGTAAATTAAGCTCATTCAACACGTTGGTCAGATAGGAAAAAAAATGCCAAGTCTAGCGGCCATTGATCGTTATTAAGTTGCTTGTATTCTGCATGTTTAATGACAAGTAGAAACTCCTTTTTCTCCGGCCAGGGGTCTTGAAATCTCAGCAGGAATTTCTCCCTAGCCATCTGCATCAACGAAGGCCTCTTTTATCATCTCTCCATCTTGGAAGGACTTCTTATGCTTAATGATCGATGCTTCAGTGTGTTTGCCTTTGCTTTTGAATTCAGCTGAGTGAAAAATGACGGCTGTCCGATTAACTGCTATTTTAGTTCTCTCTCCTTTCTCTTTCTCAGATCACTTTTCGGAATGAAGTCAGTTTCGTAGTTTTTATGAACAGTTTGAAAGTGCCTTTTCCACATTTACCTTCTTTGGAATACCAATGATAGATTTACAGCTCAGACAAACGCACTTTGATTGTGACATTGTGAGAGAAAAAAATCCTCTTCCAATTCCACATTTAGCTCATAACCAACAGATTTTTTTTTTAAATCCCTTCTTTAGTCGATATAAATTGGAAGGCTAACTAGATCACTTGGATAGCCAGAGTTTTGCAGTAACTCACGTGTTTGATCGTGCATGTGGGATGACCAATGTGTTAGAAGAAAAGAGATCTCAGACTGGCCGCCCTGTATGTCAATCAAGTGGCAAATGCCATAGGGAGGATATATGATAGACTGACATTTAAAAAAAATGCAATTTGACTTAAGTATGCACAATTTTTTTTTGATCCATGAATTACTGTCAATTTAGTTTGAAAATTTGCCATGGTTCTTATTTTTTGTAGAACAAGTAGAAAAATTGAGGAAGAAGGCCTTGTGAAAGTCACACCTTTTCAAAAATCAAAATTTAGATTTTTTTTTTATAAATTTATTCCAATATTGTTAGTACATCTGGTAGAGATTCATTTTACAAAATGACTGTCTGTTTTCCTGAATCAAGCATTAACTAGGATCCACCAAAAAGTTTGGATAATAACACTTTTTTTTACAATGAAATCTAACAGCTTTGCAATGTGTCATTACAGGTTAGCAGAAGTGGAAATCGGTCACTGATGAGCTCAATAGTTAGGTTTCAATAGAAAATACTCTCTTGATTACTTCTCATCAAATATTTGAAATATAGCCTGATTCTTCTCCATGTCATTTTCTTAACTGTGTGTGTGTTGACTGTAGCTATTACTCCTGCAATCTTTGTGTTGTTGCCATTTTATACACACAAGTCTCACATTTTAAGTAATATGCCGGATTAGTTCCTGTCACCAATAAAAATGATTATAAATGTGTGAAGGCTGTGATTTTGCCTCAGAACCTGTTCTACTTTGTGCCTTTAATACTTGGATCCAAAACACCTGAAGACAATATCATGGCTATGTTCATTTACTGTCGCGTGCAGGAAAATCTGTGTTTAGTTCAGAAATGCTGCATATCAAGGTCATTTTTCTGACTTTATCAGAAAAAAGTCCATGTGGGTTTAATGCAAACTAAAAGTGAAAAGGAAATCAGTAGCTGTTACACAGAGGTTAAATAACATTTATCATTTTTTTAATCTAATGTGCAAGTGCCAACAAGTTCTCTTAAAGGGTAATGTGCACTAAAGCACTCACTCTAACCATCCACTTTTTAACTCAGTCACCCATAAGAAACTGGAGTCCATCCCAGCAATAAGTGCAAGGAAGGGACCAACCCTGAATAAAACACCAGTCCACTCCAAAAAAATAAACTAAATAAATAAATTCTGAATAATTTTAGCCAAACAAGAAGATGCAGGATTTTGATACATTAAAAGCTGTAGCCATTATACTGCCATCATTTTGATAACAAGAGAACATATTTTCTGATTAGGTTACAGTAAATTACTATTAAAGTAGCTTCCCAGAAAGACACATTCATGACAGCCACTTCCCTTCTTGTAGTTGGACAGGAAAAAACAAATATTAAAAGTTTCTTTTTTGTTTGTAATGTTTGTTGAAACTGATTTAGGAGGGTGGGTCGTCTCTAGTAAAAATGAGCGTTTAAGTGGGTAGTCTCTAATAAAATGCAATGAGTTCTGTCATTGTAACATTGCATGTTGTTGTTTTCCATGTCCTGCTGCTGTTTAGCTATGTGTGTGCTCAATTTTGGGACTTCCTGTCCACAGTTGCTGTCTAGGATAGGACATGATAAATTACAGCAATGTTGGTGGAAGCATATTTCAATAAGGAATTTCAGAAGCTTTTCTGTAGTCCACTCCATATTTAATGTTACCATTGTTTCAAAGTCTGTCACCATACACAAACCCTTTAGCCACTTAGCCTTACTGTCCCAAAATCAACTGTGGTTTTTACATCAAAAATATCTTTGAGAAACATGGCAGAAGTGATGTGTGGATCAAAAAACATGTTGAAAAGAAATATTCAACAAGAAATGGTGCCTATTCTTTCTTATTATTCTGCAGTTTATGGGTAATCTGCAGTATGTAGATAGATAGAGTACATTGTGGGTTTTTTCTTTTTTAAAGTGTTGTGGATTGTTGTCATGTCAGTGTTGACCACATAACCAATCACTTGACCCAGCAATTTAGAGCTTGGAATACTGGAGAGCAACCCATGCCTACATTGCAAGAAGATGGAAACTATCCAGACAAATTCTGACCCAGAATTCCAAATCAAGAAATCAGTATCCAGAAGCACAGTCAGGAAAATGAGGCCTACAAGCAAAACCTCAGCTGAAAAATTGATTCAGTTCATAAATGAACTGGTGATACTCAAGGGCTAAAAAATGTAAAAAAAAAAAAAAACTTAAGCTAATGGAATTTCAGTTGAGAAGTTTAAAATCAAGCCCTGCGGTGGGCTGGCGCCCTGCCCAGGGTTTGTTTCCTGTCTTGCGCCCTGTGTTGGCTGGGATTGGCTCCAGCAGACCCCCGTGACCCTGTAGTTAGGATATAGCGGGTTGGATAATGGATGGATGGAAATTTAAAATCAAGCAGATCATTTTCTGAGCTTGACAATTGTGAAACTGCTGAAATCTGGCATAGCAAAATATATAAAAGAGCAAGGGTAATGTTTTTTTTTTTTTGTAGTCCACATTCTTTTTTTCATTCAAATTTTTCATTTGTATATTTTAATATCATAACTAGTGTAATTAAACAGATGACAAAACATAAAGGTTTGTGGCAGAAAAGGTGATCCCCATTTATTTGTCAGGCTGAAGGAAAAAAAGGCTAGTTTTAGAGTAAATTTGCATGTCTTTTCACACAGGAGTTGACTGACCCAGTCTTGGTGGAAGAGGTCTCTATGAAACATCCAAATAGAAGAGCCTGGAGTTCTGGTAAGGATGTGGATGTCATAGCTTGTCTTGATAATCCCTAGGTCTGAAGGTAAAAAGGGGAAAGGCATAAGTGACAATGCAAACCTGAGGTTCAAAGTGGAATTATAGGTAAAACAGTGTAAAAGCCCTGAAGATGTCCCCTACTCGCATGTCTAACTCTAAGTATACTTTTTACTGTGAAGTTAATAAATTGTAAACTTAAAACCTTTTTGATTATTATAACTAAACATAGGAATCAAGAAAATGTAATTATAAAAGAAAATCTATATATATAATTCACTAAAGCAAGACAACCATGGAAAGCACGCCGGTAGGGGCGTGGATTCACTAAGCCGCCGACAAGTAAGACACCAATGGCGCACGCAGGAAGGAGCCACGCCAGAGGTAAATCGCCATATGCAGCGTGTAAAACGGTTTGCGAGGGGTATCCCATGGGATCCTTAAAACAATCCTTTACAACTGAGGTTAAAACACAATAAAGGAAGCAGTCTTTAAAAACCGAGTTTTTCAGTTACGACGCACGACCGCGTGCACCATAGCAAATTGTTTAACACGCTACATACAGCAATTCGCATCCACGACAAACATGCGTCTTCTTAGATACTCCTGCAGGAACACGGAAAGTCTATGTGACACAGGTGCATCTGGACTGTGCAAAGATGTCAATGACTCAAGTGATGAGTTGGAAGTCGGCACATGAGCGATGGCGGTCCGCCAGTTTTCAGTCACGGACGATTGTGTGTTGGTTTGTTCCGAGCATTGTTACAATGTTGCTTTTCTTGCTGATTTATTACATTACCGATTTTTCAAATGTTAATTTTCTCCCTGTGCTTAAAAATCATTAAAAAAACGGCCTCATTATGCGGCGTATGGTAGTTGGGTTGGGTTGGCTAGTAAAATGAAATGTACTATAATATTAAGCTGAATATTATATATATATATATATATATATATATATATATATATATATATATATATAGTGGTGGATGGCTGGGACCCTTGTCTGGCCAGGACACCTGGGGCATCATGTATAAACGGTGCGTACGCACAGAAATGTTGCGTAGGAACTTTTCCACGTTCAAATCGCGATGTATAAAACCTACACTTGGCGTAAAGCCACGCACTTTTCAACGGTACCTCATACCTTGTCGTATGCAAGTTCTCCGCTCGGTTTTGCAGACTGGCGGCACCCAGCGTCAAAGCAATGCTACTGTTCCTGTGTGATTACTCCTTATTTTCATGACGCGGCTTTATAAATACACCAAAACTAACTGCATATTGTTTATTAGTGTAACGCATCTGATTGTAATTAACTTGTAACAATATAATGGTAGAGGGAACAGCCATAGTATTCCAAATACCATAACTGATTTAGCGTTGTTACTCTCACTGCACCTTCCTCTTCTTATTTTTCTTCTTCTTCTTTCAGCTCCTCCCGTTAGGAGTTGCCACAGCTGATCATCTTTTTCCATATTACTCTCACTGCACGACTCGGAGTATTTATATCACTG
Organism: Polypterus senegalus; assembly: GCF_016835505.1. NCBI lineage: Eukaryota > Metazoa > Chordata > Cladistia > Polypteriformes > Polypteridae > Polypterus > Polypterus senegalus. The sequence continues at coordinate 78,168,427 of NC_053161.1, forward strand.
TATCTGAGTGTGAATCACAGCAGCAACTGATCGGAAAGAGAATTATTGGTATACAGCTTCATGGACACGCTGTCTCAGCCACTGCAAAACATTTTAAAGCATTTCCTGTATGGACCTCGCGGTTCAGAAACAGTTTCATCCCAAGAACTTTAAATGCACTCAATCAATTGCACCTTGTAGAACTGTTTGTACTTATAAATACAATCACCCCACTGTTAACTTGCACTAATTATAATATCGCACAACCTGAGCCACTTTATAAAGCGCGTATTTACATATGATGACGATATCATTTTTAAGATGAAATGCAGCAAAATATGTTTGTTAAATTATACAAATAAAACTTTAACTTTAATGACAAAATAAACTACGTGATTAAAGTGGAAATGTCGAGATTGAAGTTGACATTTTGTGCTTTTTCCCCACTGTGTGCCTTTTTTCTTTGTACCCTAATAAGCTTTCATATGACACTCAGACAGTGGGCTACAACTCGGCTTTTCACGGCGACTTTGATATGTGACTTCTTTTTTATTTCCAGCACTGTGTGATTTTGTGAATGTGAGCTTTCAAGTTTCTCCAACACGCTATGTCACTCGATCAGCTTCCTTTTGTTGATTATTTGAACAAATAGTATGCTTTTCCTTTGCCTCCACTTGGTATTCGCTGAAATTCTTATATTTTCCCCTGTGTTTCTTTTCACAGAAGGCTGCGCTTAAGGGCGATTTATATTGATTTGCATATTCAAAGAGGCGTAATTCTGGGAGGAGTAGGGGCGTTACATAAAGTGCGTGCACGAGCGTTAGTTTTCACGCTGATCGGGATTTATGTAGCGGAAGAACGTGGAAGTTGGAGTACGCACAGATTCCTGCATCTGAATTTTTCTGTGCGTAAGCACATTTCGGCTTTTGTGCTTACGCCATGTTATAGTGCGAGTTCTACACACGGCGTTATACATGAGGCCCCTGGAGAATGGAAGGACTGGGGGATTAGCTTTAACTTCCCTGGGGCACAAGAGGGCAGCCCCCCTGGATTGCATTGGAAGCTCAATCCTATTGGGCTCGTGGCCACCTCCAGGGAGTGCCTGGATCATTCCAGAGCCATGGACTGCAGCACTTCTGCCAAAGCCAGGAAGTGCTGCCGGAAGAGGAACCAAATGCACATGGAGTGCTTCCAGGTGCCCATGCAGCACTTCCGCCACACCAAGAAGTGCTACAGGAAATTCATCAGGGTGCACCTGGAGCACATCTGGGTGCAACATAAAAGAGGCTGCCTCACTCTATTCAAGGAGCCGGAGTCGGGTGGCAGAGGACAGAACTTGCGAGTGAGGAGTGGAGGCGATAGAAGAAACAAAAGAGAAAGGAAAGTAAAGGACTGAGTAATTGTGGCTGACTAGTGCAATGTGCTTTGCAATAAAAGAAAATAAGAGTGTGTGTTTGGGACATTTGTCTTGCAGCCTGTTTGTGTCCGGGCTGAATCTTCACAATATATATTTATATATATATATATATATATATATATATATATATATATATATATATATATATATATATATGCACGCTGGTATCCTGAAGGGTGCTTGTTCAAACCTCGTTATTGCCAGAAGGGATTCTACTCCCTTGTGTCCTTGAACTATGCCCCTACATTTAAGTTGCTCCAGGAGTGCTGTACAATGGCTGAACTTGTGCTCTGAACCCCAAAGATAATACGAAAAAGCTATTTCTCTTTGGAGATTAACAAAGTACTTCGGTGGGCTGGCACCGTACCCGGGGTTTGTTTCCTGCCTTGTACCCTGTGTTGGTTGGGCTTGGCTCCAGCAGACTTCTGTGACCCTGTAGTTAAGATATAGCGGGTTGGATAATGGATGGATGGATTAACAAAGCATGTCAAATAAAAAAAAAAGAAAATACAGGAATCAAAGGCAATATATAGCAAGTGAAGGGTGGGGTGAGGGAGTTAATAAGGTAGGGTTTGGAAGGTGTTGGTCTTAAAATCTTCTTTATTATTAGGATGTCCTTTTTTAAGCCTGCAAATGCTGGGTTCAAGTGCAAGTGTCTTTGATTCCTCTATGTCTAATCATTTTTCTCTGATGATAACACCTGGTAGGTTGTCGAAAGATTAGGAATAAAAAAATCTTTTAAGATACGTGACTCATTTTCTTCCTTTATGTGTGTATGTATATATAAAATAAAGGATAATAAAAAAGCACTGAGTTATCACAATCAGGTTTAATGCAAAATATTATTATAAAGAAAAAACTTTGCTCAGAAGTCAGGTATATACAGTATACTGGATGACTATAAAATAAAGATGGATTTCTCATTTCTAGACAGAAGAGAAGGGCAATGTTACAAGGCTGCATAACCTGTTTCCTTATCACTTATGATTTATTATAACCATGTTATAAAGACTACAAATTATAAAGGAAAATCTTAGCATATTGTATTTCATGTTACATAATTTATTGTGTTTAAATAAATAAGTGAATGTTAAAATATGTAGGTAATGGTATGTGAGGATAAGGGGCATGAACTACAGGATGAAAGTGGCTTGAGGCCTATAACAGACAACCAAGCCAATTAAAACTCCATCATAATGTGCTAAGCCCAAATGTCTGGAATTGCGGGGTGAACTTTAAGGACCCTAAGTTGACCGCTGTATGCACTGAATTTGCCTGAAAAAGGGAAAAATGAATAACTTGTTGTCTCTCCAGGCCCATCTCTACATAAATGGGAAACTAATCATTGTACCACTAAGCCACCCACTACTTAAGTATAGAGATTTATTTTGAAGTCCCCAAAAAACTTTAGTTTTTGTTTGCTAAAAATTGATTGATTATGCATGCAAAGATACTCATATATACTTTGCTGTCTATTATGTTTCTAAGCAGAGTGATGGAAAGTAGTCGGACATTAGGAACATTCAAAACTCAGTTTGATGTTATTTTGCGGAAATTAGTTGGATTGAATTAGCGAGCTTTAGGGGGCTGAATTGCCCATTCTCGTCAACATTTTCCTAAGGTTTTAATATTTTATTCTCATATATGTGTAAGAGCTGGTGCTTCATATTAGTGGAGAGTGTGACTGAGTTAAAGTACTCTGGGTCTTCATTTGGGCCTTGAAGTTGGGTAAATAAATAACGATGGCAGCACTTTGGCAGAAATGCAGACTGAGCAGCAAATACAAATGCAATATACAAAAAGGGCTGGGGTTGACCATATTTACTGAGGAGGCCCAGGTCCTTTGACATGAGTGAAACATTTCTTTATGTGTTCACATTTAGCACAAGATTGTGTGTACCATTTTAATGTTTTAATTTTAATTACATCATACAAATGAATTATTTATTCAAGAAGGCCCTTGTGCTAGGTTTATTTTTTGGTTTCCTAGCTTTGTGTTGTAGTGCCTTAGCACTTAACAGTCAACAAAAAAAGTATAAATATTTGTACCCAGCATTTGCTCATATAATTAGCTAAAACAGTGCATTTATCTTTTTTTATCTCATGTGGATGAGTGCACAAGATGTGTTGAAAATGTCAGCAGCATCTGATGGCAACTATAAAAGTATTGCCGACTGATAGTCCTGGAAGAAAGCATTTCAAGATAGCCAACCATAACACAAGGTGGTAGGTACATGGTGATCACTTTGGCAAGGTAGTTACCATGAAGCAGAGACTCGCATAAAAAAGAAGCCTGTTTACGCACAGGGAAGACCATAGGACCGTTACAGGAACAAGCTGCTGTGCTACAGATGTGGGGTAGTGCTGCAGATACTGTGGAAGCACACACAGCTCTATTCAAACACAACAACACGTACACGTAGCTAGTAGCGTTATGTTAATCAAGATAGGATGTTACCCTGCGGCTTCACCCATGATTGGCCGCTAAGGAATCTACGGCCATATAAAAGGGGTGAAGTGGACCGTACCCTAGAGGTCATCTGTCTTCTGTGCCAGATCTGCATTGTAGTATTAATTAGTTGTAATCCAGATTGCAAGAACGTACATGGAGAGAACCCTCTGATTGTATACAGAACGGAGGCTGTCGATGAAGATGAAGAGCGAGAGAGAGAGAGAAACCAGGGAGTTTGTGCTTTCAAGGTCTGCAAATATTAAAATTTTTTTTTTGCTTACACCTGTGAAAGAATGTTTTCTGGTACTGGGATTAAGGAAGAACCCATTTTTTTGCTCTTTTTTCAAACTTCAGAATTCTTAATGTAGGTTAAGGTTGGAAGCTTGTTCTGATGTTCTGGCATATTGCCACACCCACCACACAATGAAAAACCTGAATTGGGACCTGGGCGACACCTCAGCACAACATTGGAACAGTGTGCGGTACATTACGGTGGCTGGGGTGCCAATCCTGCCACCAACCCCCAAGTTATCTATGCAAGGTGGAGGATCTGCAGTGTAGAACTTGTATATATTGTAAATAGCATCCCGGTTTTCTGCTTCGAGTATTTGTTGGATTTTTTGGATTTCTCCACAGTGTAGGCGTGGACAGGGTTTTGCACTTGAACAACAACCTTCTTGTAATAAAAGACTTTTTATTTTTTGCATTTTTAAGAGTCTATGTGCCATTTTTCTCACGTTTCTCTCTGGTTTTAGTTTGGGTATGAACTACCAGGAATCCCATTATGAAGGTTGTGTCATGGGTTCATGGGGTCTCACAGTCTTCTTTTTGACTCCTGATTTTCATTTTTGTCCTTGAAACTTCTGGTTGCCTGTTTGATTTATTCCTCCTAAGTTTTGACGTTTTGTTATTCTTATGACTTTGTCTAAAAAACACTTCCTGTTCTTGTTCTTAAAGTCTCAGATTTGTATCAGTCAGACTCAGCTGCCCACCTTAACAAACAACTTGAAGAACTCGAACTCGCTTTAAAAACAAACAAGCTCCGGAGAACCTGGGAGATTGTAAACGAACTTAGTGGCAAAGGAGAAAAGAAGCACACAATTGTCAAAAAGCTAGATGGATCAATGCCTAGCTCTCAAGGTGAAATACTTGAAGAATGGACCAAGTACTTCGAGAATCTTCTAAATGGAAAGCTCCCCTCAGCCACCAACACACTCCCAAGTCCAGCCGGCAGGGACCTCCCGATTGAGACCAACAACTTTTCGCGGGCTGAATTTGATGCTGCTGTTGACCAACTGAAGGAGCACAAATCCCCTGGTATTGACTATGCGTTCTCACCTGAAGTTCTTAAAGAAGGTGGCGATTTCATTCGTACAAAGCTACTCATGATTTGCCGATATGTTTACGAAAACAACACAGCGCCAAAGCAATGGACTACTAACATCATAGTTCCTATACCTAAAAAAGGCAACCTACAACTTATGACAAACTATCGAGGCATATCATTAATGTCAATCGCAGCCAAAGTGCTACTCAATCAAATTCAACCTGTAGACGACACTCTATTTCATCCCAATCAAGCTGGTTTTCGCAAAGGGCGCAGTTGCACTCAACAAATCCACATCCTCCACCGCTTATTCGAAGGTGCAGCTAGCAAGAATCTTCCGCTCTTTGCAACTTTCGTCGACTTTAGAAAAGCTTTTGATTCGGTCAAACAAACATTTATGTTTGCAATTCTTCGTCACTATGGCATCCCAGAGAAAGTAGTCCATGCAATCCAAACTCTATATTAATTCAACCAGCAAAGTGCTTGTAGACAATCACCTCTCAAGTGAGTTTACTACTAGAACTGGAGTACTCCAAGGTGATGTTTTGGCCCCTTTGATTTTCATTATTGTCATCGATTTTGTCATGCGTAAGTCAGCAGGAGACTATGGTTTTGTTACTCATCCTCACCTAAGTTCGAGGCACCCCGAACAGAAAATCATCCATCCATCCATTTTCTAACCTGCTGAATCCAAATACAGGGTCACGGGGGTCTGCTGGAGCCAATCCCAGCCAACACAGGGCACAAGGCAGGAACCAATCCTGGGCAGGGTGCCAACCCACCGCAGAACAGAAAATCAACGATTTGGATTTTGCCGATGACATCGGACTACTTGAAGGCAGTCGCGAAAAAGCCCAACAACAACTTGAACGCGTCAGCAATGAAGGGCAAGTAGTTGGCTTAGAAATCAATGCAGAAAAGACCAAACAGATGATAATAAATGCTGATTTCGGCCCTCAACTTCCACTTGTTCTTAATAACGAGTACATCGAAATAGTGAGCGATTTCAAATATCTCAGTTCGATGGTAGCCACTACATCGAATGACGTCAAGATACGTAAAGGACAAGCATGGGGCGCCTTTTGGAAATTAAAAAGCATCTGGCAAACCAACAACATCCCCATACGCCTCAAAGTGCACCTGTTTAAAGCCTCCTGTCTAAGCATACTCCTATACGGCAGCGAAACTTGGATCATAACAAACCAGCTCAAAAACACTCTTGATAGTTTTGCAACCAACTGCTATCGAGTAATCCTCAACATCAAGCGAATCAATCACATACCTGTCTTGGAAATCTACGCCCGTGTCGAACAACAACCACTATCAACTGCAATCCTACAGCGTCAACTGACATGGGTGGGCCACATGCTTCGTCGTCCACCAGATGAATTAATCAGGAAATACGCATTGTATGTCCCTCCAGTACAACTAGGCAAGGCCAAACGTGGAAGGCCCGCGCTCACATATGCCCAGTACATCTCCAATTCTATCTGCAACGAGAGAATGACTGTGACAGAGATCGAAAAGGCGGCCCAGGACCGGGTTGCGTGGCGGAAGATCGTTCTCGCCTGCACAAGCACCATCACGTAGTGATACTCGCATGAGCAGCCGACCGATGATGATGATGATGATGATGACTTTGTCATCAGCAGGGCATCATGGACATTGCAGTTTTTATACACAGCCCTGCTGGATGCCATGGGGGCCACTAGGAGACGCTGCAGTGGGGAACAACAGTTATTTACCCTACGCCCCGGAAGTACGTCCGAGTCACATGGACAAGGGGAATGACGTGCTTCCGGGGTGAAGAAAAGGACTTTTTACCTGACCCGGAAGTCATACAGGATCACATGGACTGGGGATTGGGAACACTTCCGGGTCAGGGAATATAAAAGAACTCTGGGAACTCCAGACGACGAGCTGAGCTGGATGGTAGGAGGGCAACGCGTCTGAGAGTGGTGGAGAGCATTATTGTTATTGATTTGTGATTGTGATTTATGAGTATAATAGAGGAGAGGGTGCTTTGTGCACTGTGGCATAAAAATAAAGTCAACTATTGGACTTTGTCCTGGTGTCTGGAGTCTTGGACAGGGGTTCAAGGGAGCGATAGCGCCCCCCTATCTGTCACAGTATTAAATTCCCTGTTGATATTATTAACTTAGACTTTGTAATAAATTTTATCAAGTTAGAACTTGAGGGAGGATGAGTTGGAGGGCAACATGGAGTTTTTTTTCCCCTTGGTCCTTAGAACCAGGTCTGCACAAGAAATTCAAATGCTAGAACAAATCTAAAGCAAAAAAACAAATATTCCATATTAATTCTACAACTGAGTGACATTATTTTACCAAAACTAAGTTCACATGTTTGTAATATGCTAGAAAAAGAGGAATTTCCAGGCTTGCATTTTGTTATTTCTATGATTTCTGACATGGCACATGATTTCAGGTACAGCAAAATAAAAAGTTAAGGGATTTTTTTTTTCACCGTATTTGGAGACAGATCAGAATGTACACAGGCAAATTAACATTTATTCATATTCATCTTTGAAAAAAAAAGTTTAAGGTTGTTTCCAAGCTGAAAAAGAAGACAGTAAAAGACATAACGTTTTGGTAGTATAGCCTTCATTAGGAGTGCATATTCTGTCCCTAGTTAAAAATATGTCACCAGATTCTTGCTTGTCTTTAGAAGCCAATCAAGGAGTGTGTGCACAGAGAACAGAACTGCTCTCACCTAGTCCTGCCACTTTTTTGCAATTCTTAAGAAGAAATAAACATTGTAATTATTGTCCTACATTTGATCATTACTGAATTAAGCTGCTTCAGTAATAAATTAATAGATGGACTATTTTGTGTTAACTATACTAAACCAAACAAAATGTCTGCTTATTTCTCACATCTAGTGCTAAAGATTGATTAGATGATTAAGAGTGTGGACCATGCTAATTTTAGAAGTGTAATATTTTTAAAAGGGTTTTTGGCAAGTTTCTTTTTCTGAGGCTTCAGTTTTAATGAGCTGTGATGATGTGGTCATATTGAATAATAAACAGAATGTGTCACATTTTACAGTTAAGTATATTTTAAGTTTTGGTTTTACTTATTTCTTTAAAACTACTTTTTGTGATTTTTTTTTATCTTCCATACTTAAAATATAGCTGGGGTGTTATGCACTTGCAAGTGACATTACAGTGACTATGCATGTTTAACATAAAGTATGTAGAAAGATTCTGGTAGGCTATAAACCTTCATGTTGATTTACAAAGAAAAACTCTTTTCGCAAATCCTTCTTGTTACTTTTAAAAGTGTACTATTTTATTTATGTATCTATTTATTTATTTATTTTTCTGCAGTTGCTCTTCTCTTTTTGTATAACATATTTATACAAATATTTATATAAGGTATGCCTATTTATTTTTTCTGTTTGTCTTTTCAGCACTCTGGTGTATTCATGATTGTTAGGAGATAGTTAATAGTAAGGCAGGCACTCCATTATGTATTACGTACACTTTATTACATCGTCCTCTATTCTAATACCAAGACTTAATAACTATAATAGTTGGTATAATGATAAGCTACACACAGCTGCTATTGTATTAACATTTTTTGTTGGTTTGTTTTTGCTTATTGCAATCATGATAAACAATAACCATTTGAATACTTCTCATCACACACAAAAATGTATGTACAGGTTCTAGTAGTTGTTTCATACAGTTCCTCGTAGCTCTCGAGAAAAGTAAATCATGTGAACAGATTTTTGGCAGAGAATTTACAGAGATGGTACTCAGCTTTGCCTCATTAAACCTACATTCTTTGGTTTAAAATTTAACCAAAAAAAAGAAACAGAAAAATGAATAAATAACAATGAGCTCTGATTATTCTCAGGCACTCTTAGTACAGAGCTTCATGGAAGCTGGAAGCAGACTTTCATGATACTGTATATGTATCTATGAAAGGGTTTAGATTACTATTATGAAAGTTGCTGAAGTTTGGAAAAGAGGTTATTGGCTTACATTACAAAACAAAATTACAAAAAAGTGGTGAAATTACTTTTGTGTAGTGTGCATCTGCAGAATGGCTGGACATGAGCATAGGAGAAGAGGGTGCACACTAGCCATGTGCATTAACCTGAAAACAGAGGTGTTCAACCATTCCCTGCTCTTGATGGAGAAAGCAAGCAGGTCTGACCAGAACTGAGCTGGATTCTTTTGAACTCTCCATATCAGAATGAATGACAATGGGAAAGGCATGTTGCCAATTTTGCAAGAAGAATTTAAAGAATGAGGTAAAAACTCTAACAATGTGGTTTTCTCTGAAATTCCACCTGTGCCTTACCCTATTCTAAGTGGACTGAGGAGCTCAGAAAGTTACATTTGTGAATAAAGTCTTAACAAAAAGGTACAATCTCTAAAATTATTGTGAAGACTTTAAAATATCTGAGACCAGTACAGTTGAGCTGGGCTTTGTTTGAACCTGAACTGTACTGATGTGGCTAGATAAGAACATGTGAAATACATTAGACACTAGAAACAGTACCTGTATTAAACATTTTATGTGTATCTTTTGTGTTAAATTACTGTCAATATTCATGACAATAACCTTGAAAATGAAGTATAATATAAAACAAAAAATAGAGAATCTAGAAACTAACAGGTTTAGTGCTGATTGCTGAAGTTAAGATGTACATATACAGTATTCAGATATATATGACATTATAACCTGGCAATAATTTAAAAAATGCAATAAATCTAAGATAAATTGTGATGCATTACTTTCACAAAAGATGAGGGTGAAAAAGTAATTGATTGGCTATATATGTTTTATCAAATATGTAAGAGTGGAGTTTTGTGATGTCCAATTTGTGGGCACTCAAGGGGAGGAAAGGAACTAAAACACAGCCTTAAATGAACCTTTGTTTCCGTCCCTATAATGGCAGAGACCTACTGACACCATTAAGCCCTTCCTCAGACACCACATCTTTCAGTCCTAAAGGATTAAAAAAGGACCAAACTGGAAACTGTTGCCATTAATCACACCCTAGCATTAATTGAACAGCATGTAATTGTTTGTTTTCAACTAAACTTTTTAACCTTGTCATAGATACTTGAACGGGGTATTCTCCCCTAGGGCACTAACTCTCTAACATTACAGTTTCATTTTATTTACAATTTGTAAGGCTATTTCAGCACACTGCAAAATATGAAAACTTTTTATATTAAGCCATTAAATCTTATAAGTTGTTGAGTTATCAAGAATTTTTTGTTTAAAATGTCAGATATTTTGCTTATTTTAAGACATCTTGTCAATTTTTATTACTGCATTGGCAGATTTTTTGGCTGAATTAAAGCAAAATAACTGCAGCTGCAAGCTTTTTTCTTCTCTGGCTTTTGCATTTGTTTTTTTATTTTGTAATTTAACAGCAGAATGCTGAAAATGCAGAGGTATGATGTTAGGATGTACACTGCTTACCTGAAAGTAACAAAGATGGGCAAATAGAAATGTCATTAATTGATCTATTACAATCAGAAACTACGAAAATCCAAAAAATGCTGGAACACAGCTAATTTAAAGAAATAATCAATAGTTAACTTAGTAAGTCAATATACCAACAAGAAGCCTGATTTAGATCCATATTTCATATTCTTTTCATGATAACACATAAATGTATATACTCAGTGGTGAAGTCTGTAATTGTCAATAACTATAATATACAGTACGGTGGTAAAATAACAGTTGTAAAAGCAAATAAATTGTCTGAACCAAATGCACAAAGGGGCTAGTGATTATATATATTAACAAAAGTAGTTTCAAATCTGAGAAATAAGTAAAGACTTGTCAACATCTCAGATAATTACAGGACATTTGATTTTGCTTGTAATTTAATGCAAGAGATTATGGAAGGCAACATAATAGACATACTGTAGCTAATTAGTATATCTTTAGACAGCAGGGATTTTGTTTACTGTGTTGGAGGTTTATAGGTAAATATTTTCATAAAAATATTTCTTAGCAGTTAGAATTTTTTAAAATTATATATTATGAAACGGATGTTTGATTAAGAGCCAAAAAAGAGACCAGGTATGGATGTATGGAGAATTGATCATATTTTTAACAATGTGCTGGCAGACACCCTGTAGTTTAATTCTGCGCGGTATTTCACAATCTTGCTTTCAGAGCACACAGAAACTTGATCATTTCATTAAGGACAGGGGGTCCCCTTGGTCATTCTGGCATGTAGAGACGTGCTTCACCGTGCCCTGGATTGGGGAAAAGGCTCCTTGCCATCACAGAACCCCTTACTGGTAGATCTGCTCCTGTGCAGGTTCTTTTTTTCTTTTTTGATATTTAATGGGAAACATTAGGCCCAAATAGCGGATGTTTTCTTTGTAACTTAGACACGATAGACAATCTCAAAACATGCCTTGCATAAAGGTAGTGTAACAAAGGTGCTATATAGGTGCCTGACCTGACACAGAAACACACGGAGGCACGTATAAAAAGTACAGATACTTTTATTTTCTCTTCAGCTGGAGGGCACGTCTTCCCCGATATCCCTCCAGCCACAACACAGTCCCAAGCACCAACACTAAATCACCACACCACAATTCTCCACTTCGCTCCACCACTCCTCCCAGACAAGCTTCGTCTCCTTCCTCCCAACTCTGGCTTGTCGAGTGGTGGTGGCTGGGCCCTTTTATAGCCCACCCGGAAGCGTTCCAGGTGATTAACCACCTGGTCCTAATTGCACTTCCGGGTGGGGCCGAAGACTCGTCCAGCTGGGCTGTGGGAAGCAGACAGCTTCCCCTAGCGGCCACCCCGGGCCCCAACCAAGCTTTGGAGGACTCCATCTCCCATGGAGCCCTGCGGGCGGTTGGGGAATCACTGTCGGCCAGGGAGGCTGCCACCAAACGTCCCGGGGGAGGTATTGGACTGCCCATAGCAGCTCCCCCGGAACATAAGTAGCAGGGGCGTCCCTGCCGGGCATGGGACCCGGCTGTCCTTCACAGTAGCCTAAGTGACACGAGTGGAGGGAGAGATAAAATGGAGATAAGGTGAGCAAAGCTAAAGTGAATGACAAACCCAACATTGAATTTTGGAGTTAATGGGCACAATAATGGGTACTTACCTCAGTCCATTGAGGGCTGCAGTAGGTGGAAATTTTTGTTCCAACCAAGTCCTACTTTCTTAATTACACATTAGATCTTTATTGTGTTATAACAGAATGAAACATGAAAACTGTGTTTCAGCTTTATTGAGTCTTGTTTAAAAGAACAATGCAAAGCAAAAGGGCATTACTCATTTCTCTAACATGTTTTCTGCGTCTGCCCTTAGAGTAGAGGAAGATGCTCCTGAAGAAGCCTGATGTCACTTCTGCTGTGACTCAAATCTCTGCCTCTTCTGCTCTTCCTCTCTGTAAAAGACAACACCACCAGATATTAATGTTTAGCTGAACTAGCAGCTCAAGAAAAGCACATTTCTTTGCTAAAGGAGCCACAATGAACAAACTACCTCTTTTCTAGGCAGCCTAAAGCCATGTTTTGTTTCTTATGTTGTTGTTTTTCCTTGCATTGTGGCAATTAAGTTTTCTGACTGGGACATCAACCCTTCTGTCTTGTGTTTTGAATTTACACAAACTGAAATTTACCTTTTATATGATTTTTACAAATATAAGAGCATTTTTCAGAGCTTGTGATTTTCCCGAGTTATTTATTTTGAAATGCCATTTTTACTTAAGCAGCTAACTGGTAATGATTTGACAGGTGGAAGTATTATAGAAATCATTGAAATCAAATCCTTCTCTTCAGCAATTAGTGTCAGTGTTCTTTTTTTAACATTGTTAATATTCCAATTAGAGTTAAAGCTCTATAAAAAAAGTAAGAATAAGAAAATAAAAACAGACTCTTATTTATTAAACATCTATGGTGTCTGCCATGTGTGTCGGAGGACTCCATCACAGGCTCTGTCAAGATATGTAATAACCCACTGGGATGAGAGGGGCGATGCCACTAACCCTGTCTTCTCTTTTTTCCCCTGAAAACCTACATACTGACATAAATCACGGGTGTCCAAGAAATGTGTCACGTTTGGCCCGAACATGTCGCAGTCAAAACCAAACTGACCCATGCCTTTTTTGTGAACCCAAAAAGAGGAAAGCGCTAAAATGCACAATTTTTCTTATTTTTTTGCATATATGTTTCTTTTCCTTTGACGAATAAGAGGGACAACATGTTGGTGTCTCAATATTTCACTGATTTTGAGATTGTCATTAACGTCCCCTGCCACAATGAAGAAAAAAAAATCTCTCACCAAACCATTTTCTGACAAAAAATTAATAATAGTAATAAAAAGCTCCTTTAATTATAAGCATTATTTTTTTTCAGTGTGAGAGACAATTCACAGATTGAAAGTATAGATGTAAATGATAGTTACATCATTACTGTTTCTGCTTCTGTGACTATTAGCAAGCAGCTGATTAAATAATTAAAATAATAAAACAGCCAAATCTTAAAAAGAGAGATCAGTATAGCTTAATAGTTTTTGTTAAATTCCTTTAAAAATAAATCAAAGCTTTTCTGCATTTCTGGATTGACACAATGAAGGCTGAATCTTGCAAGAAACTGGACTTCTGCCTTAGTTAAATATGTCATTGACATCAAGAATTGGTTAGAACAAAAACCTGTACCCACCGTGACCCATCTTAGACTGAGTTGAGTAGCTAGGCTCTAATTGGACACGCACAAGAAAGCTCTGCCTCAGGAACCCTTGGTGCTTTTAATTTCACCAAATACTTCTGATTCCTTGTGGATTCAGCATCTTGCATTTAAATTCAAGTGTGGATGTAATCTTTTTAGAGAGTGAATGTTTAACTCATGTCTGTATTGCTATTTCTTCGTAAAAAACACACATTTTTCCTCACTATCCAAAGGATTGCATAATAGTTGATTATAAATTTGCAACTACAAGTTAAGGTGTTTTTGTGTGAATATGCCCTGTGATAAACTGGCACGCCATCCAGGGTTAGTTTCCTTCAAAACTGATACTTCTGGTTTATCCTTCAAGACCATACCTTGAACGGAACTAACTGGGTTTGAGAATTCTATGTTATATTTCCCTTCGACACGGTATTTATATTGCCATCATCTTTGTTGCTTGGCAATGGCTTTGCAGTGCACTCACCTGAAAGAAAATTTTCTTCTTGGTGTACAGATAGCATAAATTACTGGCTTTTGTGTATGTTTGTGATGTCTAATGTTTCTACATCTCTGCTTTATCAATAGTGAATTTGAAAGTTGCATATTATTTCCTTCCCTTGCAACTTCATAGTCTTATTTCATATTTGCTTTTCTATTCTTATCAGATCCATGAAACACATTGTGGTTTTCTGTTCACACCTTGAGATCAGTCCTTACACCAAGACAAGTACCTGATGGTCAAATAACAAAACATCGTTTATGTAATAAATGAAGATTTTTGAACAATCGTGCATGGAAAAACAAAACAAAACAATATGGCACATGCCTGTCTCTGTGACATTTTTGATTAAACTGAAATTGGGAGACACAAATTATCCATAAAGTAGATTAGATTAGATTATTATTAACCTATAACAAAGTAAAACTGGTGTCCAAATATAAAACTTTGCATTTGGCATTAAAATAGTTAAGTAACAAAGAAGAATGTAAAATAATATTATCCTGGCAATTTAAAAATTATCCAGTAGAGTTGACACCTTGCTGTGCTTCTAGGCCTGCTTTTATCGGGTGAGAAATTGTCACCTTGCAGTTTATGGCTATACTGAAACCCTGAAGAGATTGAAGAACTACAGTAGACAAAACAAACAGAAGTAAAAGAATCGGAGAAAACCAGGAAGAGCGAACACAAAATTATTCAGCCAGCTATCGAACCTAACATGGATTATCCTGCCTATGATGAGACGTGTTTATACCAACGGCAGTAGCACTTCGGAATGTTGTTTAGATATTTAATGTCAAAGGTTACTTGAGATTTTTGAATAATGTACTTACTCGACACAAAGGTGAATTATGATCATACATGTCACTTGGATCTGTGACATTAAATTTGAAAAAAAAACTGAAGATAAGCAAGGGTCAAATGAAGTGAAGAGATAAATCGGTTAATTTTTTTCTGTCTTTACATGGCACAATTTTACTAACTGCCTTAACGCCATTAAGGTTTGCCTGAACCACAAACACTGTCAGCAGTTTATGATTTTTGCATTAACAAGAAACAGACAAAATGAGTATCAGACAGCAGAAAGCCAGTGAGAGGGAAACCACACTTATATTGCCCTCAGTGCAGATTCTTGTTTTAGGATGTATTGGTAATACTACAGGCAAGCAAAAAACAGGAAGACACAAGGTGATTGTAGAGATTCCATCTTAGTTTTGCCAGCCAGGCAAAAGAGATAATTAAAAGACATCAATGAAGATACCTCCATAGATTTAATGCAAGTGGTGTCAATAAATTATGTAGCATTTATTGTAGTAGCCTATACGGTTTTGTTGTCGTAAAGACTTTAACTTGCTCAACTGGAAGAATCCTAACCAAAAAATTAACTTTGACATAATACCAACAAAGACACATACACAAAAATATATAGAAAGATTGTAACACTCTACAGTATTTACAATTATATACAATATCTACAGAATTTTTCCAAGTATTTTTTATATCGTCACACACATGCACACGGGAGACGGTTTATATGCTCAAAACGGTGTGATTTCTCACTTGGAAAAGGTGTAAGAATAGTGCTATATAGCGCCCAACCTGACACAGATGCACACGGAGGCACGTGTAAAATAAACAATTTATTTTTCTTCACCTGTGGGGCACAGCACAGTCCCCACAGGCACAACACAGTTCCAAGCACAGCACCAACAAACACAAAGCACTGTTCCTTTTCACCACCACTCCTCCCAGGCAACCTTGTCCTCCTCCACCCGACTCTGGCCCCCGAATGGAGTGAGGCGGCCCCTTTTATCTTGCCCCGGATGTGCTCCAGGTGCCTGATGATGAACTTCTGGCAGCACTCCCCAGTGTGGTGGAAGTGCTACCCTTGCACCTGGAAGCACTCCGGGTGTAAACCATCCTTGGTCTATCAGCGCTTCGTCCCCCAGGGATCGACTGTCCAGGTGCCCAGGGAAAAGAAGTGCCGTTCTCCTGGTTCCTCCTTCCTCCAGGCGTCCCAGCGGGGCAGGGTTCCTGGCCGTCTATCACACAGGGGTTGGTACTGTTGCCTAATCCTTTCTCCTTATGTCCCTCTGCAGACCCTGCCTCTCAAAGACACCACCTCTAGTCCACCCACTGTTGACGTCACTTCCAGTACATTCTGATGACGTAATTTCCGGTACAAAGAATCCATCTCTGCCAGGTTGTTCTGCCCACCTAAGGTAAAGTCATTCCTGATGGTAGATCGCAGGAATCATCGGGCCGAGGTCGACAGGACTCTGAACAAATCCAAATTGTATTATGTGATATTATCTACTGTTGAATTCTGCTCTGTAGTTGTAATATTTTGAGGATTACTTTGGTTCTGTTCTGTGTATTGTATTGTATTTACCCCCTTTTTTTGACACCCACTGCACGCCCAACCTACCTGAAAATGTTTCGCTCTTTGAACTGCCTTTCCCAAGGGTTCTTCCATTTTTTCCCTATAAGGGTTTTGTTGGGAGTTTTTCCTTGTCTTCTAATAAAGTCAAGACTGGGAGGCTGTCAAAAGGCAGGGCCTGTTAAAGCCCATTACAGCACTCCTTGTATGATTTTGGGCTATACCAAAATAAATTGTATTGTATTATATTGTATTTTCCTGCCACATCAGTTCCTGTTCCGGCCTCCCTGACTCCACCTCTTCCTCCATTCAGCCGTATTTATAGACCAGCCTATAACCTGCCAGTCAGTTCAGTTTTGAACTCTGCATGAGTTTCCTGAATTCTAGTATAAGGGGTGGCCATCCCCAAACCTTTTTCTGTCTCCTATCTATTTTTTAGTGCAATACATATACTGTATGTTGTAAAAGAAGGGCATAATATTTAACAAAAGAACAGAATCTAACCGAGAGACCTTATTAATTAAACTCAATTGATTTCATTTCAGTTCATTTCAACTTAATTCATCTCAGTTCAATGCAATTGCCCCAAGAGAATTTGTCAGCCAGTTTAATAAAGAGACTGCAATATAACATTAAAAGTACATCAACAGTGAACACAGCCATCAAACATAAATTTTACATAAATAAATAAAATATAGCAATGAACAAAATACATATTGTGAAAAATTAGATCAGACAAATTAGACATACAAATTTAAACAACATTTAGACTTTACTGATGAATCATGCAATTGCTAACTGTTCATCCTATGAATTAAGCCTGTGGATGTTTAATAAAAATGAACATTTTTTTAGAAATGAATAGTAGTTGGAATGAAAGAGTATTTAAACTGGTTGCATTTTATCCTTAGGACCTTGAACACGTGACCTGATGGAAACAATTATAACTGAGAATGTAGTGGGAGAGTCATGTCTCACAGAATACACTGTGCTTTTCATAATACTTATGCATATTAAAACAAGTCTGTGAGATTAGACTGTTGAGACCTGATTATTTTAATTTTTCTTGCCCCATTTACATTTTTTTGCTCCAATTTACAATTTGATTTATTCTGAGAATGTAAATAAAGACAAACTTGATACAAGATTTATAGAATAATGACAATAGAAGGCTAGATTCAGCTTACTTAGACAATAGAGGAACTGCTGCCACTTTTTGCAGATTGCTTCTGTGTTTTCATTAAATGTCAGTTTTGAGTTTATGATTTTTCTGCAGATATTCATAAGTGACAACAAACTCCACTTTTTGGTCTTTGATGATTGTTTCTTGTGGATGAATGGTGTTTCTTCTGAAATCAATTATAAGTTCCTTACTTTTATATAAAGTTTATATGTAGTAAACTCTCAGTACACCAGTTAACAAGATCATCTACTTCTGGACCATGACTGTTTTTGTCCTCATTCAGTGAATCACTGATTCATCAGCAAATTTTAAACCTTTTTTTTTTTTTAATTTACTGCAACAACCCTTGGTGTAAAGGATTTACAAAAGAAATTATTATTTGTTATTACAATTGGCTGTTAAGTAGCAGTAACATATATTAATAGAAACTGTCCCTAACTCTAGTGCTGCAAGTGCCAATTTTAATGACCACAATAGTGTTACGATTCATTTTATTTTAGAAGTGTATTTCCATCCATCCATCCATCCTCTTCCACTTATCCGAGGTGGGGTCACAGGGGCAGCAGCTTGAGCAGAGAGGCCCAGACTTCCCTCTCCCCAGCCATTTCTTCTAGTTCTTCCGGGAGAATCCCAAGGTGTTCCCAGGCCAGCCAGGAGACATAGTCCCTCCAGAGTGTCCTGGGTCTTCCCCGGGGCCTCCTCCCGGTTGGACGTGTCCGGAACACTTCACCAGGGAGGCGTCCAGGAGGCATCCTGATCAGATGCCCGAGCCACCTCATCTGACTCCTCTTGATGCAGAGGAGCAGCGGCTCTACTCTGAGCCTCTCCCGGATGACTGAGCTTCTCACCCTATCTTTAAGGGAAAGCCCAGACACCCTGCAGAGGAAACTCATTTCAGCCACTTGTATTCACGATCTTGTTCTTTCGGTCACTACCCATAGCTCATGACCATAGGTGAGGGTAGGAACATAGATAGACTGGTAAATTGAGAGCTTTGCCTTATGGCTCAGCTCCTTTTTCACCACGACAGACTGATGCAGAGCCTGCATCACTGCGGACGCAGCACCGATCTGCCTGTCGATCTCACGCTCCATTCTTCCCTCACTCATGAACA
Organism: Polypterus senegalus; assembly: GCF_016835505.1. Taxonomy (NCBI): domain Eukaryota; kingdom Metazoa; phylum Chordata; class Cladistia; order Polypteriformes; family Polypteridae; genus Polypterus; species Polypterus senegalus. The sequence continues at coordinate 78,187,464 of NC_053161.1, forward strand.
AGACCCCGAGATACTTGAAATCCTCCACTTGGGGCAGGACCTCTCCCCCAAACCTGAGAGGGCACTCCACCCTTTTCTGGCTGAGGCCCACAGTCTCGGATTTGGAGGTGCTGAGTCTCATCCCAGCCGCTTCACACTCCGCTGCGAACCGATTCAGAGAGAGCTGAAGATCACGGCCTGATGAAGCAAACAGGACAACATCATCTGCAAAAAGCAGTGATCCAATCCTGAGTCCACCACATCGGACCCAATCAACACCCTGGCTGCGCCTAGAAATTCCGTCCATAAAAGTTATGAACAGAATCGGTGACAAAAGGCATCCCTGGCGGAGTCCAACTCTCACTGGAAACGGGCTCGACTTACTGTTGGCAATGCGAACCAAGCTCTGACACCGGTTGTACAGGGACCGAACAGCTCTTATCAGGGGGTCCAGTACCCCATACTCCCAGAGCAACCCCCACAGGACTCCCCGAGAGACACAGTCGAACGCCTTTTCCAAGTCCACAAAACACATGTAGACTGGTTGTGCAAACTCCCATGCACCCTCCAGGACCCTGCTAAAGGTGTAGAGCTGGTACACAGTTCCGCGGCCAGGACGAAAACCATACTGTTCCTCCTCAATCGAAGGTTCAACTATCCGATGGACCCTCCTCTCCAGAACCCCAAATAGACTTTTCCTGGGAAGCTGAGGAGTGTGATCCCTCTGTAGTTGGAACACACCCTCCGGTCCCCCTTTTTAAAGAGGGGGGCCACTACCCCAATCTGCCAATCCAGAGGCACTGTCACCAATGTCCTTGCAATGTTGCAGAGACGTGTCAACCAAGACAGTCCTACAACATCCAGAGCCTTGAGGAACTACAGGCGTATCTCATCCACCCCCAGGGCCCTACCCCCAAGGAGTTTTTTGACATCCTCGGTGACCTCTGCCCCAGAGATAGGGGAGCCCACCTCCGAGTCCCCAGGCTCTGCTTCCTCATTTGAAGGCATGTTAGTAGGATTGAGGAGGTCTTCGAAGTACTCCCCCCACTGACCCACAACATCTCGAGTCGAGGTCAGCAGCACACCATCCCCACCATATACGATGTTGACAGTGCACTGCTTCCCCCTCCTGAGACGCCAGACGGTGGACCAGAATCTCCTCGAAGCCATCCGAAAGTCGTTCTCCATGGCCTCCCCAAACTCCTCCCATGGCCGAGTTTTTGCCACAGCAACCACCAAAGCCGCATTCCGCTTGGCATGTCGGTACCTATTTGCTGCCTCCAGAGTCCCACAGGACAAAAGGGCCCGGTAGGGCTCCTTCTTCAGCTTGATGGCATCCCTCACCGCCGGTGTCCACCAACGGGTTCCGGGATTGCCGCCACGACAGGCACCGACAACCTTACCGCCACAGCTCCATTCAGCCGCCTCAACAATAGTGGCACAGAACATGGCACATTCGGACTCAATGTCCCCCACCTCACTCGGGACGTGATCAAAGTTCTGCCGGAGGTGGGAGCTGAAGCTACTTCTGACAGGGGACTCTGCCAGATGTTCCCAGCAGACCCTCACAACACGTTTGGGCCTACTAGGCCTAACCAGCATCCTCCCCCATCATTGAAGCCAACTCACCACCAGGTGGTGATCAGTTGACATCTCCGCCCCTCTCTTCACCCAAGTGTCCAAGACATGTGGCCGCAAGTCCGACGACACGACCACAATGTCGTTCATTGAACTGAGGCCTAGGGTGCCCTGGTGCCAAGTTCACATATGAACACCCCTATGCTTGAACATGGTGTACGTTATGGACAATCTGTGACGAGCACAGAAGTCCAATAACAAAACACCGCTCGGGTTCAGATCCGGGGGGCCATTCCTCCCAATCACGCCCTTCCAGGTCTCACTGTCATTGCCCACGTGAGCAATGAAGTCTCCCAGCAGTACAAGGGAGTCCCCAGAAGGTATACCCTCTAGCACCCCCTCCAGTGACTCCAAAAAGAGTGGGTACTCCAAACAACAGTCAGGACCCGTCTCTCCACCCGAAGGCGGAGGGAGGCTACCCTCTCGTCCACCGGGGTAAACCCTAATGTACAGGCTCCAAGTTGGGGGCAATAAGTATGCCCACACCCGCTTGGCACCTCTCACCGGTGGCAACTCTAAGAGTGGTAGAGAGTCCAGCCCCTCTCAAGTAGATTGGTTCCAGAGTCCAAGCTGTGCGTTGAGGTGAGCTTGACTATATCTAGCCGGAACCTCTCGACCTCACGCACTAGCTCAGGCTCCTTCCCCTTCAAAGAGGTGACATTCCATGTCCCAAGAGCCAGCTTCTGTAGCTGAGGATCAGACAGCCAAGGTGCCCGCCTTCGGCCACCACCCAACTCACACTGCAACCGACCTCCTTGGCCTCTCTCATAGGTGGTGAGCCCATGAAAAGAAGTGTATTTCTCCTAAAATTATTCATATTTTACTGCAACACCATCTTGTTTTTGCACATGCTATTGTTGTCATGGTAGTTTCTAGGGTGTGGCTTTATAGTGCAACGATATAAAAGAATACATGTAATTTTAAAGCAAGATCATAAATTGTTTGGATTACTCTAAAAAACTTTGACACTACTCTTTGCTGTTTATTTCTCAATCTTTAATCTCACGCTTCTGGTTTTTGACTTTGTATTAGCCTAATGTTTGGGTTGCCATTATAATTCTTGGTTTCAACTTCTTGCAAGCGTTTAACGTCTCTCTCCCGGTCCTCCCTTTACAATCTGCCTTGTAGCAGAACAACCAGGAGGTAATAGGAATGGCGAGTGAATTCAGGAGGTGGGCTCATAACCAAAATAAAGCAAGGGTTGTTCATACAAAGTATGGGATCGAAAGAAAAGGCTTAGGATATGAAATCAAAGTCATATTTCAGAAAACAAAACATCCTAAAGATGTAAACCATAGTGAGAGAATACAAAGGAATTTAACAAAAGCACTCAAACCCTATACTTTAATTTTTTTGACAAATCAGAAAATGTTGACAACCAAGAAGTATATAATGTTGACATTTTGACTGTTTCAGTAATGACATCATGCTGCACATTCCAGGTTGCCACGCTTAGAAAGAACTTGGTCAAAGAAAATATTATGGCACCATAAGAAAACTGTAAAAAATTACCATTAAATTCTATTAAATTAATGTACTCCTCAAACCTCCAAAACTGCATCTCCATTTTTAGAGGCCAAAGAAAAGGAACTAAAATTAAAAAAGGCCCAGATCATGACACCAATTACCTTGTACCATTTACCTGAAGGAAGGAGTAAGAAAAGTGACAGGATGACTGAGGCCTTTAATTATAATGTTTTTGCCTTTCTAAGGCACTGAGTGTTGTACGTATATGTCCTGAAGAAAAAGGCAGCTTAGTCCTGGTAATATTCTGCCACATTCACCACCCTCTGTAGTGTTTTACTGTGTTTGAACTAAGCAGGTGCTATGCTAACATGCACTCTGCAGTACAGCTATAGAAGTTAGAGAGAACTCATGGAGAATTCTGAACTTTTAGGAGGTAAAATCACTGATGAACCTTCTTGACAAAAGATGAAAAGTGCTGTGCCAACTTAACTTTATCAGTGACAGTCACTCCAAGTTGCTTATCCTCACAACAGCATCCCCTCCAATGTAAATGGCAGTGTGATCTGCCTTCTGCTTTCAGTCCTTCAGCTTTTCCTCTGCCTCTTCTGTTCAGTACTATGCCACTTTTATTGTCTCCCGTTTTAGACTGTGCATGGAAGCTGGCAGCAGGCATACTAACAGCTAATCAGGTGGGGGTGCAGTGTAGTTGGAGTTGAGCAACTTTTATTGGAGTGTAGCAGTGATCCAGAGTACTCATATGAGCAATACTCTTGGAGCAAGTGACATTGATTATTTATGTTTTGTTCTCTTTGAAACATATACGGTAATTTCACAAAAACGATATTCTTTATTTCAAAAATGTTTGCAGTAAAATACACCTATATTTGTAGCTGTTTCCTACTTCTGTTCCTTCTGTTTCTGTCTCACCAATCTCATGCCATGTTTCTCAGGCAAGTTGTGTCTGTAATAACCATTCTTCCTATTTAGGATAATTTCAATAGATCCGTGACATCTTAGATCATTGTTATTCTACTTACTGTCAATAAAATCCATTTGTTTTTATATCTCGATACAAGAAGAATCCATTTTGACAGCTTTCAGCGATTGACTTAATGTAGATAAGCTCACTTTCACAGGATTATTTGAAAAAGCAAATGAAAAAAAGCCTAACAACTATAAGCTAAAGATGCTTATTGAAACCAAAGATTTATTACTGGAGTTTTTTTCTGATCTTCTACTTGCAAACTCTTATTTCTACTTAATGAATTTTGAAGAACACCTCTAGTAAATATTATAATATAAATACAAAATATTTAAATGGAATGATTAACTTGCCCATGTACCTATAAAGTTAAAACAAGTTGAAAAAATAGATGGACGTGCACTTATTTATGATGTATACTGCATTTTTTATAATTTTTAAACACTAAAGTCCCAGCAGAAAACTGTGGCAATATTGAAAACTTCAATTAACAAATTACATAGTGAAACTACAGTGACACATTTTGTGCATTATTGCTACTTTCTAGCTCACACTAAACCTATTTAATATTCAGGAACAAAGCACCTCTTTATATAATTTATATATAACTTATATAACTTTATATATAATTGTTTGTGGTCTCCATGTTTTTAGGTGGACAGAAGGCACTATGTCTTGGTGATTCCAAAGCTTTACAGAACCACGCCATACCTAGAAGAGATTCAGGATACAACCATGGGGCTTAAAGCTACCTCAATCCATTGACCATTCAGTTCCAGAGTCAGGTGTTGTTTGGATTGGAGAAACAATCACTGTTTTGTTTTCCCTTTATTTTCATTTCTTTATTGTTATTTCTGCAATAAATGTAGATTTTTTTATAGCAACAAGTTTCTGTTTTTATTTGGTATTTTATAATTATTTTGTGGAATTTCATAATCCTTTTTTCAATAGATGTGTCTGTTTAGGGGTTTTGAACATCAAGGAATTTAAAATTAAAATTAATGTTTCATTTTATGAGTATTATGGGAAAATATGTATCGTTTTGATTCAATGTTAATTTCTTTCACTTCAGATGAAACCATTTTGTACACTTATGTTGTAGCGTTTGCTATGGCATTGCTATTGGTTACATCCAGGGTCACACTGCTCGTGTCTTTAGAGGCCAAGCATATAAAACTATTCCTGGTTAACAAACTTGCTTATGCTATTTAGACCTTCAATTTTTGCTTAGCACTTCTCCTCTTGATAACGGATCAGTTGCACGTTGGTTATGACTTTGGCTTTATGTTTCATCTCCTGACCCTCTTAAATAAATTCTCACTGTCTAAGTCCAAGTCAGTACAAAATGTTGGATCTACAGAATGGGAGACCCTGAAATGGAACAGATTATGAAGATTATAATCTTGAATCAATTGATTTAGAGCATTGAAGGCATTGAAAACAGTTATTTGAGTTGGCTTCTGATCTCTATGGCAATTTGTTTGATGTATGCTCAAGGAGTTGAAGAGTTCTGGTAGGACTTAAATAAAAAATATAGTCCTCCATTAGTGGGTTTAATCAGTCAAAATTTATTAATAATGCCAGTGGCAATAAATTATGAAATTCATCCATCCATCCATTATCCAAACCGCTACATCCCAACCACAGGGTCACGGGGCTCTGCTGGAGCCAATCCCAGCCAACACAGGGAACAAGGCAGGAAACAAACCCTGGGCAGGGTGCCAGCCTACCACAGTAAATTATGAAATCACAGTGTTAATTCATTCAGGGGCTGTGGGAAACTTCATCAGCCTTCCACATCCTCATAAATTAAAATTCAGAAGTTAGCTCTTAAACACAGTACTACCGATTAATTTGAAACTAATTAGGGAGTCCTGGAATATGTTTCATCACCTATTTCAGCAAAGGTATGTGCATTATTGCACAAACTAGCCTTCCCCCATGGCTCCACCCACGTAGTAGTGAAACAGGACAGTGAGGAGGGCCCTGCCCGGCTCCCTACTCTTGGATTATCACAAATATATCTCTCTTGCAAGCAAACTATGATACTTAGCACGATGAGAGAAGTCGCAAAATCAACCGGAATGTTAAGTAAATTATTGGAAACTAGCCAACCTGAGGCATAGCATACACCTCATAATCAGGCTGGTTTTTTAATGATTTTTAAGCACAGGGAGAAAATTAACATTTGAAAAATCGGTAATGTAATAAATCTGCAAGAAAAGCAACATTGTATCAATGCACGGAACGAACCAACACACAATTGTCCGTGACTGAAAACTGGCGGACCGGCATCGCGCCTTCTCCTGCCAGACGGAGGGATGGGGGTGCACGGCGCGGAGTATGGAACGGGAGGAGAGGAAAAGGACATCCATTCAGCTCCGTCCGTCATGCTAGTCTGCTGATTTCTCGTTCAGTATAGACTGCCCGCTCATTTGCCCACCTCCAACTCGTCACTTGAGTCGTCGTCTAGATGCACCTGTGATTGACGTAGACGTTTCATTGCTCTGTGTGGTTTTGGCTGCTTTTCTATATATAATCCACCAAGACACCCGACCACGGTAGTAGCGAGGTGGGAGGGGAGTGTGTTCAAAGGGTAGGGACGTAACCAGTGGGCTGTATGAGTCGCACTTAGTGGGAATTCCACGTCTGCAGCCCAAATGGGGCTCAACGACTTACCCACGCCTCTCTGCGCCGGGTAGACACACGCTCAATGTCATGCATAACTATTTATTGAATGCTAAACACTTCTGGAAAGACACGGTTGTCTAAAACGTGTTGGTGTGAGAATACAACAGTAAGTGAATGAAAAGATGGAACTCTGGAGAGAGCAAAATACAGCACAATAGTGAACCTGCGGCATAACATACGCCGTGTGGCTCAGACGTGCATGTGGACTCTTACCACAGACAAAAGGGACTAACTGGGGGGTCGGTGAGTTTTTGCGTCCGGGCAAATGGGCAGGCAGTGTGAATGCCTAGAGAGCGAGGGTAGACACAGGCCGGTAAAAAAGGAGTGTTGGTGGGCAGGGAAACGTCTTCCGTGTTCCTGCAGGAGCATCTAAGAAGACGCATGTTTGTCGTGGATGCGAATAGCTGTATGTAGCGTGTAAAACAGTTTGCTATGGTGCATGCAGTCGTGCGTCGTAACCGAAAACTCGGTTTTTAAAGACTACTTACTTCATTGTGCTTTAACCTCAGTTGTAAAGGATTGTTTTAAGGATCCCATGGGATACTCCTCGCAAACCATTTTACACGCTGCATATGGCGATTCACCTCCATGAGAAACATGCCTCTGTGAACAGTCAACTTAGCTCGGAGGTGCATGACATGCACATGACATTAACCTGACCTGCACTGCATTTGGCCTCTACGACAGACGAATGTAAATGACGCCATTTTTTCTGTGTCGTCGCGTCCGAGTTGGTGGTGTGGCCCAGCGAGTTGTCGTCGTATCCAATGGTCTTGGAGATGGTGGGCGTGGCTCCTTCCTGCGTGCGCCATAGGTGTCTCACTTGTCGGCGACTTAGTGAATCCACGCCCCTTCCAGCGTGCTTTCCATGGTTGTCTTGCCTTAGTGAATTATATATATAGATACTTGATCTTAATCCATTAAGTAGTTCTCTCGTGAAAAGTGTACAAACATACAGACAGACAGACATTGGATTTTATATATAGAGAGATATCTCACCTTCTTTGCATTGCCATCACCTGTTCCACTAGTTACTTTCAACTTCTGTGGATTATGAAAACATGATTCATGCATTAATTGGCAAAAGAAAGATCATTCACAATGAAGCACATTCTTTATTCAGAACTGCTTGAATAGGATTTCTCATCCCCTGATTTTCTCCTGTAATATTAATTTTTTACCTTCAGAATATCAGGATGTTATTTATTAAAGACCTGTCATTAAACATATCTCCTTATAGAAAGTATGACTGCTCTATTGATCACCTGATAGTCCATTGCCAAAAGTGAAGATTTATGCTCTCTCCAAATCTTAGTCTGAGGGAATTAAGGAAGACTACATATTCTGCAGACTAGATGTATTGTATTGTCCACTATCTATGCTTTATGAAGAATTTAGCTCAGTAGTTTCTCCTATTACCTCATTACCATAAAAACCCATAAAATATTCTTTTGGATGAAGAAAGCACAAGAATATTTTGAGCTAAAAACCATATTCACTATGGCCACAACACTAAGTTGTCCTGATTCCTCCATCCAGTTCATTGTTGAGATGGACACATCAAGTATTGTTGTTGAGCCTGTAGTACCACATTCAATTAGAAGACCTAATAAAGACAGCACAAAGTTCAGTTCCAAATGCATATAAAGACCACATAGATAAATTTAATGTCCCTAGTGAGTAACAAATTAGGATTCTTGATTGGGCACATGGGTCTGTTGTGTTTGTTCATCCTGGTATCTCCTAGACTTTAGATATTCTAAATTGATACTTAAGATGGGAATATATGTATAAAGAAGCTTAAAACTACTTATCAGCCTTTGATATCTGTTGCAGAGCCAAACCATACTCAGGGTTACCTACTGGATTGTTTTAATCAATTTCTATTTCTACTCAGTTATGGGAAAAGACTTCAATGGAGTTTATCACTGATCTACATTCTTTTAATTTTTTTTTTCAACTTTGGATGGCAATAAACACGTGGTGCCTTTGTCTGGATAATGAGACATAGTGGATATCCAGGTAAAGGTGTACCAAGCAAAGGCGTGTTGCACTACAGAGCAAATACATAATGAAGTCTACAAAGACAAGAAAAATAAATAGGTCAAAACAAATCCAAAAATGAAAAGTAATGACATAAATGAATTCGCCATAATGCAACACTCCTACATTAACAAACTGTACAAGGGAAAAAACAAAAGGAGAGCACAAAATAAAATAAAAATAAAATAAAATCGTGGCAAATGAGCATGGTTAGTGTCTTAAGGGGACTGATTTGAGGGGACACCAGTGGGAAGGCAAGAATGAAATATTGTACCGACTTTATGTAAACATTTCCAATCCTGCTCCAAAATATGAGGAAATTGCAGTTGAAAATCAATAACGTCACATTAACTAATACCAAACTTCACCTCTTCCAGTCTCTGGACTATAAAGTTGCTCCAAACAGGAAGTCAGCCATCAGTTGAGCACTCATTGTCTTCAAGTGTCTATTTAGTCTCAAGGCCTACCAGAAGAACTGCTTCTTCCATTTCTGACATTTTTTTTCAATTCAGCAAACTCTTTCACCATTAACTGACTAGCTCTCCAATTCACATTTCTGTTTGCTTGTATTCCACAAGTTACACACAGTAACAGGGTGATGGTTTTTGAGAAACTGACTATGCGTTAATGTCACTTTTGGTGTCTGTAGGAGTGGATCTAGAAATATTAGTGCACCACCTAGGGCTGGTTCTTGCCTTGTGACCAATGATACCAGGATGTTCTTTGGTCCTTCATGACTCTTCACTGAATTAATTGACTATAATCCATCCATTATCCAACCCGCTATATCCTAACTACAGGGTCACGGGGTTCTGCTAGAGCCAATCCCAGCCAACACAGGGCGCAAGGCAGGAAACAAACCCAGCCCACCACAGATTTGTGAATGTAGTGTTAGATAAAGGTTTGCCAAAGCAATTCCTTGCCCATATGGTTTTATCAGCTATTGATGAGTGACAGTTCTTGATGCAGTGCTGTCTGAGGGATCAGAGATCACGGGTGTTCAGCTTAGGCTTGTGCCCTCTCTCTTTATGCCAGCCCACCGCAGTAATTGACTATAATGATTTTATTAATGTTATAAGTATCTTTATTAGAATGTGCAAAATGACCAAATATTACCAAAACAACAGTGTAATGAGTTTGTTAATGTATCCGAGCATCCTGATTGCAGAAGCTAAACCAGAATCTAGCAAATAGGCCTATACATGTCAAGTAAATTTCATCACAACCAATGCACCTCATAATAATGGGGAACCATCAAAACAAAATAACATAATAACAGAATGTTGAACTGCCAGTGTTGGAGGGCTTCCATCTGCACTGCTGGAGCTGAATGGGCTTAAAACAACTGTAGCTTATGAAATTAGAAACTCTTTCTCATCTATCTAAACACTCTCCTTGCACATTTTTGCCTGAAGCAGTAGCCTCTTTGTGGTTCATTTCATTGATACTATAAACTGATACTCTTTCTTATGCATTTCAAAACCACTGAAGTTAACAGAGCAAATCATTTTGTGAGAATCCATTATGTCCAGAGGAAGCTTATATAATATTTTTTCAGATGATTATTCTAATGACTCTTTGTACTGTACCCAGGAAATGGAGGAAAATGCTTTTACACCATTTTGGCTAAACCGCCCATCTGTTGCACCGACTGTCAGATAAATGACATTATTGCATGTCCTTTGACTCTTCTTTTGTGGTATATTCCTGCATCATTTATCCATGATATAGTCCACCTTTTTATTCTATTTTCATGTTGTTTCTCTTAAAATTTCTTTTGGTGCATGCATGTGGAAAGAATGTGTTAAGGGCTTCAAACCAGAAACCACACTATGGGCTATGGTAGACGGGCTATGGTGAAACACGTGAACTGACCTCTTTTCTATTTGCAGCCAGAGAACGAGTAGGAGGAGTGCTCTAAAAAGCATTGACATACATAATGAGAATCCCGGATTCCCCAATCCTTCTTATTCTGGCTCTATATGACCAGTGTGATGACTAGAAAAGGACATTCATATTGGACCCCTGTCTGCTGAAACCATACTAGCATGGAGAAGCAAGACCCACATTAAAGTACAGGGACACACCTGAATGTTTTGCTGATGATTTTTCTTCTTTTTCTTAATTTTGCTTTAGTAACATTGCTGCTAATAAATTGGGATCTCTGGTAGACCCCACACTTCATTGTGTCTTGTCCTATTGTTTTCCACATTTTCTTGTGGCTAACTGTAGCATCACTGTGTCTTACTCCACTTCAACTTACAAGTTACGAAAGGAAGAAACAAACTCCCTATTTATCTTTGAAATGAAAACACAAACAGAATCAAGATCCTTCAATCAGTGCTGTCACACTGTCTGCATTGCAACAACATCTTTAAATTTGCAATGGAAAAAAACAAACACATTAGAAGAATTTTGATCTGCTCACTGATTTCTCCAAAAAACATCGAGGCGAGTTTTGAAGATCCCTAAAGTTCTACTATCTTCCAGTCTACATGCTAATTTATTCCTTGCTTCTGTGGTTCTCTGTGTGAAGAATAACCTTGTAACAGCTCTGCAAAATTTACCTCTAATATGTTTCCAGCTTTGCCTCTGTGTCATTTTTGTACTAATTCCCTTCATAATTTTGAACATTTCTGGCATGTCTTCTTAATCTCTGTTTGCTTAAATTCAAAACATTCAATTCATTTAATAATTTGAAACATTTCAATCATGCAATGGTTTATTTTTTCTTGTATTTATTATTTGCTAGCTCCTCACTCACCTCACTATGTTGTCTTAATCCTGTCAGAGAGTAGTTCATTTCCACCGTCGTGACACATTGCCAGCTGCCATCTATCCTGTTGCTTTACTTGCACCAAAACTAAGTGAGCCATGTGCATGAAAAGGCCCCTTCTGTGACCCTGGCAAGCTCCCAAACCACGGAACATATATATTGTGCCTTCCCAGCCAAAGAAAACATATTCTAATTAATCACAGAAATATGGGTTGCACCAGCAGGGATGATAATTTTTATTTGGGGAATGATTCAGTAACCTAAATCACTCCTAAATATGGAAAGCACATAAATCTCAGTGATTGGCAAAAATGGCTGTACTGAGGGTATTAAGTAATAAAGTTGATCCATTAAGCTTAAAAGTCAAGACAGAGGTAAAGAATTTAGGAGTAATTATTTACTTTGACCTAAATTTTAAATCACATATTACCGTATATACTTGCGTATAAGTTGGGTCTTGAATCCCGAAAAATCAATTATAAAATCAGACCCCGACTTATACCCGTTCAAAAATACGACACTTAATTTTTTTTTTTTTTTTACATCTTCTTGCTTCCTCCAATCTCGCACCAGTTTCTCAGACACATTGAATTTTGTGGCAGCAGCACAGTTACCAATTTCTTTCAGACAAACACAGATGGTATACTTTTTTCTCTCTCATACTCCTTGTCACTCACCTGTCAAATATCCCTGGATTTACTAATCCAACTTAAAATGCATACAACGGCTCTAAATCTAATTTACAAAGTTGCTCAGTTAGCAAGGGAGAAGAACCAATAACACTACAAAACTAAATAAACACTGCAAACAACACAACAATAACTGCATGCAATCAAGAAAAGGAAACAAATCGAAACTTTGTGCACTGGGTGACTTGTCTAGCATACTCACAATAAGTAACAAGAGTTACACATTCTCCTCACATCAGGGTGTGTTTCATGCTCCAGTTTCCTCCAGCTTCCCTAAAATATACAGGTTAGGTTATTGAGTGGCTGTGCACTTTACCATAGCCTGTGATGCACCCTGTCTGTGCCCAGCTTTGCCAGACGCAGGCTCTTTGTCACACTGGAGGAGCAGGTTAGAAAATGTGTTAATGGGATAACTGGGGTGTGTGTAGGGATGCAGGATTTTTTTTTCGAAGAGAGTATTTAAAACAATTCTTTGCGCAAGAAACCAGTTCATTTTGGGGTGATATAAACACTATTTTGATAAGAATAATGGTGAACATTTTAAACATTTTTTACATGGTTTAGAAATATTCTGTGATACTGAAATGAAATTAGTCGGTCTTTGAACTGCCTTTCCCAAGGTTTCTTCAATTTTTTCCCTACTAGGGTTTTTTTGGGAGTTTTACTTTGTCTTCTTAGAGAGTCAAAGCTGGGAGGCTGTCAAGAAGAAGGGCCTGTTAAAGACAATTGCGCCACTTCTTGTGTGATTTTGGGCTATACAAAAATAAATTGTATTGTACTATATTGTAATATACATATATTTACTAAACCCCCATCTAATAATGCCATTGCATGTAATGAGCCATAGGGAACCAAACTGTAAAAACAACTCTCTGTTCTGCTAAATACTGGAAAAAAGATATAATGTATTAAATATTGTTTTGGATGCCTCTAACAATGACATGCTGTGTTTAAAATAATAGAAAACTGAAAATGAAAGATACAGTGGAAACAAAAAAACAATTCTTACTACCCCTGGCATTCCCTTTTGAAGATAACATAACATACAAACTATCTCAACCATATCAAAAAGGAAACTGAACACATAGTCATTTTTGAGTTTGTAGTCCTTCCCATGGGGCCAGTTCTGCCAGGTTTTTTTCTTTTTTTTAAGAGTGAGCCTAAGTATATACATTTTCTTTTCATATTTATTTTACAGAACAAGAACTCAGTTGATCCATCTGAGTAGTTTTAAAATTTGTGAAAATGCCAAGTTTAACCATCAGCGTTACACTAGTTTACATTCAAGAATATTCATAGAAAGTAACATACAGCAAAATGTCATCACCAAAGTTGCCATTTCTCCTGCTTGCTGATACTTTCTCTTAATGGTCATTTTATACGTTGTAACAACTCTAGGGGGCGTGCCAGCCACCCAACCCAACACAGACAGATGCTAGAGGCACACTGATAAAAGCAAAGATATTTTTTATTTTTTCTTCACCACGTAGGAAACGCCTTCCCCATTTCCCACAGGCACAACTCAGTCCCACAAACACAAAAGCACACAATACTAAGAATTCTTCTCTCTCTTTACTCCTCCTCAGTAAGCTTCGTCCACCTTCTGCCCAACTCCGGCTCACCGAGTCCTGTCTACTGGTCCCTTATATAAGGCACCCAGAAGTGCTTCAGGTGCTCGTTGCCCTACTTCCGGCAGCACTTCTGGGTGTGGTGGAAGAACCTCCCACAAGGGCTCAGGAACAGCTGCAGTCCCCCCCCCCGGCAGTGCCCCCGGATCCCAACAGGGCTGTATCGGACTCCATCTCCCATGAAGCCCTGCAGGAGTTGAGGTACGGCTGCCTCCCATGGGGGCGGCCATCTATTGTTTTGGGGAAGGTGTTCTGCCTACACTGGCTCCCCCAGTCCTTAGCAGAGGTGTCCTGGCTGGGCAAGGGCCCCGGCCATCTATGACAATATTTAATAGGTAAATCTACTTCTTTGGCAAAACTTCTTGATATAAACGTAAGAAGAAAAAAAAAACACTTAAACTGGAGTAGGATATTTGATGCTTTTAAGTGCAAAATAATATCTTATATACAGTATTGCCAATCACATCAGTATGGAGAGTGTTTTTCAGGGGTCAATTCTAAGGCACTCTGGTCAGAAACTAATATGGTGTCCTCTTCTCTCCATAGACTTGAAGAAAAATCAGTGGAAGACGAATGATGTCTCTTCTGTAGTTAGCACAACTCTACCCTTTCTAGTCAAGGTCAAGATAGAATCACAGAAGGTGGTTGCCATTTCTAATTGTTTACTTTCTGACAAGAAGCACAACGTTCCTCCCTTTTGAATTTTGCATTTATTATTTTTCCAAAAGTTAAATGGGGCATTGAGGCTGATATTTCAAAGATATATTCTTTTGTGTTTTGTTTATTTCATGCCTCGGCTTAATGTACGTACTTTCCTTTACATATATCTTTGGAATATTAGAATTTCAGGATAGAGTCAAAACCTTTTAAACTAGAAAAACACTGCCAAGGATGTCAAAATCCCTCATTTGGTGATAGGATAAAAAGTCCGGCTAAATAGGGTATATTGGAATATAGCATGGGAGCCTCAGATGTTTGTGCATTGAAAGATAAAAGCATAAAACACTTCCCAGTAGTTATTAGATTATTGAATTTGATTAAAGAATGTAAGTGGCTGACTGTGAGAGGAATACTGGAAAAATAGAAGATATGAAAGAAGGGAGTGACAACTCTGAAGGAGTGTGAAAAGAAGGCCATTTAATGAACCTGGCACCCCTGTCAACAGGTCGTGGCAGACCTTAGAGGCTCTCACTCTGTGCAGTATCTAATATATAAAACAGAATGTATCTTTGTGTGTTTATCCAGTATGTAAATCCACACCTTGAACCTGTCCCTATAAATATTTGCACTAATTCCTAATGTGTGGAGGGGAAGACCATAGGCTATGTTTCATCCTGACATTTTCTGCTTGGGAACCTTGTTTACTGACCACAGCTGTGCTTTATGAGGGAGGGGTCCCTAGGAGGTATTTCTGGGACATGGCACAGGTATGCAAAGTTGCTCTGCATGGTGGGTTTAGTCAGTGGAATTTTGATTTGTGCCAAAATCTTTTTCCCTTGGGTACCTATATAGTGATTGCATCAGCGCTTTATTACACTCAGGCAGCACTGGGTACCCCTGCTAGTATTTTGTATAGTAGCAAGTTGTGGAGCTGCTAAAGAGGTGTCATGAACAGATGAGGCACGAGGAAACGGGCCTGACAATGTGTCTATTGCAGAAGACAGAAATTCACATTAGTAAAATACTATTATGTGAATTTTTATTAATCCTGCATTAGAACATTAGAAAATTTTTGATGAGAACAGGACATTCTGGCCAATAAAGCTTGCCAATCTTATTCACCTAATTTCTCCAAAATAACCACATGCTGAGAGTCTGTCTCAAATCATGTCCTGTTGGCTTGGTTTGAAAATCTTAACATTAGCAAGAAAAAATAAGATAAGTCCAATTTAAAATGGAGCAGTGAAATAGCAAGATCCAAACATTGATATCTGATAAATGCATCTAGTAAGAATATCTTGCAGAAAACAAACTGTAATCTCGTAGACAAGAATTCAACCACTACATTCACAATTCCAGTTGTTGTCATCAGGACACAATTTTCCAAGGATAAAACGAAGTCGGCTCAAATACTCTTTGATCCCAACTGCTATTAGTCTTCAAAATATGTTTTACTTTAATCAATATCTAAAGGCTTAAATTGTGAACTGAACAGTTATCATTCATCAACTGAGTCTTAATATTGCTAATTTTTGTATGAAATATGCTTGATTTGATATAATATTATTATATTAGTATTATAGTATTATGTTAATTATTATATTTGATTTACTTGCATGAAGTTATGTTTGATAATTTAGTTTTTGTTTGCTGTTTTTAATATAATTGCTTGCTCTTTCTCTTTAAACGCTGCTGACAAACCAAATTTCCTTCATGGGAAAATATATTTGAATTGAATTTTCTTTGGTAAATGCAGAGCACCCCAATGCCATTTTTGGTACACTTTCACTGGGAGTGGTTTACCATACCGAATGAGAAAGTGCCCAGGAAATAACTGCTCCAGAAGGCTGAGAGAGGTACCCAAAATCATTAGATGGTAGCAACCACCTTTTAACTGTTAAGGAGAACAGACTATGTTAGAGACACCAGGACTGCCTGGCAATTTAATTATAAACTGTGGTCAAGAATGCAGGGATATCTGGGGCCTCCAGATGAACCTCTGGTAGGATGGCCTCAGGACTTTTCAAGGACATTCCTGACCCCGTAAGTAGATAAATGCTAGCCTTCCACTATATTAAGAATAAATTTTTGACCCTAGCACCTTTAAAGTCCTCATATGGATTCTGCTAATTAGCCTATGCTCATTCACATTCTCTCTTAAGACCTGAAGGAGGTGCTCTCAAGCCATCCCAGAAACCATAATAATGGCAAGAAAATCAAAGTACTCGTAGAAAAAGTTGTTATTTCATAAAATATTAGTGGATGGGTACTGGAATACTGCAGAACACAAGGTATAGTATAAAATGAATAGTCAGCTATGGGATCTCCTGCACAGGTCACATACTTTGCCTACTAGGTAGGATGACTTGTCCACTTTCCTACCTCAAAGTGCCTCCTATATTCTCCAATATTCTCCATATTTATGTTTCTTTTCCTCTGTTGTAGTTCCTGTGCTTTCTTCTCCCTCCCAATTGAACTTTGGCCAGAGGCACAGGAACAAGTTTTAAGGTTTTGATGCTGCTGACAAAACTTACATAATTACATACTTTAATTAACAACACTTTTGGCTGAAATCCATGTAGACCTCATCAACATTAATTATGCACCTCTCCATTATTAATGTGGATGTAACAGAAACAGCCTATCAATTTACAGCAGTATAGTTACTGTTATGGAAGAAGATGATCCTCTGTGGCAACCCCTAATGGGAGCAGCCGAAAGAAGATTAAGAAGATAGTTACTGTAATAATTACTACAGTATGTGATTGGGAGGAACAGCCTCCTTGATCTAAACCCAAGCAATGTTTTGTTATTAGACTTTTGTGCTGGGCATGGTTTGTCCATAAGAAACCCATGTTCGAACATAAAGTGGCTCATAAGTGTACTTGGTACCAGAGCACCTTAGGTCAAAGATCGATTTAATAATGGTATCATCAGGTTTGCAGCCACATGTTCTCAACACTTGGGTGAAGAGAGGGGCAGACCTGTCAACTGATCACTACCTGGTGGTGAGTTGAGTCACATGGTGGGGGACTCATCTGGACAGACCTGGAAAGCCCTTGTGAGTAGTGGGGGTGGACTGAGAATATCTGGAGGAGGTCCCTGTCCAGAAAACTTTCAACTCCAACCTCTAAAAGCACTTTTTCCTAATTCTGGGAGAGGCTGGGAACATACAGTCTGAATGGGCTTTCTCCAAAGCCTTCATTGTGAAGGCAGCTATCAAGACCTGAGGCCTGAAGGCCATAAGTGCATTTCAAGGTGGCAACCAAAGGACCCAGCGGTGTACAATGGATGCGAGGGATGACATCAGGCTGAAGAAGGATGCCTTCCATGTATAGTTAGCACAAGAGACTCCCGAAGCAGTAGAGGGGTACTGACAAGCCAAAAGGGTTTTGGCCATGGCGGGCAGGGAAGCAAAAACCTGGGTGTGGGACAAGTTTGTAGAGGCCGTGGAAAATGACTATTAATAAGGCTCAAAGAGGTTCTAACAAATCATCAGACGACTCAGTTGGAGAAGGCAGGGCTTCTCCCTTGCTGAGAACAGCAAGGGTGGAGATATGCTGACCTGGACTAAGGATGTAGTCAAATGGTGGAAGGAACTCTTTGAGGAGTTCCTGAACCTTCCAGAAGCTGATGGGGGGATCGATGCCCATTTCCCTCAGAGAGGTCATTGAGGTAGTTAAGTAACTCTTCAGTGACAAGTATTCAGTGATGGAGGAAATCTTTCTGAAATGCTGAAGGCTCTGGACATGGTCAAGCTGTATAATCAGAGTGAAAGCTGTGTCTTCATACTCAGAAAAAGATCAGCAACCATCCCCAATGGGTGTAGGACTCTGCCAGGGCTGTGCTTTGTCTCCTACCCTGTTTGTGTCTTTCATGGACAGGATATCAAGGTACAACCACAGAAGGAAAGTGTCCATTTTGGTGGCCTTAGAATTGCATTACTGCTTTTTGCAAACAACATGGTCCTATTTGCTTCATCAGACTGTGAACTCCAGCATGCAATGGGATACTTTGCAACTGAGCGTAAAGTATCAAGGATGAGGATTGGCGCTTCCAAATCTGAGGCCATGGTCCTCAGTAAGAAAAACTTACTACCTCAAGTGGAAGAGTTTAAGTCTTGGGGTCTTGTTCACCAGTTAAGTGAAAAGGGATGGTGAGATCAACAGACAGATGGGGCAGTTGAGCACAGGTATGCTATACCGATCCATAGTGTTAAAGAAGAAGCTGAGTCAGAAGGAAAAGCTCTCAATTTACCGGTTGATCTACAGCCCTACCCTCACCTATGGTCATGAGCTATTGTTAATGATGGAAATAATGAGATCGCGGGCACAAATGGCTGAAATGAGCTTTCTCAATAAGGTGGCTGTGCTCTCCCTTAGAGATAGGGTAAGATGCACAGTCATCTGGGAGAGGCTTGGAATAGAGTCGCTGACCCTCCGCATCGAAGTTAACCAATTGAGCAGTTTGGGCAGCTGATACAGATTCTTCCCAGACGTATCAGATGTCCATACAAAATCTTTTATTTTCATATTGTATCATTTCACTCTAGGCCTCTGCTTTTTTTTCCTGAGAACAGACTATAACAGACAATCAACTAAAACAAGTGTGTAATGCATAATAATGCAGAGTAATTGTGCACTGCATTAGCCTTTTATCCCATCACGCTGATGAGCCAGAGAACACGACCTTGGAGACCACACCCCTAGAAACATGGGAAGTGACTCTAATGATGGATCTGCAAAATGGTGTCTAATATGGAAAATGGCAATGGTACCCTAAATTTCAGCCCTGATCATGACACACAGAATATTATACTGAATTAATGAATAAATAGCTTTATTTGTAAAAAATCCATATTATTTGTGTGTGTGTGTTTCTGATCACTAGCCATTTTTGCACTGTTTGTATTCTGATGCCAGTAAAGGGTTGTTCTTTTTTACACATTTTTTCTTAACAAATAATCTAAAAACTCTTTACCCTTCACTCCACTTTTTTAACCAGTAATAAAGAAGGAGGAGTTTTGATTCACAATTAAATCATCTTCCTGATTTTACTGATTGCAAGTGTTCTGTGTCCTCCAGTAGGGGATACTGTAATACCATCAGAAAACTCACCCCCTCACCCTGAACCACACTTATGGTTCTTACCATCCAATTTTCATCTCCATGTCCCTGGGTAGAAACCCAAACTGAGTAGACTGACCTGAAGGTGTTTTTAATTCTTGGACATTGACTATTTCTTGGAGCATCCTGGTTATCATTTGGAGAACAAGGATTGCACTGTGGAGCTCCTGGGACTATCCTTCTAACTCCCTCTAGAAACACCAGGGGCCTCATGCATAAACAGTGTGTACGCACAGAAATGTTGCGTAAGAACTTTTCCACGTTCAAATCGTGATGTATAAAACCAAAACTTGGTGTAAAGCCACGCACATTTCCACGGTACCTCATACCCTGTCGTACGCAAGTTCTCCACTCGGTTTTGCAGACTGGCGGCTCCCAGTGTCAAAGCAGTGCTACTGTTCCTGCGCGGTGTGGAATGAGCCCCAGACACAGACAGGCAGACATGTTTAAAGTCACCACCACACGTTTGTTTACACAATATTTACAGTCACAAGTGCACCACAAAACCACAATCTTCCCCAAAGTCCAAGTCAAACCACACTGCCTCTTCTTCTGACCACCTCCTTCTCTCTCTTCTCTGACCTCGTCCGTCTTCCACCCAACTCCAGTCCTGAATGAAGGGAGGCGGTCCCTTTTATCTGTACCCGGATGTGCTCCAGGTGTGTTCCGGCAATCTCCCACTAACACACCCCAGTGTGGCGGAAGTGCCGGCTGCGTACCAGGAAGCACTCTGGGTGTCCCCACTCATCTTCCCCCCAGCACTTCCTGGTGTGGCGGAAGTTCTGGGATCAAGGGTTCTCCAGGCATGGGGGCACCCCCTGGCGGTGACCACGGGCCCCTACAGGGTTGAGCTTCCCAGCTCTGTACCTGTGGCCCCCAAAGGAACCAGGGCAGTCGCCTCCTCGTGGTCTGGAGGAGGCCTGAGCCCTCCTCCTTTCTTCCTGGGCGCCCTGGCTGGGTGCCACCACCAGCCGCATGCCACAGCTGTTACTCTTTATTTTTCTGACGCAGCTTTATAAATACACTGAAACTAACCGCATATTGTTTATTAGTGTAATGCATCTGATTGTAATTAACTTGTAACAATATAATGGTCCAGGGAGTAGCCATAGTATTCCAAATACCATAACTGCTTTAGCGTTGTTACTCTCACTGCGCCTTTTTTTTCTTCTTTCAGCTGCTCCCGTTAGGTATTGCCACAGCGGATCATCTTTTTCCATATTACTCTCAATGCACCACTCGGAGTATTTATATCACTGTATCTGAGTGGGGAATCACAGCAGCAGCTAATCGGAAAGAGAATTTTCAGTATACAGCATCAAGCACATGCTGCCTCAGCCACGGCAAAACGCTTCATAGACAAACAGTTTCATCCCAAGAACTTTAAACAATCAATCAATTCATCAAGTGCTCCTTGTAGACCTCTTTGTACTTACGATAAGTACAATCACCTCACTGAAAACTTGCACTACAGTTATAATATTGCACAACCTGCACCACTATATAAAGCGCATATTTACGTATGATGACGATATCATTTTTAAGATGAAATGCAGCAAAATATGTTGATTATATTATATAGATAAAACTTTAACTTCATTTAAATAATCTGTATTGTTAATAATTAAATATGTGAGGACATGAATCTGCAGCGCTAGCTAGTTTACTGATTGATCCTACCTTGTGCTGTATTCTTTCTGGGGCTGACACGACACTAGAAGGATAGATGGATAGAATAATTAAACATGTACTACAAAGATATTTCAATGTTCCTTAAAAGTTTTGAAGAATCGTCGTTGTAAGCTTACAGATGGCTTAACGTCTATTACAGAGCTAATTGTATGGTGATTGGGTATTTAGAGAAAGAAAAGTAAGGACAGGAATTGGAAATTAGTACGTTTGAAAGAGACAGTACAATAATTTCATTGAAAGTCGCACACAATCACGCACCGTGTTCTCCTGTTTAATGACATGCTTTAACTCCTATCATCTTGAAAAAGATATCACGTATACATCTCAGTATTTTAATTATTCAGAGAGCTGTAATATCATGAATGTAATGGATTCTGTGTCCAGTCGGAGAAAGAGAAAGTGGAAGCATGTAGTGATTCACACACATAGAGCAAAAGATCAAATAGAAAACAAAGCATTTAACATGCTACTTTAGTTACGATGGGATTTGAGAAACTAGTGAATTAAACGATTTTTAAGATGAAGTTTATGATGTTCTACCTTAATGACAAAATAAACTATATGATTAAAGTGGAAATTTCGAGATTGAAGGTAACATTTCGTGCTTTTTTCCTACTGTGTGCCTTTATTTTTCTCTGTACCCTAATAAGCTTTTATATGACACTCAGATGGTGGGCTACGTCTCACCTTTTTACAGTGACTTTGATATCTGACAACTTCTTTTTTATGTCGGGCACTGTGCGACTTTGTGAACTTGAGCTTTCAAGTTTCTCCAACACGCTATGTCACTCGATCAACTTCCTTTTGTTGATTTTACCACTGTTTAAACCAACAAATAGTACGTTTTTCTTTGCCTCCACTCGGTATTCGCTGAAATTCTTATATTTTCCCTCTTGCTTTTGCCATTACCTTTTCACAGAATGCTGAGCTTAAGGGCTATTTATATTGATTTGCATATTCAAAGAGGTGTAATTCTGGGAGGAAACAGGGTGGGACAGAAGGTGCGTGCATGTGCGTTACTTTTCATGCTGATTGGGATTTATGGAGCAGAAGAACACGGAAGTGGGTGAATGCACAGATTTATGCATCTAATTTTTCTGTGCGTAAGCACATTTCGGCATTTGTGCTTACGTCATGTTATAGTGTGAATTCTACGCACAGCGTTATGCATGAGGCCCCAGGTGTCCTTGAAGTTCCTGAACCCTAACTCCCATTTAAAGTGTTATGTAACTCCCAGGTAGCCCAGTTAATGTACTGCATACTTATTTAGGCTGTGTGAGAAGAATCAAAGAAAAACCCAACAGACACAGTGAGAACATAGAAACTCCATGAAGTCTTGATAATAAATTGATGAAACTGTAATATACAATATGGAAGAATGGTCATTGTTGGTTGAGGGAAGGACAGGACTCAAACAGAAGGTTATGGTGTCAACTGGGCTTCCCCATGTACTTGAAACCAAAAAAAAAAAATTTAAAATGATAGGTGTGTGATAGTGCAGAATGAACAATTGCTAAAGTTTTAGCTTTTGGCTTCTGGAGAGCTTTGGAGAGTGTTTTTTTACAAGATTGCAGCTTTGTAAGGTGGTGCACTTATCTCCATAATGAGACACCACTTCTTAGGAGTGTCTTAGTTTTATAGCTCAAAGACTCAAAGGGGCATGGTCAGTTACCCTTAGTGGGTGTCTTTTCAAAGCTGTGGGCGATAAGAGAGATACAAAATTTAGCAATTGCAACCCCTGGTATCCCAGAGCCGTAACACTTACCTCAGATGAGCCCACGAAAGTTGAGCCTCAGACGCACATGCTTGACACCACTCAAACAACAGTTTTTTGGAAAATGACATGTGAGAGGATAGGTGATTAAAGGTTCTGTGCCTGAAATAAGTGTAGCACTAACAAAAATCAAACTACTGACCTTTGTAAACCAAATCTAATTTTGGCCTAGTTTCAGCCATACTGTAGGTAATGTAATTATCCAATTTGATTTTAAAACAACTATGAAGGAATAGTAATCCAGGATAAGATGCTGCCTAGCTCAAACTATAGTCATAAACAGAGTTTGTCTACGTACAAATTAGACAAGGATGAGTGGATTCTGGAAATAGATCTTATGTGAATATAAAGAAATCAGAAATTGTTATTTTTTTATTTAGAACTTATTGTGTTTGTCACTTCTCTAATATCTATCAGTTCTTGCAATTTGTGTATTTGTGGCACCTTTGTATCTCCCAATCTCCAGAAGGTGAGATGGTGTCTGAAATTATAACTCAATGCTTATTATAATACAGGTTAATACCACTAAACCAGAGCAGTCAATTTAGTGAGAAAACAACTTTGAGGTTTTGCATTCATTTCCCATACAGACAATAGTTTGATAGTTAAGCTCTAGTCTCACATTTGTCATCTATTACAATTGGTGATTGTTCAGCTTAAAGGCAATCTAAGCTTATTTTTTATATTTTTTTTCTTCCTAAATTGGCTCCAATATAGTTTTCACCATGGGGCATTCAGCCAGGCCTGGTTGCGAATCACTGAACTCTCTTCTGTATGGGCCCACCCTGCAGACCATGTGATAATGTCCTTCATGCACAGACCTTTCAATAGGCAGAAATGCACAAGTCTTATGGGGGTAGTAGCTGGAGAATTAGAAAGAATTTCCCTATTGGTCCGTCACAGAGGGCTGAACAGGAATCCTTATCTGTAGACAAACAGGAGGAGGAAGTGATTAGCATCTAATTTAACCCAATATTCCACTCTGCTACTCTGAATCAAAACTGATTCTCAATCTGATCCTTTTTGTAAGTATTTATGAAGCAATTATGTACGACAGTGAATTATTATTTCTTTGAATTTGAAAGAAAAACACTTATTTACATTTGAAAAGTCTTTGCCTAAGCCTTTGAGAAAGGTTAATGTCAAAATCAATTCACACATTTCCAGGCACAGTTAACACAATGTCCTTGAAAGTATTTCCATAAATAATAACAGAAAACATATTAGTAGTGTGTACAAGGCAGTATTTTATGGTCAGTCAGTTGCAATAATCTTTATCATTCAGTTTATATTTAAGAAACTGAAACATCAGATTATTTAGGAAATGCATGAATATTGAATTCCTTTATGCAATTGTGCTAAGCAAAATGGATTTGTCTTCTTATTGGAAGATATGTTCTTCACAGTTTTATTTAATAACAGATTTGTACTGCACTTATTCTTTAAAATGTAAACTACCAAGAAATAAAAATATCTTTAAAAATAAATTGTAAATTATTGTCTAGCTGTGGCATTAATAGAGAATTAAAATATCTATACAAAAATATATAAAGATATTATTTAGCTGAGGTATTAAAATAGAACTTGTAATGTATAAAAAAAATGGACAACACATATTAGGCCTGCCATCATTGATTTCAATCCCATACCTGATCATTGCCAGTGTGCGATCAACATATTCTGCTTTCTCAG
Source organism: Polypterus senegalus (assembly GCF_016835505.1). Lineage (NCBI taxonomy): Eukaryota > Metazoa > Chordata > Cladistia > Polypteriformes > Polypteridae > Polypterus > Polypterus senegalus. Next base: position 78,212,301 of record NC_053161.1, read on the forward strand.
CATTCTGTTTGTTTTTCCACATTCCCAATGACATGCATGTTAGGCTGACTGGTGATTATAACTTGTCCATCTATGAGTGGGTCCTGGATTGGACTGGCACCTTGTACAGAGTTGGCTTCTGACTTAAAACCAAATGCTACCATTATAAACTCCTACTTTTATGATTCTGAATTGCACTAGCTTGTTGGGTTTTCTCAGAGATTGATTAATATTGTGGGAAAAAGAAATATAATAAATTGAAAACAGACTTAGTCTTCCAGTGAACAGCCTTCCCATTTCATTACTACTACATTAACAGCTCCAACCATATCAATTGGAATGGCCAGTGATAAATCCACCTCTGACCATCAACAACAACATTTATTTATATAGCACATTTTCATACAAATAATGTAGCTCAATGTGCTTTACATGATGAAAAAAGAGAAAAAAGACAAAATAAATAATTAAAATTAGGGAATACTAATTAACATAGAATAAAAGTAAGGTCTGATGGCCAGGGGGAACAGAAAAAACAAAAAAAAAACTCCAGACGGCTGGGGAAAAAAATAAAATCAGAAGGGGTTCCAGGTCATGGGACCACCCTGCCCCCTCTAGGCATTCTACTTAACATAAATGGCCTCAATCAGTCTTCATGGTATTCAGGGTTCACATGGAATAATCTGATGATGATGGGCATGTGGACTTCTGGCCTTTAATCCGTCAATGTAGGAACATCATGGTGCTTTGATTAAGTTGTGGAGGAGCAGATCGACAGCACAGAAAACCGGAAAAAGAACAGCAGAGAAAGAAGGAGTTAGTACAGATTTTGGAGCCATCATGAACTGTCCATAACTAAAGACTAAGTAAGGATACAACTGAAAAAGCTGCATGCAAGAAAATCTGCAGAATCAGATGGAGTCAGTTCTCAAGTTCTTAATGCCTATGCTGACCACCTTTGTTGTGTCCTCTGTCACCTGTTCAATCTGTCTCTAATGCTCCAGAAAGTGTTGCTGCTGTGGAAAACATTCTGCATTGTTCCATTTCCAAAGAAGGCAGGCGCCTCTCCACCTATTGACTACAGACCAGTGGCACTTGCATCTCACATCAAAAAGACTTCTAAGATACTGGTCCTGGACTATATGTTTCCTCTTATGGTAGACCACCTGGACCCACTGCAGTTTGACTATTGGGCAAAGATTGGAATTTTGGATGCAATTATCTGTCTGCTCCTCAAGGTTTATTCTCACCTGACGGCACTGTGGGGATTATGCTTGTTGATATCTACTGTGCCTTCAATACCATCCAGCCATCCTTGTTAAGGGGTAAATTCAGAGATATGCAGGAGGATGAGTCTATGCTGTCCAGGATAATGGACTATCTGTCAGACAGACCACAGTTTGTGAGTCTCAAGAACTGTTTTCCTGATATGGATGTGAGCAACACTGGAGGACCACAAGGAAGGTCTGCTTTTCTCATCATTCTGTACATCACCAAATATAACTATGACACCAGGTCATGACACTTGCAGAAATTCTCAAAAGATTCTGCACTTATGGATTGTATTGATAAGGGGTATGAGACAGAGTATAGAGAGCTCTGTTTCTTGGTGCAAAGACAGTTGTCTGCACCTTAACATCAGCAAAACCAAGGAACTGGTTATTGACTTTTGCTGTTCAAGCAATGGAGGTCAGCTCCTACATGTCCTTGGGGGGGTCCACATTTATGACAAGTTAGACTGTTCTCATAACACTGAGGAACTATATAAGAAAGGGCAGTGCACGCTCTTTTTTCTTAAGAGACTGCATTCCTTCAATGTGGAAAGTGTCATCCTTCATATCTTCTACATCATTTTTGATGGTCAGTGCGACTTCCTATGCTCTAGTGCGCTGGGCTGGTAACATCACCAAATTAACAAGCTAATTAAAAAGGGCAAGCTCAGTTATGGAACACACCCTGGACCCCCTGAAGGTAGTTACAATGGAGAGAGTTAAAACTAAACTGAGTGTCATTATGAACAATGCTGAACATCCCCTCTCTTATACACTAACACTGAGGACTTTCAGCCAACACATTATTCAGTAGAAGTTTATCAAAAAATATAACAATAATAATACATCTGCATAGTGCCTCATCATGACTGTAACTCAGCTTTTTCCTTTCTTTCTTCTGTAGTACTAGGGCATTTTACTGTGTTAGCCATTATGAATGTAATGAGAAGTCAAGCAAAATGATGACAACATGTAATCTTGAAGAAATACATGAAGAAGGGGCCTGAGTTGCCTCCAAAGCTTGCATATTGTAATCTTTATAGTTAGCCAATAAATGGTGTCATTTTGCTTGACTTCTCATTAATTTCTTTTTTCTTAAAATTTTCTTCTTTTTCAATCATTTTGGTTTGCGTTCAGACCATACTGTTTGTATCTATCTATCTATCTATCTATCTATCTATCTATCTATCTATCTATCTATCTATCTATCTATCTATCTATCTAATAAATAATAGAAGGTGTCGCCATGTTGCACTGTTTAATGTTGCTGCCTCACAGCTCCAACTCAGGTACTTTAGCTTTCTACATAACATCAAAAACATATACAGATTATTTTGGTTGGTGATTCCATAAGTTTCCTGAAAGGAAAAAGTGGAAGTGAATAACCCCTAAGATGGACTAACACTCTGTCTTTGGGAGGCAGCTGGCCTTGCATCCAATAATTTCAGCATAGATTCACATTTTCTGGTAATCATGCAGATTAAGAAACTGTAAGCGTATTGTAAGGGAGAAAAAAATCAGACATAGGGAAGTGTAGAGAAGTGCACATCCCAGCAGGAATAACCTTTCCTGGCCAGGATGCCATATCAGTATTTGGCTGTTAAAACGATTCTTTCTTTCCACTAACCTCTAGAGGGCATCTGCATTTCCCTGCTGCAGCATTTAAGGTTTCCCCATCTTGTGGCAAGCTGAAGCAAAGCAATAAGAAAATGCAGAAAAGAAGGGTCAGGAATTAGATGTGGAAGAACCATTGTTGGTAAACACCCAGGTGACAAAACTGAAAATTAAAGGTAAGTCGAGTATCATTTCAAGAACATGAATCAAGATTGAAGTCAATACATGGATAGCAAGATTCTCTAACCATCTGACATACTAGAAGTGCCTAATTAATTGTTTTTCTTACTAACTGATTACAAGTAATTTTTGATAACGACAAGTTCATGGTGCCAAAACAAAGTGTTATTTTCATGACATCACGCCATGCAACCCCCATGGATATGGCCATGAATAGCAGCTGCTGTGTCTGTGCAACAGATGCTCAAAAAAGTGGCATACATACCAAACAGTGTAACAACATTTACTTAAATAGGATGTTAAACAAAATAAACTTATTTAAAATGAACCAAATAACAAGAACAACATGAATGAATAATCAGAGCCAGAAAAAAATTCTTGAGGCAAAAAAAATGTCACAAATACTTCTGGGAAGTGTGGTGTTTGCCAGAATCTTTGTTGGAATGATGGTGACTAAGAAGTTCTTTCCATTGAGCACAAGAACACCCAGAAATATCTTTATAAGGGCCTCCACTTCTTAGTCAGGCGCTCTTGGGGTTGGGTGGAGAGCCAAAGTGGAAAAGGAGGACAATATTTTTGAAAAGAGGCACTTACAGTAGGATGGAGAGAGAGAACTAGTTATAGTTCTGAAGGCCCAAAAGGATATACTTTGATATTTATTACTTTATTTTAGTATCCTTTTCTCCTTCCTTTTCTCTGTAATTATTTTTTTTTATTTAGTTACCCTTCACAATTTTGATAATGGTCTTCACTGGTGTCTGTTCTGGGCACAGGGTTGACTCAATAGCACAATGCACTGAGATAATACATAAATAGAGGTTTTAGACAGTGGTTAACAAAGCTATCTCATAGCTCCAGTGACTGTGCATGCTTTTCACCTTCTGCTCATGTTCACATTTTTCTTCTTCTTCATTATTTGAGTTGACTCCTTACTCTCAAAGATGCAATTATTAAGGGTAAATTTACACAATATAAATGACTGCATGTGAGTGAGCCCTACAATAAACTTTGGTGTACCATGATTGGTTGTTGACTTGTGCTAGTGTTGTCATGTTAGAGACCACGGGGGTATTTTTTGTAGTGGATTACTCGTTTAGCTGGATGTAATTGTTGACAATTTCGCCTGATCCTGGATCTGTCAGTTTTTCAAAACTCTTGCTGGATGAGTTGTCATAGCAGCACATCCAAGTCCTCAAACCTGCTCGGAGCAGGTTTGTTCTATGTTAACAAGGATTAGCTCACACACAGTTTCTGTGCATGGAATTAATTCAGTCATGGCTTCACCGTTCATGAATAAGCAACCAATTGATATCGGTGCGCAAATTATAAGAAGAGAATTTCATATAGAGAGGGTTTTGCGAGATCGGCAAGATCCTTTATTGCTCCCGAAGGAAATTCTTTTCGAAAGATATGGCTTTAGCTGAGGGAGAATATTGTACCTCAAAGATTTATTAGCACCTTATATTCGAAGTCAAACTAGGTGAAGTCGGGCTCTCACCACCACACAGACAGTATGCATTGCTTTGAGGTTTTTTGCAAGCAGCACTTTTTTATATACTGTAAGCGATGCGGAAAATCTATCTAAAAGTGCAGTTTGCCAGGCAATTCGTAAAGTCTGTTTGGCTCTAAAATATTTCCTTCGGGTTTTCATAGTGTTTCCTGGATACCTGCGTGTGCAGACAATAAACTTTTCATGCCATTGCAGGTAGGTAATACACAGGCAAAAACACCCACAGTTCCATAATGAATCTCACAATCATGCTAACATTCTCATTACCCAGGATTTCGAAATGTGATTGGAGCACATGGGACTGATCAGAGTGGACTTTGATTAAACATTATTTGGAAAATGTACCTTTCCTCCTGATGAATAATCAGACAGTGTCTTCATCAAATATTTGACCTTCGTCAATATCTCGTTGGTCAGACGCAAGTTCTAGGGATATGACATTCCCTGCAACTGACCCAACAAAAAAAAGAGGGCTATAAGGAACATACCTATGGCACACATTGAGGACAAATATATGCAATGACCATCCTTTACCTGAAATGAAGTGATCTCTGCATCCTGTCACTGGTTTTGAGGAGGAGCTCCCCCTGGAATGCCCTCAGAAACAGGGCGATGGGCATTTTGCTGGAGAGCCAACTCTTCTGCAGGGGTTAGGTCAGGACTGCATGGACCTCCACCTGTTTTTTGCTTGTCTGCCTTCTTATTAGCTTTAAAATTGATGTTTTTTATATTATATATGATTCTTTATGTCAACAATTCTTGAAATAGTTATATACCAATATTTGCCAGTTTGAAGTATATTCTTGTATTTCACTTTAATCTGTTCCCATGTTCTCCTTGTGCTCACGTTTGATCTGGAATTATAACATATTAAATAATAATTAATCTGACACATAGGAAAAGAAACGCTGCATTCAGTAAGTACAATGCACACTACTTAGCATTTAATTTGTCGTCCACCTTTTGCCAGCTGTCTTTTCTGGTTTGGCTTGCTTTTGCAGTGTTACCCCTTGTGCATATTAAATCTTGAATTATTAAATCTTCTTCATATCCTTCGAGTAAAAGGTCCTGCTCCGCTTGTGTGAAAAAATGTGCCCGTTCTTTTGTCATTTTGTTGCAGTCTATGAAAGACTTGCTGATCATGTTTTCTAGACTCAATATATATGGGCTTTTCAATCAGCACAGGCGCTCGCGTTCACCTCGGATGATTAGATCCAGCTAAACTAATCTACTACACCGCTGCATTTGAAAAACGGACTTATCCTGGATGAGTTTCACTGGCATTAACTCATCCAAGATGAGGCATCTGATCTCGGATGATTTAAGCACGTACGGAAGATACCCCCAGCACTCTACAAACTTTATATTGTGGAAAACTTGTTTGGACAACAAACTAGCATTTGTTTTAGAAATTTTATACAATAAACACTATATTTTATTGTACAAATTGCTCAATTTGACATTTTCTTAAGACATATTTATATTTGGATTATTATTTCAATTGGTTTTATACAGAGTATTTTTAAAATACGTAATGTGAAATATTCCATTTTATTTTTTTGCCTCATCTCTTTAGCTAGCATTTATCTAAAAACATTAAAATTATGATCCTCCATTAAAAATGCAAGTAAGATCATGCATATTATATATGGAAAAAGTATTTTTGCTGATAACATACTGAATCTCAAGTATGATCTCTAAGATAGAATCTTATCTGCTAGACCATTTTTGTGAACACTACATAATGAAGGAGAAAATACACAATAACATTTTCACTAATCGTTGTTAATAGTAAGCCATTCCAAATTTTCATTATCTCGCTTCATCTAATCTTCTGTACTGCTTTATCTTGGTGTCATTTACAGTGGCAATAGTCTCAACAAAGAAGATCAGATTTATTTAGATATATTTTATCCTGAAGAATTCTCACATACTCTCAGGTCAGTCCAAAGATATAATCCTTTTAACATATTCCAGGTATTCCCACTAGAAGCACAAAACATTTCAACTGACATAAGCCTAGCAGTAGTGACTCATCTACAGGCTTTTCCCAGATTTTCCTGCTTCTGGTCTTATCATGGAGAATGACATACACCACAGTGTGGAACATTGTTAGTTTTGTGACTTGTACAATTTTATAATTTTTAAGAAAAACTACCCATTTGTCATAACTAAAAAGATATTAAAATTATGAGTATAAAAGTTGTGGGGTGGGAAACTAAGGTTTCCACACTTAAAGGAACACTGTTGCAACCATTTAATATTCTTAATTAATCTAACTCAAAGGCATAGAGTGAGGGAGTGAGAGAGCCTATTCTGACAGGACAGAGCTCACAGTAGTCATCAGACATTGTGAATCCAAAAATGATTATCGATAGATGTAGCATAATAGTGCTTTGATCCGCTCTGGTGTCTAATGACCCTTGGATGGCCTGAATATCAGGCCTGAGCATGCATTGTGAGGAGTTTGTACATTTCTGTATCGGACTATCTTGGGATATTCCTTTTTTTCTCTCCCGTAGGTGTGTGTAGGTGTGCCCTGTGATTGACTGACATCCAAAGATTTAATTCCTAATGATCTTCCACAAATTGAATTAAGTGAGATAAGGAAATGGAAGGATAGACTGACAGATGATCTCTTAGACCCAAATGGAATGTAGAGCAAGGAGCTAGCTATTAAAGCAAGTGCCAGCCTCTCTTTGAGTCATTCTACCTTTCACCATGTGTTGGAGTGTACCTTGCCTCCAATTAGCTAGCGATACCTGTTCGACAGATTATATTATATAATACAGTATATATGAAATGGTGATAATAACATCACCAAATAAAATATGAAATCTTTACATTTGTGCATGCTGAATACATTAATTTATAATATTTTCAGCTGTAGAGCAGTGTGTTGTGCACCCTGGCCCTGCTGTTGAAGCTCCTGGTTTGTCATCTTCATTTGCTAGTCAAAACTGCTGGTGGACATGTTTCTTTAGGATTATGATTCCTGAAGAGCAGGGGCCTCATGTATAAATGGTGCATATGCACAAAAATGGTGCGTACGCCCACTTCCACACTCACATCACAATGTATAAAAACAAAACTTACCGTAAAGCCACACATATTCTCATGGCAGCCTCCCCCCTTTCTGCTAGATTTTGCAAACTGGAGGCACCCAGTGTCAAAAAAGTGCTACTGTTTCTGTGTGGTCTCCCTTTTTTCAGTTTTGCATCAATGATGAGGGATTTATCAAATATTTAGAAATTAACTGCATATCATATACAAATTTCATTCACTCGATTGTAATCATTCTGCAACAATATAATGGTGCACAGAATGAACATACTATTCCAAATACACTAGCTGCTTTAGCATTGTTACTCTCAGTGCACCACTCAGAATATTTTAACCCATTGTATGTGTGTGTGTGGTATTATAGCTGCATAGCAGCTGATCAGAAAGCTCCATGGTGGCTTTTGTCAAGAACACAGAGGATTATCGGGATACAGCTTCCAACCCTGGAGGACATTTACTGCACATGCTGCCTAAGGAAAGCCACCAGCATCTGCATGGATTCCACTCTGCCATGCTGCAGTCTATCTGAACCTCTCCAACTTGGCAAACACTTCAGAGCCTTTCCATATTGTATATTTTTCATTATCTTTTTATCATATTATTATTATTTTTTTAAGTTTATGGATAATTTGTATATTGAATCTCATTGTACCATACAATGACAATAAAGGAATTCAGTACAATTCAAGAGAGCACATACATATAGATGATGATGACTGGCTTCTAAGTTGATTTAGATTTCCAAGTGCTATCCTCTTGAAGCGGTGTACTGTCAGAATACTAGGATGTATACTTGATATCATTTTTATGATGAAATCCATTATAGTATGCATATTACATTTTACAGATAAATCATTAACTTCATTTAAATAATGTATACTGTTAATAATTAAGCATGTGAGGGTGCAGTGGCACAGCTGTAGTGATGAGCTGGCACCCCATCCAGGGATTGTTCCTTCTTCGCACTTGATGTTTGTTGGGACTGGCGCGACCCTGGATGGAATAATTAAACACGTATAATGAAGATCTTGTAATGTTCCATAAAAGTTCTAAAGAATTGGTTTACAGCTGGTTTTACATTTATTACAGAGCTCATTGTGTGGCAATTGGTTATGTGGAGAAAGAAAACGGATGGACAGGAATTGGGGGTTGGTACATTTGACAGAGACAGTACTGCTGCATTAAATTATTCCAATCAGGGTCGCATGTGTCCCAGCAAGCATCCTGTGGGAGGCAGGAACAATCCCTGGACGGGAATGCCAGCTCATCACTACCGCTGCTCCACCATCCCCCCCCACATGCTTAATACATGCTTTAATGCATTTCAGCATGAAAATGATATCAAGTATACATCTTAGTATTCTAAAATATTCAGAGAGCTGTAATATCATGAATGTAATGTATTATTTGTGGCGATCAGTGCCTGTGTGCTGCTGTCTGTAAGACAGCAAGCACTGTTTAAGAAGCATGTAATGATGCACACACATAGAACACATAGAATACAAAGCATTTAACGTGCTACTTTACTTATGATGGGATTTGAGAAACTCTAGTAAACATCAATTTTAGTAGTAGGCCCTCCACTTTGTATTTGGTGATATTTTTCTTTTTTATACATGCTTTTGCCATTGTCTTTTAATAAAAGACACAACTGAAAGGGCTATTTATATTGATTTACATATTCAAATATGCAAAATTATGGGAGGAGTCAGGGGTGCCAGGCATGTGAATATGCGTTGACATTTCATGGTGACCGGGATTTATGGAGCATAAATGCATGGAAGTTAGCTTATGCATGGTTTTGTGCATCTGAAATTTTTTCTGTGTATGCACATTTCCACTTTTGTCTGTACGCAATGTTTTACTATAAATTCTATACACACCATTATACATGAGGCCCCAGAAGGAGTGAAGTCAAGGAATAGTCAGAGGATGTTTTGCTAGTCCTAGTCTTCATCAATACAGAAAATACAGAAAAAGCATTTATGCAACCCCCAGATCCTTCCCTGGTATTAGCCTTAAATTTTTATTCTCCTGTATGTGACAATACACATACTGTACATATCTCAAATAAGAATTCAGTTTCATGCAGAAAACACTCCCTTTATCAGAGTGTAATGGATCCAGCATTCTAAATTAAAATCCTGTGGCTAGTAGTTGTGTTTGTGGAGGCTACAAATTTTCCCCATCGTCTACATAGATTTTCTTCAAGATACCTTTGGTTTTCTTATATTTCTGCAAAAAATGTCATATTGAACTTTTTTTATAGGGCAAATAATGTGAGCAAATGACTCATTTTTGATGAGATCTGTGCTTGAGCAGGAGTAACAAAACATTTTTGAGGTGGTGACAGTGAGAGGGGACAGACACTTTGTGGGCATCTGCCAGCTACACTGCTCAGGGAGGAGATCTATCTGCCTCTTGACCCTCATTCATCATTCACTGATTGAGTTGTATGCTACGACAGTGGTGCATTCCACACACACTATAACATTTCAATAGTATTGCTGAACTATTGAGATAATTCTTATTACTGTTCTACAAATTGTTCTCTGCTGAAAAATTACTTCCATTTCTCTAAATCTTACACTTAATTTCATAGCAGAATTTTACAACCTTGTTCTCTTAGAAAAAAGGGCTAACTAAGCTCAGAACTAATAGATGCTGACTATTACTAAAAATACATGTATTTCTGCTGCAGAGCTTATAAGTGTTATATTTGTTTTCATTTATTGTGCTTATACAATGCACATTTTATCAGTCTTAAGACGAAACTGGGTAGAACAGCTACTAAATATTTTATATAGAGAAAGATGAAGTGAAAAAACTTGATCTGATGGCAACTTGAACTATGGCAACACTTTAGGTACTTCAAAAGTGCATCTATTACTTATTTACTGTTACGTAAGACCCTAACAAAGGTTTCTTTTGGTGTTCATAGCACTTACAAAGTGCCAGTAAAGTGGCTATTCATACCCGTGCAGTGTGGCATTTGATATGCTGAATAAAATTACTTATGAATATGAATAATATTACAGGTCTGCTGTCTCACTTAAAACAGTTCTGACCACTCCAAAGTGAAGTTATTTTAGTAGGCCACATTACATAGATGAATAAGCACTTTACTGATGCTTTGCAAAAGAGGCCTTTTTTTAAGGCCTTGTTACATACAAGTAAATGAGTAATAGATGCATGCTTAATCTAAAGTGTTACCATAAAAATAATCTTTTTCATTTATAGTGCTCATTTCACGTGCTCAAAGCTCAAAGGAAATCCTAAAATTAACAACAGGAAAAACACAACATTGGATACAAAATAATATAAAATACTAAATAAAAGATAAATACAGGAAACAGAAAGCTTTGAATTAGAAATAAAAGACTATAAACTGGAATATTAATACCAAAATAGAAATACTACAAGAAAACCATGAGCAAATGACATGATATGTGGTATAACTGCATATCCTCTTGAGCACCAGGACAGATAGGGTAAAGTGAGGGAAAGAGTCAGAATGTTTGGATAAGTTAAATGCCTTCCTGAACACATAGGCAGAGTGAGGAGCACATGTACCTCACTCATCCTTCTGGTTCAGCTAATAGGTTGCAGGTTACACGCTCATGCAAGACAGTCTACAAAATGAATTGGCAACAAGAAACAGCACAAGGTTCTATAACTAGAAAATTGCTTTTTTGTGGTGGTCATCTCAGTGTAATTCACTGATATACAGGATATGTTGTACTGTAAATCACTATATTAACACAATACAATAAGGCTAATGAGTTTCCCATGTTTCGCAACCTTCAGCAACTGTTCATTGTCCAACGACTTCAGTTAATAAGCCATTGAACAGCCACCCATCTAATATGCTGAATACTTTACTTTGCATTAGAGCATCCTTGGCATAATTCTGTCTATAAAGAGTATATGCTTCAGATAATTAGAGACAAACAATAAAATACATTTTTCTTAATAAGTCACAAGAGTCTTACATTTTCAAGTGATGGCAGCCTCTCTGTTCTGCAGTACCAGCTTCCTATAGGCTTTTATAATGGAAATAAAACATTTCTGACTTCCAGAAAAGGCTCTCCTAGTTAAAGTTTTTTCCCATTGGAAGCGTGGTCCTTAAGATTGCTGTGGAGGTTGCCTCTTCTTCTATCAAAAAAGAGCAATGACAAAATATGCCTTTAGTGAATTTTAATGTTTATACTTTTTTGATTAACATTTAATTCTCTTCAGATGAACTAATGCAATTCAACAGCATGTTTTCTGCAGAAGTAAAGATGCATTGCAAAATGCTATTAACAAAAGCAATTTCTTCATATTTTCGGTCCAGTGCTTGAATGTTCTGCCAGCTAATGGTCTTTCATTACAAGTTTCCTTCACTGCACAGCGTGGCAATTAGGCAGCCGCCATGCTTCATGACCCTGGCTGTCTCTTCAAATGCTTTGATCAGTGCTTTGTTCAGTGACACACATCTAATAACCAGGAGTGACACAAACTGCATTGCCAGCTTATTGATTTATGCCCATGCCCACATCCTAGGCCAAATAAAGGTGTAATTAGCAATTACTGAAACTACTGGTTTGACCTGACCTTTCTGCTGGTAGTGCAGTTGCACTTCCTAAAAGGAAGTAAAAAAAAGGCAATGTGGAATTGCGATAAAAAACAATGTAATAAATGCTTCTTTGGTATGACATGTCAAACACATTTCTTTAGTTATGGAATACTATAATTCAATGGTCAATTGCGCACAATTGTAGTAAGCTAATCAGTCAAAGTTTAAAGTTCATTTAAAATTATTTTAGCAATTCCCTTGGGGCATTTAAAGTGTGCATAACTGAAATTAAAAGTTAGTAAATAGTAATTGTCACATACTTGAATTCATAACCACAGCCTGCAGGGTGGCTATCTTTTGTTCTCTTTTTCGTTGTCAAGGCCATGCACATCCTGCTGTGAAGACAAATAAACATGCATATAAATAACTCAGGACAGGTTTATGTGTAAATCTTGAGAAAAGAAATGTTAATGTGTACAACAGAGGCCCCTTCACACTTGAAAGACCTGTTTTGTTTTAGAACAGTTTTGAACTTTTGTCTGAACAAATTGGTCTTGCACTATGAAAAATCTTTGCTTGAATAACTTCTTCACACCATCAAGTATGAGATATTCAAAGCATTCGGCCGTAAATTGTAAGTGGCATATAGTAATATCGATGTTACATGGCTTTCATAGGGGTTAAACACCACTTCTTTCATCATTTCTCAAACTGTAATGATAACTGATGCACAGCAAATCCACTTTATTTTTACTTATACAAATGACAGTAGGGGCAGCAATATACTGAGATGTACAGAGTAGGTCACCCTGTATTCAGAAACTTCTCCCAACCTTTCCTTCAGTGTCTCTTAGATTAGATTCGATTATTTATTATTCCCATGGGGAATCTCCAATGCATACAGCAGCTGAAACATAAAAACAAGGATACAGAGTCATAGAACAAATAATGCATCCAATCAATCGAGAAATAAATAAATAGATAAAAATGCTTATTCATGTTATCTAAAAAAAGAAACAAACAATAGCAAACAACAACAAAGACAAACAAACATGGTAGCTGCTGTTGGCAGCGCTGGCAGTAACAGCCTTTGGGTAGGTATGAATGAAACAGCTGAGTTTCAGTTTGCATGCAGTTTTCTGAAATTGCTTCTAAAATGAATTTTGCATGTGATTTTCCAATAAGGAAATGCAAAACTCATTGAAATATATTTTTGCGGTATTTTAAAATTTTATTTTCTGGTAGAAAAGAGGGATATTCCAGAGCAGAAACTGCTGTCTCCTTCTTTAGCCGCCCCCAGTGCTGCCTTCACCACCCCCCGTCTTTCACAGCACCTTCCAAGAGCTCTCATCTTTCTACTGCACTGTCTACCCCTACCTTCACACTGATGGTTCTGGCTTGGGTTGGTCATTTGGTGTCTGAGGTAACACCATCTGCACTCACTTTCTGTATCTGTGTAAAGTAATCCAAGCCGAGATCCTTTCAGAGGCTCACCGGGAAAATGCAGTTTGGCAGCAGAGAAGGACTTCTAAAGTGTTTACAAGATAAGTGCTTTCTAGCCAGTATCCCCCTGGAACACGCACACCTTCCAATGCTTTGCACCAGAATAATTTTTTTGCACATGTAGAAAAAGGTTGCATATAAAATAAAAATCAATCCATACATGCATCTTCTGAGCCCAATTATCCAGGGCAAGCTAGCAGGGCAGGTGGAGCCCATCCCAGCAATCATCGGGAACAAGGCAGGAACAAATCTTGGACAACCATGAATTTTGATGGATGTGAAAGGTTTCACAGATTTTTTTGATTAAGTGAAAGTAAAAAGCTTCCCTGTGAGTTTAATTTCACACAAATCATTTCACTCATCACTAGTCCTGGATGTGTCCTTCTTTCAGGGGGTCATGTCTTATATCACTCCTGAGGTAATGCACCCTGGGGAAATGTTTGTCCAAGGACTTACTCCATGGTCCAATTTATTGGTCAATCACATGATCACTTCTACCCTCATTCGTCAACAAGATCTTGAGTTAAGCCAAATTCCACATATCAGTAGACAAATATTATATTAGAAAATATGACATGTTTTATTTTTGTTGATTGAGTTTTGTAATTTTCCATTGAGTATATTGTTCACTAATTGACATTTCGTGCTTAGTATTGTTTTATATTGTAGAAACATATTTATCTATCCATTAAAAAACCTGTTTAATATAGTTTAATGTTGCAAAAGTCAGATTCTGGCAGTCTTGGCCAGTCCATCACAGAGCATATTCACACAAATCCATACTGTAAGTCTTCAGGAGGTAACAAAGGAAAATCCAATGGAGACACAAACACATACATGCTCCAGACTCGGGTTCAAGCTAAGTCTTCTTAAGCTGAGATGCGTGTAGTAGGGTCATGTAGTTGATTTTACAAGTGTGCTGTGGATTAGCTGTGTTATTTCTGCAGCTGCACAAATGTGAATGAGGACCTAAACATATCTTAACAACAGAAATTTATAGGTGTGGTAACATGGTGGTAAGCAGTATCACCTCAATAGATAGAATCTCAGGCAGGTTACTGTCTGTATTGAGACCGCATGTTCTTCTTGGTTTTCTTCATGGACTTCAGGTTCCTCCCTCCATTCTATGGAGTTATGTGCTAAGTTAATTGATAATTTTAAATAGTATCCATGTGGGTGGCAAAGAATGTCCTGCGTCCATGGCTGTTGCTTGCAAAATACTGGACTAGGCTTCAACTTCCTTTAACATGAAAAAAGGGATTTTTTAAGATACATAGCCATATACAAATATAAACACATATATAAATGCATATTTATTTTTTATCTAAAACAACTGTATGATACAGTTCCTCATAGATTTTTAATGTGGGGCACAGTCTGTACATTTTCCTTTTATACCTTGTTCAGAGTTAGTTATGGTCATTGAACTGGAACTCTAAAGCTGTACAATCCAAAGCCTTATCCAACAGGTTAGTCTGTTTTTTCCAAACATTCTTAAAGAATCTAAAAAGAAAAAACATATATTAACTTCATACCTTCTGTTGGCCTCTTACTTTACAGAAACATAATGTATAAGTTGCTAAACTTGCTGAACACAAAGTGAACTGTACATGGCATATAATTATTGCGTAATGTATTGTGTAATCTTTGGCATAAGCTTCTGCTTGGCTGTTTAACCATTTGAGTTTTCTTAATATGGTTCACAATCTCCATGCCATTCTCAAACCTCACTTCATCCCTGGTGGTGTGCCTTGCTCTGCTAACCATGCAGTTATTCTGTAGATGAGCAGTTGCGCTCAAGCATTTCCTAACACATTGACCCATAGGACTAGAGATCTTCTACCTTGATCACCTGCCCTGTGTTTATGCCTGGTCTGTGCCACCCACAGATCTCTTAGATCAACATGCTAATGTTATCTGTCTTCAACTCTTGTGATAAATAACTCCTTATTTACTGGTACAGTTGTTGTTTCCCCCCATATATAAATTGTGGTGGCTAGCTTAGCTCGCATACAATAGTCTTGTCTTTCCCTCTCATGTCTGTCAATAAGCTTTGTGTTCTCTCTGTTTCTAAATTCTTTTGGGCTAAGATTCGTAATGTAAAATGTTCAGGGTCAGGATTAATCATGGCATATTCTGGAAGGATCCCATCTTGTGCAGTAAGGATGTTTTGCAATATGATACCAATCCTCTGTTTTATCAAATAGTGATAAATAATGATAAAAAATAAGCATCCTAGATAGACTTTGTGATCAAAAATAAACCTTTTTAGGACATTCCCTTTGTTCCTGTTTGTCTTGGTTTAATAGTCCAGCCCTCCGTACATTTATCAGAGTCCCAAATGAGGCTGAGGCACAACAGACAGTGAGGCTGAAGGAGCTTCAACAAACAGACAAATGTGTCATCTAATAGTCCATCAAAAGCCCTTTGTCACACACATAAACCTTTTATCTCCCTTTTACAGATTCTAATCAAGGGGCCTAATTTGCATATTTAACTTGGGTCTCTAGAGTAACTAATCTGGAGTGGAATTCCTCTGCCCGGGGAAATAAAATCGTTTTCTTATAAATGGAACATTTAAAAGCCTTGATTTATCTCCTTCCCCTTTATACATTTACATAATAAGTTTTAATTGGATTTAATTTATGATTAGAGCAGAGGAAGGTGCTATGCTCTCTTAGGGAAAGAGAGCATCCAGATTTGGCTTACATGGCTTCGGAGACTCGACTACATTATGGAAAGGGTTTCAAACCATTTTTAAAGCTGACTTCAGAAGATGTTGATAGATATGACACTTTGTCCTTTTCTGTAATTTAAACAATCAGTGCCAGCCAGGTAAAGTTAAAGCATATGTGCATAACTCTAAATTTAAAAGCAATTATTTACATCCTTTACATTAGTATGAAACATTCAAAGGTAAACCTGGTGACCAAAGTCATTATACACCTAATATAATTTGTATAACAAAAAAAAAACAAAACTTAAAACAGTAGGTTAGCAAGGGCAAGTATTACAATGACCCGGGTATGTGAGATATGGAGGAATGGAATTAGCCTCTTTACTCTGATTGCTGGTCAGTGGCTCAGAAAAGGACCATTGGTATCTTCAGTGCCACTTCTGTTACACTGCTCATATGTACCACTGTGACACCCACTCTCACCTGCTTTGTCCTTTTGTTCACTCACACACACCACCGCTTCACTTTGCTTGCCCCAGGTCATTCTAGAAGTCCAGGGTTGGAGTCCACATTAAAGTGTTGCATTCCGCCAATAGGCTATAGCAGCCAGGAGGTGCTCTAAGAGGGGTGTCTGCAACCCCCACCCAATTCTACCTGCTACTCACTGGTCTGCTTCATAACTGACTTCTCTAGGTATTCCTGTCCCCTTGGGCACTACCTGGCCACCTGAGAAGTGTGTCTCTCTCAGGTCAGGACCATGTGGTCACTACACTATATTATGCATCATTAGGGATTTCCCTGTATTCATCCATCCTTTTTGTGAATTTCTGTTAAAAAGAGCAAGAGCCTATCCCCTCAAAATCGGGCAGAACAATATCATTTGTAAGGAAGATGATTTTTACAAACAAATTAATTTACCCTTCAAAATTTTGAGATGTGATTTAAATGAGGAATTTCCTGGAAAAATCACAAGAAAACAAAAGGAGAATTAGTAAACTGCATACAGAAATGACTGTGTCTGGAATTAAATTAAGATCCCAGCAGTGAGAAACACCAAACTTCCCAATCTCTGCTCTGTCAGTTAAAAAATATGTGAATATAGTACACTCCTTTTTAATTTAGATGTGGTTTATTTATTTATTATCTAACCTGGTTATTAGAGTTCAGTGTTGCAGGAGGCAGAGCCTGGTTGGGGCGCCATTCCATTGCAATGTCATTTATGCACACAACCCACACTCAGTCATATGGACCAGTTTAGACTTGTCACTTAAACAAATAGAAACATTTTCTAAATTTAGGAGGCAAAGTGGTGCACACAGAGGAAAACTTATTCTTGTTCTTCTTTCAACTACTCTCGTTAGGGATCACCACAGTGGATCATCTTTTTCCAAACACATGCAAATATGTAAAAAACATGATAGTGACCGGGCTAAAATTCAAACCCAGGACTCTGGATCTGTGGCTGCCGCATCACTGCATCAACTAAAAACATGAGTGAGATTTAAAACTCCCATTGTGTTTCACTTTTGGAAGATCTTTAAATAATTTATACAGATCAGCTAAATCATTAACTCTCCTTCTTCATATCAGATTATCTGGTCACTTAAACGTACACTTTCTAACCATTTCACAGTTATCATTTTTAAAATAGAAGCACAGAGAGATTATATACTTCTTATGTGCAAGCTGTTTTACAAAGCACAATGTAAGGGTAAAATAATTACACACAATTAACAAAATGTGCAGGAAAACAAGCGGTATGAAAAGCTGTTGTATGTGCATATACAGCAATATTTTAAGAATAGCAATGATGACATACAATATACAGAAAGAAGAACAGCAAATAGATAGGATTTAATACTTTTCTCAAGTTTGGAGATGTAATGTGGTCAGTTATATACAGTATCAGTAGTATGAATATGCAACCTGCCTGAAGAAGGGGCTTCAGTTGCCTTGAAAGCTTGCATACTGTAATCCGGTCAGTTAGTCTATAAAAGAGGTCATTTGGCTTGAAGTCTCATTGCATCCATAATGACTGATACGCTACAACAAATTGAAAGCATATTCAAAAAATACTAAACATTTGGAAAATCAAATGCAGAGAAAATATTCAATACTTAGTACTAAATACTTAGATTAAGTAACATGAACTGTATTTGGTGGAGTTCAATATATATTGGGGTAAATCTTATAGATAAGACCAAATATCGCCTTCTATGAAAGAAGCAATTGGACTAACCCTAATACGTATAAGCAATTTTAAAAAAGGGGGAGTATAAAAGACAAGACAGAAAAGTAACAATGCAGAAGTTATGTTAAAAGACACTATGGGATTAGAAACGAAGGCTGCAAATCATTAATATCCTGCATTTTTATAAGAAATCAGCAACGATTATAAGTCAGAAAGTCGGGTTTTAAGAAGCACTGGGCAGATTTTTTCTAAACTATAGAAGATATTGAATTCTAACCTTTTTTTAAGTTATCAAAAGTATAGAGATCAGTGTAGAATCCTGGACAGTTTGTATAATAAAGTACTACTTTACCAAAAAATGTGACTTATAAATTGGCTAAATTTGCAGAAGATTCTAGGAGGATTAGCAGATACTCTAGAGTAAAAATCACCTGTTGGAAGTCAAGGTAGTATGTAATCCAGGATGGATGCCATCCCATCACTGGGAGCATTAAAAAAACCACACTCAGTCACATGACTAAATGTAGTGACACCAATTAACACAAAACACAAGTATTTGGGATATGGGAGAAAAACTGGTGTATCCAGTTAAAAGTTATAGGTACAAACTCATTAAAGCAGTTGCTCTGCTGATCTTTAAAACAGATGCATGGAGCCAGAAATTATGCATTATGCATAAGAAAGACTCTGGAGCCTTTGTGTTCTTATTTCTGTCCTCACACAGACACTATGCCAAAAAAGTTGAAAAGGATAAATAGGATATTAGACTACATAGTGCAGTGTTGAGTATAAGTAAAGGGAGCCCTGTAATGCATGCTGTATTTTAAGTAATATCGGGAATATTATTAACTAATCAGTCTTTATTTTATTAGTTCCCCAGATGGAGCGCACTTTCCTAAGACACTTTACAAAGCAAACATAAAATACAGGTTCATTCAATATATGATAAAGTGAAAGAAAAAATTAGAAGATAATAAATTGATTGTAGCTCTTACCCAGATGGCAGACAATTCTGCGCCAAATTTGGTTCATGTTAGGCGCTTAAGGTCCAGTTATGGCAATGGTAAATGTATTGTGCCCCAGAAATGGCCCAGATATAACCAGCCACAATTAATGATTTTCATGGTATAGAAATTCTGGGCCAAGCACATATATTATAGTTATGGACCAGTTATGGCCCAATTGGAACCAGACTCATTTAGGAGTGCTAATGCCATTTGTGTAATTCATAAGCAAACAAGCAAATGTAGTATATTTTTGGCATATTTATCACAAGACAAAAGTGGCCTGGCTGTATTGAACAATATGTAAGATTTGCAAGCCATTTAGATTCTGGAACAAACACTGCCCAAATGCTACTATCCACAAGTCCAGTATGTCTGGCATTGCAGTTTTGGGCCAAATATGGCATAACAGTAACCAGGAACATTCAAAGGTGTTTGTGGTATTTGTATTTGGGGCCTACTGGGGTCCAAATGCAATAATCATTAAGTAAAGTGTGTATTTCATTTAAATTTTGGGACAACAATGGCCTGGCTATAACAAACCAAGTCTATCTGTGAACGGTGTATTTGGCAGGGAAAATTTAACATCAATGTCTAACAGAACTGTGTAGAAGTGTTAGGCACTTGTGGTTAAATTCTGTTAAGTAAGAATGCTCCAAAAGTAATGATAGGAATAGTTTTTATTAATCAATAAACTTTCAAGAAAGAGAAGTAAAAAAAAACTTACATTCAATCAATATTTGTGTGCAGTCTTTAAGGTGTGCCCATGTTTTGGTCCAGATGCTGCTTCATGTATGGTCTTATATGGGTTGAGCTATAGGTGGGCTCTGGCCTTGTAGTGCTTCATACATTATCTATATTAAGCTCAGTTATGGCTGAGCTGTGACCCATTTCTGTCCCATAGCATACGCGAGATATAGTTTAGTAAAGGTTGATTTGAGGCTGTGTTCTGGATGCCAGGTAAGAATGAGTTCATTGTCTTCATTTCACAGTGGTATGTGGGCCAAATGAAAGTGGTGAACATGGGCCAGCATTGGGCCATTACTCATTTGCTATCTGGGAAATGGTTTCAGTCAGCACAGGATATTAAAACTGGAGAATAAAGTCACAAGTATAGCCCATAAAATTCCAAACAGAAACTGAATTTTGAAGCATGGTTTGATAAAGCGTATTGAATGGACCTAGGTAGAGAATTCTAGAGAGCAGAAGCCACAAAGGTAAATAATCATTCACTGAGAATTGTACAGTAAGTCAAATATGAAGAAGAAACATGTGAGTTGATCTCCAACACTCTTCAGGGTAGTAAAGCAATATTTTACATTTAATTATTCAAATCAAACCAGTGCTTATTGAGCTTTGCCCATGTCAGAATTATCGTAGCTTTCAATTGAGATTGGTTAATCATTGATACTATATTTTAACTAAACAGGCTACTGAAAATTAAATTACAGTAGTCAAGAGTGGCGTTTGAGGGAGGCAAGTAGGGCGACCACCCCAGGCCCTGTACCTAAAGTGGGCCCGCTTTTGTGGTCCGTGTGTCCCATTCGAGCAGATTTGTCAAGTTAAATTCTCCAGTTATACTTTGATAAAGTCCATGTGTTATCTTGCAAAAATTTAGCTGAATGCTGTAATGAGAAAATCCAGTGAATGTTAACATTATTTTTGTTAAATTTGCGTGCAAGTTTATACAGTCCACACATGACTGGTAAGAGCGTTTGATGTAACCGGCCTCGCTTGGGGTTGGTCAGCTGTAGGCCCAGCACACCCCTAAGGCCGCCTCTGACAGTAGTACAATGGAGATCTGATGAAAGCCTGACAAAGCCTTTCTGAAGAGAGGATGTGTCAGATTCTAGCAATGTTAAGTAAGGAAGTCGATAAACTATGTCCAAAACATTTTTATATTTTATTATTTGGCACACCATGCATCTGTCCACTCCGCTTTCTTCACTTGGTCCAAGGTCTCCAGGATTAAAACAGCATCCATCCATCCATTCTCCAACCTGCTGAATCCGAACACAGGGTCACGGGGGTCTGCTGGAGCCAATCCCAGCCAACATAGGGCACAAGGCAGGAACCAATCCTGGGCAGGGTGCCAACCCACTGCAGGACACACACACAAACCAAGCACACACTAGGGCCAATTTAGAATCACCAATCCACCTAACCTGTAGGTCTTTGGGAGGAAACCAGAGCGCCCAGAGGAAACCCACGCAGACATGGGGAGAACATGCAAACTCCACACAGGAAGGACCCGGGAACCAAACCCAGGTCTCCTAACTGCGAGGCAGCAGTGCTACCACTGCACCACCGTGCCGCCATTCAAACAGCACTTAAAAATAATTATACATTTGATACATCTACTGTACAATTTTACATTTTCTACTATAGAAGGCATCACTCTTTTAATCTCCTACCCTTGTGCTTTATTTTTCTGATAGAACACTATAAGGATAAAAGGAAAAAAATGGCATTGACATGTATTTTGTTTCCATCTAAGTGCTGTTATTATTAAGTACTGTACAAAGAAATGATTTGACAATTACAAATTATTGACTAGATGCTAGCACAGGGAAGGAACAAACCTTGGACTGGGCACTAGTCCATTGCAGAGCAAACACACACACCCCAAGTCACACACTAGGGCCAATTAGGGAATATCAATCCTGCATACCTGTGTGTCTTTGGGAAGAAACCCAGGCAGACATGGGGAGGATATGCCAACTCCACTCACGGAGGACCCACAACATGAACCCTGGTCTCCTTATTGTGAGGCAGCAGCATTACCACTGCACCACTGTGCTGGCCTTTTTATCTAGCACTTCAATGGAAAATTGTATATTATGTATAATATAATAAAGCAACAGATTTTCTAATTTCTTCTGTGTTATAGGTAAATATATTTATACACAACACCAATGTACACTGAAATAAATGTTACTTATGTATTAACAAGATAACATGTTTTTGCATCAAAGGTGTTGACATTGACATTTATGCTATGACAATAATTTTCCTGATGAAAAGGTTGATGAACAATAACTTACACATCCGGGAGGCCATAATGGATGGACTGTGTAAGTCGAAGTGCAAACCGGCCAGAATGGCTCAAGTTCCCTATCCCGGTTCAGGCGATCATATAATGAATGGACTGGTGGAGACTGGTTGTTGGGGAAATTTTATTCCCCAAAAGCAGAACGTAGCAGTGTCTCAGGGTTACATGGGACCTGTTGTTTGGAAGGGTTACCCTGTCGGTGTCCCTGGTTGCTGCCAGAGAGCTGCCCAGAAAAGGTTTCTCTACTTTGGGGTGCTTCCGCATGCTGCATCTTGACATCAGAAGTACTCCGGGGTCTAATATAAAAGGGGCCATCTTACATCACTTAGGTCAATCAGAGTCGAGAGGAAGAAGACAACACTCACTGTAGAGGAGGAAGAAGACAGAAATGCGCTTGAGTCTATGGATTATACTGTGCAGACTGACCTAAAAGCCTGTCAAGGTATTGTTATAAAATAACATTGACTTAACTTGGGATTGTATCTGTGGTAATTGTTTCTCGTGTTCAGGCCTGACTGGAACCCCCTAGAATCTACAACAGGTAATGAAGAGACAGAAAGTGGGCTTCTCTATACTACAAGTGAGTGAGTGGTATGGCATGAAACAATCTGGTTAAGTCTGCAGATGATCAAGAATCATTGAAACCATCACAAATAGACTCCAGAGAAGAGTGACTAGGATGAATCTAGGGTTACAAGGTATGAGAACTAAAAAAGGACTGAAGGAGTTTACCTTTTTCTGTTTAACTAAAGAGAGATAAAGAGGTGACATGATTGAAGCGTTTAGAATTATGAAAGGAATTAGTACAGAGGATTCCAGCTTTCACTTTGAATTTAGTGCTTTAACAGGAACACATGGATACAGGTGGAAATTTATTAAGGGTAAATTTCATACATATATTAGAACATTTTTCTTCACACAGTGAACCATAAACACATGGAAAAAATGATCAAGTAGCGTGGTAGACAGTACGACTTTAGGGTCTGCAAATCTTGACTGGAGGATTGAATTGGATGAAACTGGAGCTTTGTTTGCCTGAATGGTCTGTTCTCATCAATATTTTTCTAATGTTCTAATGCCCTATACCTTAATAGATTTGATGTAAATATTCTTCCTCTGTGTGATAATGACAAATATGTTCTCAGATTTTCTAGGTAGGTAAATCAGAAGTTGCAAGATAAGCTAGTTCCACTCACTAATGGCACAAGAGAGGGGCAACATTTTGTGCATTGTTTAGCGCATGCATGTAAGAATTTCTCTGTAATCTGCACATGTGACAATAATGACCCTAAAAATAAGACAAAATGAAAGAGAAACTAGGAACAACAATATTTAAAGCCGCACATAAAAAATTTAAACTTAGGAAAACCGTAAACAAAATAATCAAGGAGTGTTTCCACTTTATTCATTTAATAATAACAATAATAATAATAATAATAATCATAATAATAATAATCATAATTCTTTACATGGGTGGCGCAGTGGTAGCGCTGCTGCCTCGCAGTTAGGAGACCCTGGTTCGCTTCCCGGGTCCTCCCTGCGTACAGTTTGCATGTTCTCCCCGTGTCTGCGTCGGTTTCCTCCGGGCGCTCCGGTTTCCTCCCACAATCCTAAGACATGCAAGTTAGGTGGATTGGAGATTCTAAATTGGCCCTAGTGTGTGCTTGGTGTGTTTGTGTGTATCCTGCGGCGGGTTGGCACCCTGCCCAGGATTGGTTCCTGCCTTGTTGGCTGGGATTGGCTCCAGCAGACCCCCGTGACACTGTATTTGGATTAAGTGGGTTAGAAAATGGATGGATGGATAATTCTTTACATTTATACAGAACTTTTCTCACTACTCAAAGCACATACAGAGTGGGAAATCACTTCAATTGCCACTAATATGCAGCATCCACTTGAAAGATGCGACAGCATCCATTTTGCACCACACATTAGCTGTTAGGTGGTGAAGGGCAGAGAAATGGGAAGCCAATTAGAGACAAGGGATGATTAGGGGGCCAGAATGACACGCCCATGGTGAGCAATTTAGTCAGGACATCGGGATGCTCTTTACGAAGGATGCTTAGGATATTTTACGACCACAGAGTCAGGACCCTGGTTTAATGTCTTATCCAAAGGATGGCACCATTTTTACAGCACAGTGTCTCCCATCACTGCACTGAGGCATTGGGATCTACATTCAGACCACAGGGTATGTGCCCCTGCTTGCCAATGCCACTTCCAGCAGCAACCCAAGCTTTTCCTCTTTGGTCTTCCATCCAAGTACTGGTTAGACCTGAACATGCTTAGCTTCAGGTAGATAACTTGTTCTGAAATTCTTTTGATATGGCAGCTGGTATTTTGTGTGTTTGTATGCATGGGCACTGCCATTTTGTTTATATGGATGCTTTGATGCTGCATAGTTGTCAGGCATGTGATCCAAGAGCCAAGTGATCTTTGACTTCATGGCAGTCATAATACATAAGATGGCCTCCAGCATTAAACAACGTCCAAACTTTACTTGAGCAAAGACTTGAGCAAATAATTTAATTTTGTTCTGAGTTTGGTTTTGTTCTTCAAACTGGTTTAACATTTTTTTAACTATTCTACATAAACCCCTAAAAAAGACCTTTCTTGATATCTGTCACTTTCTACATCAAAGTATCCATTTGAACACTTCAT
This sequence comes from Polypterus senegalus, assembly GCF_016835505.1. Classification (NCBI taxonomy): domain Eukaryota; kingdom Metazoa; phylum Chordata; class Cladistia; order Polypteriformes; family Polypteridae; genus Polypterus; species Polypterus senegalus. The sequence goes on from NC_053161.1 coordinate 78,237,564, forward strand.
TCACCCAATATGAACATGGAAATTAGGGGCTGAATCATTGGTCTTTACAGGGCCTGATAGCCATTTTCATGTACTGTATAATGGCAGATGTTGGAAGTAAAGATTTGCCAGTGAATATAAAATCACCATTGTGGTTGCTGGAAAGTCCTCATGTCTCTTGAGAAGATTTAAAAGCTTAGAGGAGGGGTTCTTAAACTCAAGGAAAAAATCAAGGAAAACATACTAAGTAATTGCAACACAAACACTGACTTAATCTGTTTTAATTAACGTGAAAAGATGCCAACGAAAGAAGAGAAGAAGCTGGCTGCTAGGGTGGAGAAAAGAAGAGCTGCTCAGCTAGCAGCAAGTGCATCAACCTCTGAGCAAACGAATGTTAAACGTACAGAGAAAGAGAATGAAAACTAGGAATGCTCAAGTCAAGTGTATTCACTGCACATTATCGTGCAATGTGCCATTACTGGTACTATATGCTTTGTAAATCTTAGTTCCATTTTCACTGTCGTTTGTTATGCATTTTGATATTTGTTTGATATTGTTTTGTAGTTGCTTCCATGATGTCAACCTGTTACCATTTTTTGTTTCGCTATGGGTTGTACAAACTGCCATTTTGAGAATATTGAGTTGTTGCTGCTGTATGACTAAGGGACATATGACTAGTGACTGCAGGACTTTCAAACCATAATTCATCATCAGTATGGCTTTCTAAAGTGTTTTTTGCCAATGATTTTTAGTTACAACTTTGGCATTCATTGTCTTTAAAATTTTGGCCTTCTGGCTTTGAGGTCTGTTTATTTCTCTCTCTGTCTTTCTACCTCTCTGTCACTGCCTTGTCAAAAATAATTAATCAATCCCATATATTTACCTTGTCTTTAATAACTTTTTAAAATAACATTTTTCAAATGAGCCTCATCATTAATAATATATTCTCCTGAATGTATTCACTAATGAAGTATATCCTGGTTTTCATTAAGCAATTCAAAATGAGTGCAAAAGATTGGGTCGCACAGCTAAATTATTCCTAAAAATGTATGAATGTTTTGTATTATATAAGTGCTAGAATAAATCTTAGTGATCACTTCAGAGAACAATCAAGTTTAAAATGCTTAATGCCGCCAACTGACATTTTGCTAAATGATGAAGTCGTCCTTTTGATATTTGTTCTTGTAGCTCTCTCAACACATTCTTCACTCTATCTGTAGATTGAAATTTTAATTTATGAAACCACCTTTAAAAAGTAGTTCCATAAATAGGAGGATTAGTAGTGTTGCATCAAAAACTGAGAGATGTTTGCTTGAACTTATAAAAGATTCATCAAGTTACATCAACATCCAGAAGACCTTACTGAAGGTGCAAGAGAAGAGAAGGGCTGTCTATACGAGAAGGGAATCTTAGAAGAGAATAGCAAACATTTTGGGCAGAGAAGAGTTTTGAACAAAGCATGCTGTCAGTGTGTCCATGAAAGACTGGCAAATATTAAATAGAATTAAGAGAAGGATGTTGTCCTCATCATAGCACTTTAAACTTAACATAAAATATTTTTTGCACCTCTGTTACAGATTTAGTGCAGACTCAATGTACTCACCAGTAACACCCCAAAAACTGTCACATCCTTGTGTGTCACCAGTTCTTTTAGTTTCAACATTTTGAACAAGTGCTGCACTCTCTTCACTTCACATGCTCGTCTATCATTCCCTCCTCTCTCCGTCCTTTCTTATACATGTCATTGCTGTTGGCCATCTCAGTCTGAGCATTTCACTGGTTGGTATTGTAGGGATCCATCCATCCATCCATTAACCAACCCACTATATCCTAACTACAGGGTCACGGGGGTCTGCTGGAGCCAATAATTGTGTGGGGATTATAAATAAAATTTTTGTGCCATAGAAAAGAATGCTCTTCATAATGTGCCACCTATGTTGTTTACAGACTACATCTCACATCACATACTACCGTAAAAAAAATAGTACGCCAAATAGAGGGTGGTATCGTGTTTGGGTAAACTAATTTTACTACACAATCATGTGGTGACTCATCACAAACAACAATTTGAGTCACAACTTACAGTTTAAGAAACTTTGGCCTAGACGAATGACTCCTGGGCAGGAGTAGCGTGTTGTTTGACAGGCTGTCACAGTGGTTAGAGCAATGTTTTTCACCACCATCAATGTGGCTCATCTTGGATCTACAATGTCTTGAATATGAGATGCTAATGTGTACAGTTAAGACCTTAGTCATAGCATTCACAACAGAGATTCATTTCTCATCGCTGCTGAATTTGTCTTAATATGCTGTGAATTGACACTTGGTTTGTTGGATATGAGCAATTGCTTTTGCGTGTTACACTTCCAAAACATTGAAATAGTATTAGTTTCAGGATAATGGAAATGGAAATTAAATAAGGAATAAACTCCTAAGACAGGGTGCACAAGTTGACATCCTTTCCTTTTATCTAGCATTTTGAGATTTTTTTGGATTTTTGGTTTTGCCTCTACCTTATATTTCTAGATTCCTTTGCCTGATTTGCATTGTTGAGAAAATCTGACTCAGTCAACTAATGGATTTACCAATAGATATTCTAGTTTAATTGATTCTTACTTTGTTAGAACGTGCCCCGACTGCTTTAACAAAAATGCCTTCTAAATGTTTCACATGGCCATGCAGGTATAGTGGGATGATGCTTAGTTTTCTGCCTGTAAAGCAAGTCACTTGGAGAGGAAAAACAGACTCTGTGTTTCGAAGATATAAAAGTAGGTGGATGTCATGGCAGTAACAGGGCCAGATTTTGATGAGTGAGTCCTTTTCTGTCTCTGTGGACTGATACTAGGAAGTTTGGACCTAATAATGACACAGAGGATGGTGTGATCTCAACAATAATCCTGAATAGCACACCTCAAGGGTAGTGGGTGTCATTACTATACGTGAAGAACTGTCTAAGATATCTTAGACTACTTCATACAGGCTATGTTTGCTACTTTCTATAGGAAATTTAATAGTTCAACAGTTTGTAGTATCCATTGAACAACTATTAATACCTGATCTGCTTGATGCTATTTCCAAACAAGAAAACACCCTGCCACCTCACTGTAGCCTCCCAGGAACCTATAAGGCATGCCTTCACTCTTGCATCTGACAGTGCATGTGTGGATCATTTTAGGATGCTAAAAACGATTAATTTCTCTCCATCTGCAAACAATTGCCTACATAAAGTAGTGATTGCCCCATGCCTGAGTGTATGAGTGTTGGATCACCATCAGGTTTCTTGAGTTAACCATTATGGGTAACCCAAAACTAATGACAACTAGTTTTAAATGCCTGCCTTCAGAAAAATTGAATTGCTGCTGTTTGTTGTCACAGATTTTCTAGATATGGTGAAATACATGGTGATCCTAGCGATTTAAACCATATCTTTTAGAATGAATGCAAACCAAAGAAATAGAAGGTCTCTCCTTTTGATTATTTTTACTGGCAGTTTTGTGTGAAAATAATGGGCAAACATATTGGCCTCCTTCATAAGAAATCATTTGATGATAAACAGCTCATTCTTGATCCCTGTGTACATTATTTTACCTACCTTAAGCTGTGAGTGATTTCAAAGTGTCATTCATTCATAAATGAAGAAGCTTCTGATGTTACATAAAAGTCATTATTTCTCTTCAGCTTTACTCTGTGAAAATTGCTGTGTCAAAAGGGCTATCTGTCGAATGTATATTTGACCACAAGAAGTGTACATAAACATAGTTACTCCCTCCATTCCAGGTACAAGTCAAAATATTTTGTTATTAATGCACTAATAAGAGAGATGTGTCAAGATCCTCACAAGTAAAATCAGATAAAAGAACTGAAGCGTAACATAATACATCTCTCTTTGTTAATGTTACACATACTTTGATCTTTAAGTGAGTCATTTGTTTCAATACTGTCCATACTGATTTGTGATTATCTACAACATCACGTCATTTTCATTATATTTTACAAAAGACAATTGTAAATCTGCAAATTTAGAAAAAGGTCTAAATGTTTATTTACTGATGCAAGTTTTAGTTTGAACACAGAACTTGTTAAACTAATCACATTTCACATATCATCATACCCTGTGGTTTGCATGTTTTTTGTATTGATGTCACAAATATTTTAACCAAAACCAAAGTTTTGTTAAATTAAAATTAAAAAGGTATACACAGTTTTTGAATAATGCCCAATTTGTATTCATCATATACAATAAATAGTACACTGTAGATATTCTTTTTGGGATTAAAGTCATTAGATGTTGGCAAGCCTGGATTTGCTGTATTAGTGGGTTGAGCCCACTGACATGGCTTGTGAAGACACGTTTACTAACTGTGTTGCCATAGATGTGTCAATCATTAAGTTCAGTGTGTGTGTGTGTGTGTGTGTGTGTGTGTGTGTGTGTGTGTGTTTGGGAGAGCATGTGTGAAAAGAATGTAGAATGACCTGACTGCACTTATCTATGGAGATGTTCCACATTCTGTATTACAGCGTTAACTGATTACAGTACATTCTCTGGGGAGACTCTGAAGTAATCTGTTGTTATCAATGCTCCAGATTATCAGTACCTTTGTTTGGACATTTACTTTTCTTTAAACTAAAAATCATATGTTCAAAATGCATTTTTTTTTCTTAGTACTGATGTTTTAACCACTACCACTGTTTGTTTTTATTCTGAATCCAGTATGTAAACAGGAAAGAAACAAATGTTGCTATAATGAGGCTTCCTGAATGGAAGTTTTAGAAAAAACATTCATCATTGATGGAAGGTTATGCATCACATTATTTGATATCCTTTTTTCTTTATCCATATCAGTGTCACTGGAGTCTATCCCAGAAGCATTAGGCAGAAGGCAGGAACAGACCAGTCCATCACACGGACACAATCAATTAGCAATCAACCTGTCGTGAATATCTTAGGGAAGATATTGTCAAACACCACACAAATGACAGCTGTGAGGCACCTGTACTGCTGCACCATTTGGCCACCCTGATGTACTTTGTATTTAATGAGACTTAGAGAGTATATTATTTGTCCCACGGGGAAATTTAGCTTTTATGGTGGCTCATGAAATACTACAACAAACAACAACAACCTCACCCTCAACACATGCATAATTACAGCAAAAAAAGAAGAAAACCTGCTGAGTTGGCTAATAAGAGAGCAGTCACAGTGAGGCATTATAAAGACTTATTTCTGTAGTTATGAAGAAGCACTAGAAGTGTTTCTTGACACTGAATAATTTGTTGGCTGAAAGTTCTCAATTCTAGTGTGTCAATGCAAGGATGTGCAGCATTGTTCACAATGGCCATTAGTTTTGACTTTATTTTCTTCTTCACCATTACAGTATCTCCACCTTGCATGCCTGCCTTCTGAATTAGCATTAAATTAGTAAAATTACAGAGTTGGGTAAACGTAATGAAAAATTGTAATTATTAATTAAAATAAATAATGTTTAAAATTTTTCTGCTGTTATCATTTATTACCATTAGGGGAGCACTAGTAGGAACCCATGAAAAATAATGTACATTAGAATCTCTTAAAAAAAAAAAAGAAAAAAACAAGGTACATACTCAAGATCAAAAAGCTTACCCAATGAATATCATAGTGTAGTACCAGTCTGCAGGTACTTTTTTATTTACTAAGCTTCCAAAAATGTTAAAATGTACATTCTGAGTTTAATGTAAGGCCATGGAAAAAGGATGTTATGAATTGTGGACGGGTGGAAGGAAATTTAAGGACATCAAAGAACTGTTTGGATGCCAGCAGGGTCTCCCTGTTTAATCCCAACTCAAAAGTATTTGTAAAGAAAACAGGTGCTCGATGGTGCAAAAAGGTAGACAAATTATAAGCAGTAGTCTTCACGACTCTCAATTGTAAGCAGCTGAGTATACCTCCATTCTGGTTTCAGTTTGGGATCAGATTCAGAAACCTCTCTCTGGGGCATGTGGTCTTTTGTAGGGCTCCAGCCCTTCACTGGGCGTCTTCTCACCACTGTGGGTGAAAGGAGAAACGACAGTATTAAGGACAATGCCCCCTCTCGCCCCAGGCTGACATTGCTTACCTCAGATAAACCCAGAAGGTGATCCCCTGATATGCATGGACAACAGCATGCAGAATCATTAGATTTAATATTTTTGTTTCTGCTGATGTCTCTCATTTATCAATATGTCGTTAAAATATATAATAAATAAATCCTACAAATCAACAATAAAGAATCATTTTACACTGTGTCCTTCATGGTGGTGCAGTGCCGTAGTTATATTGTTATTTCTGCTGCCTCATGGACCACAGTTCTGGGCTCAGTGCATGGTTCTCCCATTACGATTGCGTATGTTTTTCTCTGATTTTCCTGGTATTGCATCCCCTATCTAAAAGGCCTCCCTATTAGGTTAACAGGCAACTGTAAACTGGCCTGTTGTGAATGTTAATGTGTGTATCCTGCGATAGACCAACACACATGCAGGACCAATTCTTGCAGTCAGGTTAGGATCCAGTAATTAATGATACTGGAAAGAAGAAAACAGTGACAATAAAAGTGTTGCTGTTGTAGTAAATCATTATACTGTACATCTGTAGATTTAAAAACTGTAATGTAGAGTGCACTGTGTAAGCTTATTGTTATAAATATTAATATATTTAAATATGCTCATATAGGTATGAAATCTGTCCATCATTTTCAGAATGTCATGGGCATGAAACCAATTCACTTTATATTGGAAAGCTTTCCTCTTTACCTTTATATAACCTAAGTTTACAAATCTAGTAATTATTAAAGCAAAGACCACTTCTCAATTCAGTTTATAGAAACTGTACGCTGTCCAAAGCTCTACAGAACTGCTTGCAATCTAAAGCATTAGCCAGATTTTCACCTAGTGCGTCTTTTTCCTGTGAGCACCAGATCCCTTTATGAGTCAGCCATCCAAAGCAGTTAAAGGTTAGAAGAATCCTCTTCAAAGGATTCAATACGCCTTGTTCACCTTTTCACATTCAAACTCTGGAGCCAGTGTCGTTGACTCAGGTATTTCAGGTGTCTGCATTTAAAAAGCTTTTGTTTATGTTAAAGCTTAGGTCACCCTAACAGGTATGTTTTAATGAAAACATTACCTTTAAGTGACCTTGTGGATTGGAAGGTGAAAATACAGTCATTTAAAAAAAATCCTAATTGTCAGAGATAAACATTTTACGTTAAAAAGTTCTGTTTTCTTTGGTTGAGTTCTTTTGTTACTGCAGTAAATGTGGAGAATTGCAGTTTATTTTCTAAATATAATTCTTAGAAATATGTTAAATAACAAGTCAACGTTTAAACCGTTTTGTTTGTTTTTTGCTTCTCCATAATCACTGACTCCTCATTTCACACTGAAAGCATTGATGGATTTCTTGAACTCGGTACAAAGTGGCATAACATTTGACAAAGTGAGTCTTTTTTTTTTAAGACTTTAAAAATGGTAGAACAACAACAACTTGAAAGTATTGATGGGGACTGTCCTTGAAAGTAAAGTTCTTCTCATTAAGCCATTACATTGAAGATTTTCACATTAAAGATTTATTTCTCTTGACCCATTAGCAAAGCAGTTTTACTGTAGACACTGCTCGTTATAAGCTTAGTCAAAGCTGTGTATGTGGTTATTAGCCATTCAATCGGTTCACTTAAAAAGAGTCTTGCAGATACTCGAGCAGTTAATTCCAGTAATACCAGAGATCACCCTCATTCGGACTTACTTGCACTAACAGGTAAAAACCATAAAGGAAATTTAAGTTAAATCCCTCAGATATTTGAATATGACATCTCTCTATCCATGTAAACATTACATTGGAGGAATTGAAGATCATCAGACAATAAAAAATCATGTTAATATTCTTTTGCTTAAGATAATTTTGTATATTCTATACAAATTTGCATTGATTGAATACTCTGAATTGGCTGTTTCAGTAAGTGAGTGTGCGTTGTGATGATTTGGTGACTGCTTGTTTAGACTATATACTTAATGTATTGTTCATCTGTTGTGCCCCTGTGAGACAGAAGTAGATTAAGTGGGTTCAAACTGGACTGACAGAGAAATACATGCCAAGTGTTGATTTTGGCCTTGTGCCTGATGTTTAATTAACTGAACTGGAACAACTTGCCTCAAATAATGGATGCATATATTGTATCCGATCTGTACTCAGTGTATGAGCAGTTGAAACCTATTCTGGCAGCAAGAGGTAAAAGGCAGCAGCCTGCAGTCACTCAAATTAGCATTGTTCTGACTCAGTAGAAGTGAGAGAAACTTTTTAATTAAAGGGGTTAGGACATGAAGCTAGGTCAAAAATCTGTGTGGATGTCAAAAACCAAAGGGAGAGAAAAAAATATCTTTCAAATGAACCCGAAAATGCTAAATGAAAATAAGAAGTTGGTAGTAGTTAAGGGAAACACACACACAAAAAAAAAATCACACATCCATCCATCCATTATCCAACCCGCTATATCCTAACTACAGGGTCACGGGGGTCTGCCGGAGGCAATCCCAGCCAACACAGGGCGCAAGGCAGGAAACAAACCCTGGGCAGGGCGCCAGCCCACCACAGGGTGCACACACACAGACCAAGCACACACTATGGACAATTTAGAATCGCCAATGCACCTAACCTGCATGTCTTTGGACATGTGGGAGAAAACCGGTGTGCCCGGAGGAAACCCACGCAGACACGGGGAGAACATGCAAACTCCATGCACCGTGCCACCTAAAAGTCACACACCAAATGTTTAATCATTTCACACTTGGATGAAAAAGAAATGCTTTTGGCCCGTTAATTGGTCCAGCCGATGACATCATATGCTGCCTATCCGTGAGACTAGCTAAAATACCAGTGCTTGCAAGAATCCAACAGGACATCATGGTAAGATGGTAGAAAATGTCTTTCAGTAATTAATATAACAAGAAATAAGCACCACAACCAAATACCTTGAGGTCAATAAACAAGGTTATATGCATAGAAGTTCAAACAATACTCTATAAAAGGCAGAAAAAATAAATTAAATATTCCAATTATAACAAGAATAGGCAATCAACATAACTTTCATTGCAGATACACAGAGATTGATTCAGGATTCCCTACCACAAAAAACATTCCCAGAATTGGTATTTGATAGTATTATAAAGGTAATTAAAAAGTGATTTAAAGATGATTTTAAAATGGTATTGATCAAAGCTTTGTATTGGCGTGAAATCCTAAAAGCAGACAATCCTTATTATTTTAAAGATTTGAATTAATGTTTATCTACAAGAAACAGTACAAGTTACTAATTACATTTACTCACTGAAACACAACATCCTCAGTTGTTCTCTTTCTCCATATTCTTAACAAAAGCAACTTAGCATGCACTATAACAAATCAGTAATTGGTTTGTGACACTTCATTCTCTTTCCTTGGCAAATTCTGCACTTTGCTCATTTCTTCAGTATATTCCAAATCTTGTGTACAATATCGTGTGGCGGAAAGTGCATAATTCTGAGTGTTGCAAACTTTGTGACCAATGTCTTTGGATTTTTTTTTAAATAGATGTGACCTGCAGAGGGCGCTCCTGCTGCCCACACCCAACACAGACAGGGGCAGCACACAATTTTTATTTTTTTTCTGTGGGAAATGTCTTCCCTTGTTTCGCAAATGTACAGCACAGTTCTCAAGCACAGCACACAAAAGCATGTTTTTTTCTTCTTCCTCCCTCTCCTCTTCTCTGTCTCTCTGTTTCTCTCAGTCCACCTCCAGTCCTCCTGGCAAGCTTTGTCCTCCATCTCCATCTCAAGTGGCAGCTGCTCCAGGTGTCTAGTGATCTTCTTCTGGCAGCACTTCCGGGTGTGGCAGAAGTGCTTTAACCAAGGGATTAGCAGAACCTGCAGCACCCCCTGTCGTTGTCCATGGAACCCAAAAGGGCTTCTCCAAACTGCTCCCAAGGAGCCCTCTGTAAGTCTGAGGCACCTCTGCAATCCAGGGGGGCTGCCATCTAGCTCTCCGGGGGAGTTAATGCCTTATATAGGTGCACTGTATAGGTGTCCCAGCTGGGCAAGGGCTATGGCTATCTATAACAAAGGTTTTGAAGGACAAAAAGTGTAATACACCGTAATCAGGGCAGTTCAGATGTATATTCACATATACAGAGTATGATTAAATTCTTATTAGTATGCTTGATCAACATGCGGTAATTTCAATTCTCACTCCATACATCATGTAAAACATAACAATGCATAATTCAAGAGGCTAAAAGTAGCTCAGGCCTAATCCAGGAGGCATCTATCTATCTATCTATCTATCTATCTATCTATCTATCTATCTATCTATCTATCTATCTATCTATCTATATTCACAATGTCAGTCAGTCATTTTCCAACCCACTATATCCTAACACAGTGTCACGGGGGTCTGCTGGAGCCAATTCCAACCATCACAGGGCGCAAGGCAGGAACAAATCCCGGGCAGGGCACCAAGCCACCACAGAACACACACACACACCAAGCACACACTAGGGACAATTTAGGATTGCCAATGCACCTAACCTGCATGTCTTTGGACTGTGGGAGGAAACCTACGCAGGGAGGACCCGGGAAACGAATAATGTAACATTCATAATGTAACGTATTGTAACATAATGTAACCTGCATAATCCAATTCAAGGTACTGGAACTGGACATAAGGCAGGACTTAGTATCAGTCCATCACAGAGCCCACTAGCAAACAAACCAAAATTCATACTCACAGAGAGCCCATGTATATATATGTAGACTACAAACAAGTAAGGGATTTGAACCCAGGACATTAACCATATCCTTCTCTCTCTTTCTCTCTCTCTCTATTTCTGTACATATATATAAACTTGATCTTTGGAGAGATTTACAAAATAAATAAATGTTTGACTCACATTACTTTTTAATGCCGGGTGTCAATAAAATAAAAGGCGCTGTGAGTCTTTTCAAAGCAATGTTTATCTTACGTAGATCATCCAGTTAAATAACTACATATCATCTGGCCCCTGTTCACAGCAAACAAACCAATAATGACATATAACATGTTGACACAAAAAAGAGGCAGAGAAGCCTGAGGTGGGTGATGCAAGTGCTGAAATTACAGACCCGTAACCAAATCTGAATTATAACTAACAGTAGAATGGCACTGCACGGTTTCAGAAGAGAGGAGGATTAGAAACAGCCTAAATGTTTACAAATAAATGTGAGGTATGCAGTAAAATGGCACCTATAATCTTCCCACAAATGGAAGAAATAACTTAAAATAGAATACTGGCAACAGTCAAAGAGGAGCCAGCAAGAGAGCAAAAGTTTTGTGCTGCTATGATTAAAAGCCTGCATTGTTGTTCTTAATACTCACATTAATCCTCAAAATATTTTGTGCAACTTTATACCATGCCTCAATACAAGGGTGTAGTTTTAAACTCTTTAGTTTAGCACTCAGACATCCACATTAGTCTTGTTAAATAGATTTTCTTTCACAAGGGGCTGCGTTTGCTATTAATAAATGATCGTCAACTGCTTGGTCTTGGTAAAGAATGTGTTTTGTACAGACTACTCCAGAAGTTATTTCAAGTGTAATTTAAAATACTCCAATCGCATTACATATTGGAAGTTGTGTTTTGGCTCTCAGGTTGTAGTTGCTGAAGTACTGAATTATACATACTGTATGCTACCATTGTAAGAAATTTTTAGAGCTTGATGTATTGTTTGAATTTGAATGAAACCAAACAAAAATTCGTCAGTTCCATGTAATTCACTTCCCTTTATAGTTTCTCTCCCTTAATTCTTTGAAAATAATTCTTTCTAGAGCTCTTTCTCAGTAACAGAAAAGTGAGGTTCTTACTAACAGGGGTGTATGGCACAACATAAGTTGTGTTTTTTTATTTTCATAATCAAACTGATGTTAGCCAGGTTTTAACTCTATAATATCCTGTCATTCTGAAAAGCCTCAAGGCTTTCTGAGACAGTCCTGAGTTGTTTCGAGAAGGATTGCCATTCTGAAAAGCCTGCCTCCTGGCAAAGTGTAATAGCACTCTCAATTAAATGGAAGAACAATCATTTTAAGGCAGCTAATTCTGACACGTCCATCTGTTGTCTCTATCTTCTTTTTCTACTTAAATGTTTCATCAGAGCAGTGTAAGGAAGACAGTAACAAGACGTCAGTTCATCCCAGGTGTTTATTCCTGCATGCTATTTTAAATGTTATTTTTAGACATAGCAGTTATGTAATACCATGCAAGTGATCCTTCTTTTAATTCATAATAATGTCTATTACTCCATTATGTTAAAATGACTTTTGTTTGGAGAAACTAGATAGATAGATAGATAGATAGATAGATAGATAGATAGATAGATAGATAGATAGATAGATAGATAGATAGATAGATAGATAGATACTTTATTAATCCCAAGGGGAAATTCACATAATCCAGCAGCAGTATACTGATACAAAGAAACAATATTAAATTAAATAGTAATAAAAATGAAAAAAATAAAAATAAAAAAGCAGACAATAACTTTGAGTAATTAAACTATATTACTTTATTATTTTTAGATTAATTTGGCTTTACTCATTGGTCAGCTGTGTAGCCTTCATTTCTGTTTAATTAATCTATTCGTTTTCATAATGATGGCTATTTACATTATTCTTTACATTTTTTCCTCTTTATCCTTCTGTTGCAATTGGTGCTACCGCTGCATTGCCAAACTGCTACTCTTGCCAAATGAAAGTGACACGATATATAATGGAAGCCTTATTCAATGAGGATTCAAAGAATTCACCATCTCTGTTCAGCATGTAGTTAGGAGGACAACAGCAAGTTGGTCAAAGGTCATCAGAATTTTGACGCGTTTTATAAATGATTCTGAACTCCCAAAACTTTATTTTCTCTAAGAATGTTTCTGGTTTACTCCCCTCTGTTATCAGTTGACCATGTCTCAATTAAATTTTGTTAGTGAGAATCACTCTTTTTCACCCAATTGTGTGTTTATGTAACTGTTATGTGGTTCAGTTGATTACTTTTAATGCATTGTATTTATAAATATGCATAAGTAAACAAGTTAAAGTCAAGTTAAATATTTTTTACTGAATAGTTGACACGCAGGCTATTTCATTTTCACAATAATGAATTTAAGCTCTATTCATCCATCCATTTTCTGATAGCATGGCAGTGCATTTGAGGGTTCACTGACTACCACACGCACAATAATTCATTCTGGGCTAATTTAGAGTCATCATGTAATCTGACATGTACACCATTAGAATGAAAAAGGAAACTGGAGCACCCAGGAAAGACTCATGGAAACATAAAGGTAAGCTGCAAACTCCAAAAAGACTAACCCAACTGAGAGCTGGACCGCACCACTGTGGTAAACTTGTTAACCCTGCATGGGTGCTGTCTGTGTGAAGTTTGCCTGGTGTCCCTGTATTTTATATTGATTGGTGACATTGGAGAGGAATGCAGGTGTGTACATTTGTCCTGAAATACAATACAATTTATTTTTGAATAGCCCAAAATCACACAGGAAGTGCCACAATGGGCTTTAACCGTGATAATTTACATACTTTATGTAAAGTTCTAGGCGCAAGGGTTATGTGCTGAGCCTGACCTTTCTGTTTCAGTGTTGCACCATTGGTTGTCTTTCAGTATCAGAGATGTGGAGAAGGATTACAGTATACTGCTCATTGTGAGAAATTTAATGAAGATGACACTGAATTGTGTGTGTTTCATGGTGTTGTTCTAAACACTCTATAACCCATAGCCTTAAATGCAATCAAACAATGCAATAACTACAGTGCATGAGAACAAAGCAAACCTTGTTTGTTCAATATGGGAATTTATTAAGAGCTGCGTGTACCCCACATCAGGTATTTCCTTAGGATGATTTGCAGATGAATGTGAGCAACAGTCCAAGACACATTTGAGCAGGATAGTTGTAGGGAAGCTACTGTAATTAATTCTGCACTGTTTGATAGTGCTCATGTGTGAATCGTCTGGAAAAGCCTCAAAGGTGCATTGTCCTTAATGCTTTTGTGACAATATACAGTATAGCTTAATTTCCTTAGACTCTGGGAAGTACTGTATATAAAAACAGGCCTGGCTGTATCGCCACACTGTGTCACTCTGAGGAAGTTGTGTACTGTAACATTGCAACTTCTAAACATGTACAGATATAAAAACAATGTGATTTGTAAATAATAAATGAAATCAATTATTCAGGCATTGGGTTTGTTGCTATTACATAACTAACATGCACCAAAATGTATTCAAGTTGTTTTACTCAAAAAAGCCTTCTGAATTTTGAGAATAAGACAAATAAAATGATAAAGGGATAGGGTGCCCACAGGAAAGTTAATTAATTTAATAGAAAGTTGAAGAGTTAGAAAAATGTGAAAAAAGGTGGGCTTCCTCACTGTCATCTGTGCACTCATGCCATCGTGTTCTTAAATCTTGTTGGATGCTAGAGCAACAAGCAGCAGAAAGAGAAGTGAGGTCATTGGTCTTCTTCTGGGTTATGGTCTTGCCTGAGGATGAAAGCAGAAAATGGGTAACTGGTGGTGTTACATTTAGATCTTTCTGTGGTGTACCATTGAAACTGGCCCGTTAAGATGTCCGTACTCACACCTTTGACACTTAGTTATACATTTCAGCTACTGTTTTTTTTCTACTGTATATTATATATTATGTATGTTAGAATAATTGAAAAATCTAAACTGGCCCAATATGAGTGAGCGTGAGTGTGTGCAGGGGTCTCTGTCTCAGGCTAGCTCCATGTCCAGGGCTGGTTCCTGCTTTTTTGTTTGTTGTTGCTACCCATAACCTTGAACAGGATAAACAGGCTAGAAAATGGATGGAAAATGTTTTCATTTCTTAGCAGTGGCAGTTAAATTTGCCACCGTTCTATATTAAATTCAAAGTCGAAAGATTTTGTCTGTTAATTTAAAGTACAATTTAGAGCAGTAAAGATACATTTTCCCTGCAGACATAAGCACCAGTTATTTATGCAGCCTATGTAAAGGCATCAAGGTGCCATGATTAAGTGCTCAGTAAACCACATACAAAAGGCGTTTTTACTTAGTCCGTCTTATTTTTTGGCAAATTAGAAACTTTCTCTTTTAATTTTGCATACATGCTCTGTTATTGCTAAAATGAAATTACATTCCAGAAAGCCTCAAGGAGAATTTCATGATTGATTCTGACTCATCAGTGTATTTACTTTTTTGTATTCTGTGAAAAGAAAATGAGTTACATTAATCCAGAGGAAACACTGGTCTAATAAATTCCAACCTGAAGAAGCAAATGGGGGAGACAGCATTGCTGATGGTTAGACTAACACTTGGCTCTGCCTCTTGCCTCTTGTTCTCAGTTGCATATTAGTATTTAAAATATTACTTGATATCTAATGATAATATATGTGAGCAAAATATCAAAAATAATAATGTTAAAAGGTTAGAAAGAGAATGAGAGTTTGGATTATGTTACTGGCAAATCAGACTTTAGCTTGCATTCCAAATATTCTTAAACTACTTGTTTCCAAAGTGTTAATTGCTTGGCTAATTTCTTTTGACATTATTGCCAGTCACAGACATTAACTTAAATTGGAATTGTTTATGGCTATTAGCGTTTAGAAAAAGAGATGAGTGTTTATGGCCTCCATTTGACCAGAGAAGGTCTTATTACACAAAGACAAATCATTAAGTTTACTGCCTTAGAGTAGAAGTGAGTATAGTAAAACGTTCCACCCACTGACCTCGGCTATTGTATGGAGCAGAAAAAAAATGGCTGTAAAGTAGACTTCATAGTGTGTGGCCCAAATGTTACTGGTTTAGATTACAGTCTGTGAAGTGTCACCTTAAAAAAGAAGGACCCTTTTTTAGCCTCCACACAATTTAACAATATCACGGTAAAGAATGAACAGAAACTTGATAATAATCTTCCATTCATCATAATAATATACAGTACAGTTTGCTTGTCACAGTTTTACACTTAACAGTCTGAAGTGGAATATTGCTTTCTATTTGAATATAAATCTGTTCAAAAATATGTAAAGAGAAACTGGTTGCTTGTATACTAATTTCTATTGTGTAACAACTAGAGGCCTCTCAGCAAAACAGACATACAGTATTTGCCCTTTTATGTAACATTTTAAAATATTTTTGTCTTTTAACTGGTAGATTTCATTTGCCTTCCTAGACGATGCTGTGTTCACTCTCTCTAGAGTGCCTACTACTAAATCACAATCTGACTTCATTCTCCTACAGGTATGATAGGAGAACTACCCCTTGGCCGCCCTTCATGTCCTCTTGTAGACTCCGGAATGGGGTATACATGAAACGAGATCTTCTCATCCTTCCCTCACAATCTTGTTGTGTGGTGATTTGGTCCCTCCACTTCCAATTGTCCTGCCTGATCATGTTCTGGTGATCCCACGTCTAGTGTCTACCTGCATTGAGAAGAAGCAACACCTCTGAGGTGTTGTGTTTTAAGGGTGTCTTCTGTGCCCCAAAGCCCTTGGTTTTGATGATGCAGATAATTATAACAATATACTGATTGTATTTTTTATTTCAATGTATACCAATTTGTCTAATTCCGCAGTTGTATTCTGTATAATATTTTGCATTCTCTTTATCACCATATATCCAAATAAATATGTGAAGAAACTGTACAACAATTATGTATTTAAAAATATGTATTCCAAGCCATTGTGTATATTTATTAAAAATAATCCAAGATGCTGACCAATGTTTGAAGCCTTTACACCTACGGTAACTGGGCTGTAGCCTCGAAATAAGAGCTATTGTTTTCATTGCGGCCATTACTACTGTGGCCATCTGCCTGAACAGTTTTTCAATAGTTTAGTGTTTGTCTATCCACATCAACGCTATGTCCAATGCTCCTGATAATGCATACATTTTGAGGAAATTCAAAATTGCAACAAAAATTTTCATAGTGTTAATTTAATCTCTCTTAAATGCACATGTATGATGTATTTTTAAATAGGAACAATTAAAAATAGACAGATAATTTCAACATACTTTCTGTTGCATTGCCATTATATTATACAGGCTATTCCTTCTAGTACTGATATTGTGATTGTGCAGTTCAGAATTATCCAGGGTTAGAAAAATATGAAAAAAGGTGGGCTTCCTCACTGTCATCTGTGCACTCATGCCATCGTGTTCTTAAATCTTGTTGGTTGCTAGAGTGGCAAGCAGCAGAAACAGAAGGGAGGTCAATGGTCTTCTTCGGGTTTATGGTCTTCTTGCCTGAGGATCAAAGCAGAAAATGGGCAACAGGTGGTGTTACATTTAGATCTTTCTGTGATTGAAACTGGCTCCTTAAGATGTGCACCATACTCACGCCTTTGACACTTAGTTATACGTTTCCTGATATGGGAATGCTTACAGAAGAGCTACTTCATCATAGCATGTTCTCTTCACTTCATTTCAATAGTTTAGTGGTTGTCTATCCACATCAATGCTATGTCCAATGCTCTTGATAATGCATACATTTTGGGGAAATTCAAAATACAACAAAGTTTCATAGTGTCAATTTAATCTCTCTAAAATCCAAATGTATGATGTATTTTTTAAATAGGATCAATTAAAAATAAACAGATTATTTCAACATACTTTCTTTTGCATCGTCATTACATTATACAGGGTATACCTTCTAATATTGATATTGAGATTGTGCAGCTCAAAATTATCCAGTGCCCCTTTATTTCAAATGACATTGTTTAGCACAAAAGCAGCTGAATAGTGACAGACCTGCTTATATCAAGGCAATAACCAGTAACTTAGACCCAGATGTGATAAATGCAGTAAGAAATACGTGCTGAGAAGAAATAGATCAGAAAACGAGATTACTTACACACATGATGGGCTTCCTATAATGGTTATCCTGTACATGCTCACCCAGATCCATCACAAGAACAAATACTGCTGTGCACCAATTAATTAGGACTCTTGTGGACTGATTTGGTAGAACTTTTTCAAAACCCACTATCTTACAACAATTTCAGAAATGTGGGATCAAAAGTATTGGTTATCTCCAGTCCATTGTCTTCTTTTTAGAGAAACAGATGTTAAATTCTGGCAAAAAATGGATTTCATAATATTTCTAAAAGCAATTGACTTCTGTTTAGCTTTTAACTTTAGGATCCTGCCACCTTATTATAAGCACAAGCCAAATATTCCTTGAAGACCACACTCCATCTTTCTCCGAGTTTACATCAGTTGCAGCCTTATAAAAAGTTTATTACATAATTTATCCATATTTGAATCTTTTTTATATTCTGGCTAACATAGCTCATCACACATTATATATTGTTTTCTGTTTTTCGTATTGTGTTATTGACATTATATACACTATGTGTAGACACCTCTCCAAATGATTGAGTTCAGGTGTTTCAGCCACACTTCATATTACCAGAGACATAAAATGAAGCACGTAGCCAAGGAATCTCCATTGACAAATGTTGAATGAGTCGTACTGAAGAGCTTGGTAGCATTGTCATAGGATGTCACCTTTGCCACAAGTCAGCATATGGAATTTCTGCTTTGCTAGATCTTCCCTGGTCAACTGAAGTTGATTCTTTTGCTTTTTTTGGCTTTTTGTGCTTTAAGACTGAGGTGATTCAGCCTTTCGCCAATTGAGACTTTAAACGTTCTGTACTTTTTAAATTCTTGTTTTGACCTTTACTATTTTTTCTCATTTTTTATTTCAAGACTTCATAATGGAGCCATTGAAGGAGTTAATCCTCTTACGTCCACTAAATTTAAAAGCATTTTTATTGATTAGTTTTGATTTGTGTTGGTTGGTAATAGCTTTTCAGAGAAAATATTAAGAAATAATAATGTAATGATTGTCATCATTACAAATTTGTTCAAAAATAGGTATCCTTTATTTGTACATATTTGCTGGAACTGCACCATGCGAGTAGCTGAGTTCTCCATTGCAACACTGATCTATCCTAACAGAACAGCTTCCTTTATCATTTCAATTAATTTACATATACAAGCTAGAAAATACTAAAAATATGCCATTCAACACATTGATAAATTGTACATTCATTAAACATCTCCAGTCTATTAAGTGCCATCTTAAAGTCCCAAAATAGTTAATCATATAAAAGTTTTGCCTAAATAATTGCCTAAATATGACTTCTTATACACTTATTTATTATGAAAAACATTAAAATGTTGTTAGATCTCACCTCTAACTTAAATGTGCTGCTCAATTATGTCAATTTCTAGCCCTTTTCTCGTTACAAAGCTGTGCTTCGATTTTTGCTTTGTTTTTCTAGTTTTGGGTTTTTGCTTTTTACTGTTGATTTGAATGTCAATCTGATTTGGCACACTAATTATCTCATTTACTACAGTATTTGAGTTTTAAGGTCAGTCCTTCTTTGTATTTAGAGTAAAATATTTGGTTTAACCACGTATTACAATATATTCTTTATTTGTATGTTGATCAATTCCCTATGTTTTCATCTGATTATTATTTAGTAGTAATATTACTTTTGTACACAATAGAGTGAAATCTTGCACTTTTTTAATGGCATCTTTTGTTATTACTTGCTTTTTATTCTTTGCCAAATATACAGTAGAATAATAACATAATTAAATTAACTTTCATTATTGTTATTTGGAGATTTGGTGACCCAACTGATTCATCCTTCGTGTCTTTTTTCAATAAACCAATAAGCAGTTCACAAATCAGTGAAGCAGTTTCACAGTGAGAAAAGGGACAGAGAGAGATGACAAGGTAAGGATTTTTTGGCAGAGAGTAATTGAAAGTTGGATTGTTCACACGTATGCAAGCATGGGTCATGGATCTGTTGGGTTTTTTTCTAGGGTTACAGCACATAGTATAGACTTGATGAGTGGGGTAAGCAGGGTAAGCAGGGTGAGGCATCCGTCGAGATTGGTGGAAGGATACCCCAGTGGTGTATAAGAAGAGGAAGATTGACTGTGGAGTTGGTCTTCGTTAGCAGTGGAGTGTGTTGTAATGAAATATGAACACTATATATACTGAGTATACTTTATACATAAAATGTATGTTGTCGTACCTTTCATAATTGAATAATCTTTATGGCAGAATAACAATTCAATACATTTATGGTCACTACAGTATTTGGATTTAATAATCGTCATGTGGGAAAAGGCTGATTCTCATAAATAAATAGAGCGGAATAATGCAGTCAAGGAGCCTTTGAATTCAGCCGAGTGAAAAATGACGGCTGTCCGATTAACTGCAATTTTAGTTCCCTCTCCTTTCTCTTTGTCAGATCACTTTTTGGAAGGACATCAGTTTCATAGTTTTTATGAACAGTTCGAAAGTGCCTTTCCACATTTTTCTTGTTTGAAATAGCAATGATAGATTGACAGATCAGACAAATGCACTTTGATTGTGACATTGTGACAAAAAAAATCCTCTTCCAATTACACATCCAGCCCATAAACAACATTTTTTTTTTTAATCCCTTCTTCAGTCGATATAAATTGGAAGGCTAACTAGATCACAGCCGGAGTTTTGCAGTAGCTCGCGAGTTTGATCGTGCTTGCGGGATGACCAGTGTGTTAGAAGAGAAGAGATCTCAGACTGGCTGCCTTATATGTCAATCAAGTAGCAAATGCCATGGGGAGGATATATGATAGACTAACGTTTAAAAAAAAATTTTTTTGTATACAACGCAATCTACCTGCACTATCTTTGTGATCTACCGGTCAATCACAATCGATGCATTGGGCACCCCTGCCCTAGAGAAATAGGGGTAAATGTGGTGACCTGGATATTTTTTTTGAGTTTTTGAAGAAGTCTTTTTTTTTCCCTGAAGCAGCCAGAAAAGATGTTAAAATGGAAAATGACTGGGATTTGGACTGCTTGTGTGTTTTTATTTATTTATTTACTCAGTATGGCTCTGAAAGTCCTTGTAGGTCAAATGGGCAAGGGTGAGAGGAATGGGACTAGAGGTGCTACTAAGATTGGAATGGTGTTTGTGTGTCTGATTTGGAAGTTCCTTAGTGGTCCTTTCTAGCAGTATGAAAAAGGAGGAAAGTAAAGAGGACTAGAGTCAAGGAGTTTTTTTGAATGTTTTTCTTTTTATTTTATGATATATAATCACATACATGAATTGTTAACTTTTTAATGGGGTTACTTGTGTGATTATTCACTTAATTCACTTTACTCCAGCTTTTGAAAATGACTGATATGTTCATATTACCTTGTTTTTAGTAAAGAACCTTCATTTTTGTAACCACTTGTTTATGTACGCAATGCCCCAACATAATATCCAATGTTGAACTGTTGCAAGGCATGTTATGGGTACAGGGCGTCACATATGTAAATCTAATCCTTGCAGTAGCCATCCTATACGGTAATTCAAAATAAAGATATTGGTTTGTCATTGTGTGTAATATATAAACAAAACAAACATCAATATGTAGGGAAAAAGAGCATTTATAATGTTATCATGGGAGACCATAATTTAACATTTTCAGAAAAATGCTAAATAATTGTATCTCTTCATGCCTGATCAACCTCTTTGTGATGGCCTGAAATATATGGCTGCTGCAGAAATGTATTCCTTTTTTTCTAAGCAACTAAAGGTTTAGAGTTGCATATAAAAGATAAGCAAGAATGAAAAAATCACAAGACTGAAATGCCAAGTGATAAATGTAATGGATTTTGTTTACATAACCTTTCCAGTATAAATTAAGGGGGGGACATGACTTATACTGCTACAAGTAAGCAACGCATTAGACAGTGTTCTTTTTTGTACATGACTCTCTGTAGTAATTAATCAGCCAAGTGCTTCATTTGTAGGACTAACAATTCAACCTTTGACTATATTGTATATCTACCTGTCTGTCTATCTATTATAAATTTTTTTGTCTTCCTGTGCAACCAGAGCTCGGAAGCCACTAGGAAGGGGAATGAAAAATCTACAGGTCTCTGTACCCGTTCCGCTCTCTCTCTCTTTCTCTCTCTTTCCAGGAGGAAACCAGAAGTTTGATGTGCTGGACAGACCAAGGAGGGACTCTCTGTGTTCCTGCACAGAATGGAATAAAAGGAGAAGGCTGCGCCTTACAGTTATAAAAAGTGGTTATTTTAAGAGTCAGATCTCCATCTGAGAAACAGGTCCAGCCTGAATATTCATATTAAAGAACAATCTGTCATCAAATTAAATGGCAACACACATTATCCATTTGTCCATTTCACCTTCTTATATTCAACAAAAAGAACTATTTTGGGGAGCGTTGTTTTGTTTTTGCTAAAGTATTCATATTGTATGGATGGAACTCCAAATGATTGTGTTATTGTAAGAGGAACTCTGGTCATCACTTCACAAGAAGGATGGAAAGCAACTTATTCAGTTGAGCCAAAGAAGAGTTCCTTTACCTCAAGCAACTAATAATCCTTCGATCTGCAAGAGGGATTTTTCTCCACCGCAAGCTCATTCTGTGTGAGCTCTGCCTTACTAACAGCATGAACTGATGCCAACCATTTTATAAAATTAGAAACTGCTATCTATATCATGCCTATACAAATATTAATGAAAATTAAAATATAAATAAAGAGTTTAAATCATATTAGAAGTGTACCATATAATTGCTATAGTAGATAATTACTACCATATTACTACTTCCAGTAATTTTGCTTGGTTACAGTTTGAATATGGGAGTGCAAAATTGTCTCCAAATTAAAAGTCCATATGTAAACGTTTCTTGACCTAACTTGACCAAATACAGTGCATCCAGAAAGTATTCACAGCGCATCATTTTTTCCACATTTTGTTATGTTACAGTCTTATTCCAAAATGGATTAAATTAATTTTTTTCCTCAGAATTCTACACACAACACCCCATAAATACAACGTGAAAAAAGTTTGCTTGAGGTTTTGCAAATTTATTAAAAATAATAAAATTGAGAAAGCACATGTACATAAGTATTCACAGCCTATGCCATGAAGCTCAAAATTGAGCTCAGGTGCATCCTGTTTCCCCTGATAATCCTTGAGATGTTTCTGCAGCTTACTTGGAGTCCACCTGTGGTAAATTCAGTTGATTGGACATGATTTGGAAAGGCACACACTTGTTTATATAAGGTCCAACAGTTGATAGTTCATGTCAGAGCACAAACCAAGCATGAAGTCAAAGGAATTTTCTGTAGACCTCCGAGACAGGATTGTCTCGAGGCACAAATCTGGGGAAGGTTACAGAAACATTTCTGCTGCTTTGAAGGTCCCAATGAGCACAATGGCCTCCATCATCTGTAAGTAGAAGAAGTTTGAAACCACCAGGACTCTTCCTAGAGCTGGCTGGCCATCTAAACTGAGCAATCGGGGGAGAAGGGCCTTAGTCAGGGAGGTGACCAAGAACCCGATGGTCACTCTGTCAGAGCTCCAGAGGTCCTCTGTGGAGAGAGGAGAACCTTCCAGAAGGACAACCATCTCTGCAGCAATCCACCAATCAGGCCTGTATGGTAGCATGGCCAGACGGAAGCCACTCTTTAGTAAAAGGCACATGGCAGCCCGCATGGAGTTTGCCAAAAGGCACCTGAAGGACTCTCAGACCATGAGAAACAAAATTCTCTGGTCTGATGAAACAAAGATTGAACTCTTTGGTGTGAATGCCAGGCGTCACGTTTGGAGGAAACCAGGCACCACTCATCACCAGGCCAATACCATCCCTACAGTGAAGCATGGTGGTGGCAGCATCATGCTATGGGGAGGTTTTTCAGCGGCAGGAACTGGGAGACTAGTCAGGATAAAGGGAAAGATGACTGCAGCAATGTACAGAGACATCCTGGATGAAAGCCTGCTACAGAGCGCTCTTGACCTCAGACTGGGGCGACAGTTCATCTTTCAGCAGGACAATGACCCTAAGCACACAGCCAAGATATCGAAGGAGTGGCTTCAGGACAACTCTGTGAATGTTCTCGAGTGGCCCAGCCAGAGCCCAGACTTGAATCCGATTGAACATCTCTGGAGAGATCTTAAAATGGCTGTGCACCGACGCTTCCCATCCAACCTGATGGAGCTTGAGAGGTGCTGCAAAGAGGAATGGGTGAAACTGGCCAAGAATAGGTGTGCCAAGCTTGTGGCATCATATTCAAAAAGACTTGAGGCTGTAATTGCTGCCAAAGGTGCATCGACAAAATGAGCAAAGGCTGTGAATACTTATGTACATGTGATTTCTCAATGTTTTTATTTTTAATAAATTTGCAAAAATCTCAAGTAAACTTTTTTCACCTTGTCATTATGGGGGTTGTGTGTAGAATTCTGAGGAAAAAAAATTAACGTAATCCATTTTGGAATAAGGCTGTAACATAACAAAATGTGGAAAAAGTGATGCGCTGTGAATACTTTCCAGATGCACTGTAACTGCTGTCCTGGACCTCACTGAAAGTGGACATGATTCACAATTTAAAGGCCAATGGCAGAGCTCTCAGCAGTCATGGACAACAGTCATGGAAGTTGATACATTATAGAGACTAAGTCATTGGCTTTTTAAAACCGAAAAATTCATTTTAAAGTACTGAGACCCTGAACAAGTCAATGCAATTAACTTGTTTGTGATTCATGTTGCAATTGTAAATAAAGGAAACATTTGTAACGTATCTTTGTGTTGCATAAAGCCGTCAACCAAGTACACAGCAGTAAATAAAATTGGAAAAACTAAGTATTATGATTAGGATAATGGTTATATAAGCATTTTATTCTTAAGAACATAACCAGGTTAAATCCTTATGCAGATTATGAAAAATAGGAATAAGGTGTTTTAAATATATCTCCAGTACTTAAACTTTCTATTTTATATGAGTGCTGCAGATATGCCGTTTCATAGTTGATGACTTAAGTAATACTGACTTTTGACTAAAACATAACTTTGACAGCACAGACCTTATCAGGAACTAAAATAATTGTTAAAAAACTATAAAGATTGAGTCTTAAAGATATTTCTCATAATCTAATGAAACAGAACTATCTTGAGATATCCTTCTTGTACTTGTACATGGGAGTTACATATAAAATGTTCTCTTCTTAGCCTATTCTTGCATTGCTGGTATTACTCTTAACATTTACTGGGCATACTTTGAACCACACTGTCTAAGCTCAAAACAAATAAGCTCAGAGCATCACACGATTTTTCCAGTACTGCTATTAGCTTTCTCTTTCTTTAAATAACTCTACAGCCAACTTCAGATCATTCAGCCTAAACACATAAGGCCTTTATCAAATGATCTCACTATAGAGATTTAAAGGAGCAATTTCATGGCAGAGAATGTCCATGATATCTGTCGACTAAATGCATTTCAAATGCTTGTGAGCACTTCCAATAAAAATAACCAAGGCTTTCACAGTAGGTGAATCACATCCACTAAATAGGACAACTACAGCTTAGGCAGACTTATAAACCAGTTAGTCGGTACTGTAGCATTTGATTGTTACTCAAACCATTGTAGCTTTCTTTCTTTACTCTGGACACACACACTCAAACCCATCAACCAAATTATCAGTTTGTGAAACTTAAACAGCAAACTAACCAAACACCTTTAGCTCCGTGTATTGTTCTGGTCATGCTAAATGTGTTCCTTTCCTGCTTTGGCCCTGGGCATCTTCAGATTTGGCCAGCCAGCCTGAATGACATAAATGCTGTTTTGATGAGCTAGAAAGTGTATCCCAGTGGACACAAGTAGCACTTTTTTTTTTTTTTTTACAACTGCTGTAATTCAATTCGGATCAACCTGAATTCTCAAGTTCTGATCATTTGTGGGTACAATACATTAAAGCATAAAGTTACATAAAGAATCCTGACAGCAGCACACCTGCTCTTTATATGATATCAAGTGTTACGAGGTAGCTGACTGGGTGAAAGAAAATACCCCCTTTAAAAAAAAGTACAGTATAAAGGAAGAATTTGCTATGGCACTGCATATAATTGTCGAATGTTTGGGGAGACTTGCCCTTTTTGAAAGAAACAATAAAATAGACACCAATTAATATGCCTTGCTCTCATGCAACACTGTTTTAAAAATGAAATATTTAGTTGATTAAGTGAAATAATTGTTTGCAAAGACTGTTTTTTTAATTTGTTAGCATTTACCATTTTGTTTGTGAATCTAATGAACTCTGGAAAACGCTGCATGTGAACCAAATTGGTGATGGTAGACTCATTCAAAAGAAACACACACACATAAAAAAAGCCTGAAACAATATTTGGCACCACGTCTCTCATCACCACTATGCACTTTTGATATCTCATGGCAGACACTCCTGTCTCTGTGTCAGTTACCACTGCCCATTTAGACTTTACCTGTGGCCAAAGAACTCCTTGTTCTCCTCCTTTTGACAATTGCAAAGGGCACCAGCCAAGTGGCCGCTTGCTACTGACCCCTGCTCGTATGGCCTTATTATGGTAATTGCAAGACTGGAAGCAGCAGAGACTAGGGCCACATTACAACCAATTAGATCTGTCCATGTTCAACTCTGTCAGGGCTTAAATTACCTGTAAAGGAGAGGGATAGTGATGTGCACAGGTGAATAACAACTTTTCCTCTATTCATGTCTGGCCCTTAGACAGACAGCCCTAATTTGTGCCTGTCAGTAGGAGATAATAAGCGTTGTTTCTTTAAATGCTATCTCTCTTTAACACTGACATGGGTGGAGGTACTTCTTTTGAAATAAAGTATACATTTCATCATTAAGTGCACTGAACAATTTTTTTATTGAAAGGAAGACATATTTAATAGTTCTAAACTGAAAAAAAACTTTCTTTTGCAAACAAAAATAGCCTGCCTATGTCATCTTTCTGCAAAAATTATATGTGCGTTAAAAGTCCTGTTTCTTTATATAACAATTTTTGCTTAGTACTCAAAATAAAAGCTGTCATATTTGTTTATGGTAGAATACATCAACAGGACTTGCGACTGGAAGGAACTGGAAACAAGTCTTTCCAGTGTGCGTACTGTGTAGGGTCAGCAAGGCTGAAAATATATTGAGTGGGAGTTGCTTTACTCTTAAATCTCTTCAAGATAGAATAATACAGGATTTTATTACTTTTTATATTTGGAGTTCCCCTTAAAATTCAAAGAGTTATTACCTACTAAAAGACCTTATGCTTTTTATTTAATTTTAAGACAAAATAATTATCAATCTGGCTCTGTGATAGACTGGCTTACTGTCTAGTGCTTCTTTCCTGCCTTGTGCCTGATGCTGCCAAGATAGGCTGTGCTCCAGGTCCCCGAATTAGATAATGCAGGTCTGAGAATGTGATGAACCCAAAGAAGTGTTATTGGTTTAAATGATAACTACTGCTTTGTGTCATCAGTTTATGAAAGAAGAGTAACACCGGGTGCCCAATTGGTATAAATATAGAGAAGAATTTTTGGTTTGAGTGCAAAATGTGAACAACAACAAAGGAGTATTGTCTTCAGACCTGCACATATTAAAAATGATTTGATAAGAATAAAGTAAACCAGCTAAGAGAAGTACCTGTTAGACCATGTAAACTCTTAGCCACACTACATAAGACAAAATCATATCTGTCATTTAAAATGGTCTGCAGTTTCAGCAGTAGAAGCAAGGCTCTGCACACCATAATATTATGTAAATGATGAACAAAATAGTTATAAGGCGCAAAAATTACAAGTAACTGGGACAGCTGGACTGTTGGATGATACTTTCCAAGTGGAAGTTTGCATAACATATTACAAAAGTCAATAATTTCATTATACCAAGTTCAAAAATCAAAACAGATATAACATTCAATTTGCATTCAAGAGAATATCTATTGTGACCAATAAGAAATCCTCAAATTAGAAACTACACATTACAGGCATCTTTAATGATGCATTGGTTGCAAGATCTATGGTTCAGTAGACTGCTTCTGGATTTGCTTCAACAATTTATCTGTTCTGGGCGGCATGGTGGTGCAGTGGTAGCGCTGCTGCCTTGCAGTAAGGAGACCTAGGTTTGCTTCCCGGGTCTACCCTGCATGGAGTTTGCATGTTCTCTCTGTGTCTGCGTGGGTTTCCTCCCACGGTCCAAAGACATGCATTGGCGATTGGAGCCAAACACAGCCAACACAGGGCGCAAGGCAGGAAACAAACAAACCTGGCAGGGTGGTGCCAGCCCACCGCAGTGATAAAAAATATGGTACATTTAAATACACCTCCCCAAGAGCTCACTGAAGCTGTCAGTTTAAGCAAATCTATTAAAAAACTTATATTATACATGCTTTTCTTCAGTAGTGTATTAAAAGTTAGTTGGCAGTATTGGCAGTAATGCCCAGTTATTCCCAGTTATTCATCCCTCTTGAAATGATTTTAAAATCACCTCTCTTTAATGTGTTGGCACAGGAACACTTTATGTGCTAGGTCCATGCCAGTAGCATTTGTTGTCCAACTTCTCACTGCCTGCTTCTATGCCAGCTAACCTCCTAGGGCTGAAGTCAAACAAAACTGTACTGGATCTTGTGGGATTTTCAAGGTAATTTTCAAAGAATGACTTCCTTCCCTCTAGATTGTGTGGCTAGTCTACATTCCTGCAGTAGTTATGATATTGTACAACCACCTAAGGAACATTACTGTAGTCTGACTCTTTCTCTCTGACCTCTCTTCAGAAGTATTCTTTCACCTTGGTCACCTTTAGGTGGGATTACTATGATTCACTTTGCAAAGACGTTCCTGTTCAAAATTTCCAGGTTACAAACCACATATAATGAATACACCACCTCTAAAATACTTCACTTTTCCTGGCTGCATTCTTTGCAATGCTACTACTTGTCTACAACCTGTTAAATCCAGAAGTATATATAGTTAAATAATTAGTTATTATTTAACCCCAAATTACTTTTCATCCTTGTATGCCTCATATGCACTTGTAAGGCGCCCGAAATCATCTGATGCTGGCCTTCTCCCTGTTCCTCAGGTACTCTTGGTCAATTCTTGTTTAGTTCTGTTCTAGGTCTACTCTTTCTGTATTTATCAATGAGAATGTGTCCACAGTAATGTTACTCTTGAAATTCTCCCTTTCAGTTCTTGAATTTTCATTGGCCCCCTGACTCTTTTGTGCCTACTTGGTCAATTGTATGTATTTTGTATTGAATAATATATTTTAATTTATCTTGTTACATCTAATTACACTTCTATGAAGGGTTGTATATCCAATAAAGGTCAATTGATTGTCTCAATAACTTCTAGGAATAGGATCCAATGAGTCTTAGCTCTGTGGACAGCAATCCATTATGTCAGCTCGCAATACCTTGGGCATAAATTTAAAGTTTTACTTATTGAAACTAAGGTGTTAAATATGTCTCTGGTATACAATTTAACAAGTTAACTTGCCATCAAAATCAGTTCTTTTCAGGTTTGAACATTTAAGACAATTTCTTACTGTCCCTTAAAAAAGGATGTACATACTTGTTTCTAGCACAATTGTCAATTACATTTTTCTTTATTCCACTGTGACTATTTTAAATATAATAATACATTTTATTTACTGTATATAGTGCACACTATAAGTAATGTCATTGTCATATATTGGGCTGAAGTAATGCATGTTTTATATTGTCTTTGTTAATTTTGAATGATTATTTCTCATGTCTTTATGTTACTTCTGTTGATTTCAGATGTGATTGTGTAATATTGTGCTGTCTCTGTAAAGGCAGTTTTGTTCCATGTTCTTTGTGGGTGGAGCCCCAGGAGGAGGGGCCACTCTGATGTCACCACTCCTGGGGCCTCATGTATAAACGGTGTGTACGCACAGAAACGTTGCGTAAGAACTTTTCCACGTTCAAATCGCGATGTATAAAACCTACACTTGGCGTAAATCCACGCACTTTTCTACGGTACCTCATACCTTGTCGTACGCAAGTTCTCCGCTCGGTTTTGCAGACTGGCGGCAACCAGCGTCAAAGCAGTGCTACTGTTCCTGTGTAACCTGGTTACACCTTATTTTCCTGACGCGGCTTTATAAATACACCGAAACTAACCGCATATTGTTTATTAGTGTAATGCATCTGATTGTAATTAACTCGTAACAATATAATGGTCCAGGGAACAGCCATAGTATTCCAAATACCATAACTGCTTTAGCGTTGTTACTCTCACTTCTTCTTCTTCTTCTTCTTTCAGCTCCTCTTGTTAGGAGTTGCCACAGCGGATCATCTTTTTCAATATTTCTCTCACTGCACCACTCAGAGTATTTATATCACTGTATCTGAGTGTGAATCACAGCAGCAGCTGATCGGAAAGGGAATTATCGGTATACAGCTTCAAGGACACGCTGTCTCAGCCACTGCAAAATGTTTTAAAGCCTTTCCTGTACGGACCTCGCGGTTCAGAAACAGAAACGATATCATTTATAAGGTGAAATTCAGCAAAATATGTTTATTAAATTATACAGATAAAACTTTAACTTCATTTAAATAATCTATATTCTTCACTGGGAGTGTCGTTAAGGATAGAATAATTAAACATGTACTACGAAGATATTTCAATGTTCTTTAAACGTTTTGAAGAATCGGCGCTAAGCTTACAGATGGCTTAACGTCTATTACAGAGCTGATTGTATGGCGATCGGTTACTTGGGGAAAGAAAAGCACTGACTGCAGTGACAGCTACGCCAATATATATTGAATATAAAACAGAAAGAGAAAATAACAACACAGCTAAAAACACAGCGACAAATTTCGGCAAAAGTTAAATGCTTGTGTCATGAGCACGAGGCAGCTATGCAGTGTCCCAACGGACGTAGCCATCCACTGTGCATAAGCTACCTTACTGACGGGCGGGCAAAGGAGCCACCGATTCTTCCTCTGCCCAGTGCCACCACAAGCCTAGAGCCGCCCCTGATTGTACTGCTGCAATAAATTATTTCATCAAAGTGAAACACATGTTTAATAACGTGCTTTAACTCCTATCATCATGAAAATGATATCACGTATACATCTCAGTATTTTAGTTATTCAGAGAACTGTAATATTACGAATGTAATTGATTCTGTGTCCGGTTGGAGGAAGAAAGCCGGTTTAAAAAGCAAGTAGTGATTCACACACATAGAGCACATAGAAGATCAAATACAAAACAAAGCATTTAACGTGCTACTTTAATTACAATGTGATTTGAGAAACTGGTTAATTAAACGATTTTAAGATGAAGTTTATGATGTTCTACTTTAATGACAAAATAAACTACGTGATTAAAGTGGAAATGTCGAGATTGAAGTTGACATTTCGTGCTTTTTCCTCACTGTGTGCCTTTTTTCTCTGTACCCTAATAAGCTTTCATATGACACTCAGACAGTGGGCTTACAACTCAGCTTTTCACGGCGACTTTGATATGTGACTTCTTTTTATTTCCGGCACTGTGCGATTTGTGAATGTGAGCTTTCAAGTTTCTCCAACACGCTATGTCACTCGATCAACTTCCTTTTGTTGATTATACCACGGTTTATTTGAACAAATAGTATGTTTTTCATTTGCCTCCACTTGGTATTCGCTGAAATTCTTATATTTTCCCCCGTGCTTTTCCCATTGTCTTTTCACAGAAGGCTGTGCTTAAGGGCGATTTATATTGATTTGCATATTCAAATAGGCGTAATTCTGGGAGGATTTGGGGTGTTACATAATGCGCGTGCACGAGCGTTAGTTTTCACGCTGATCGGGATTTATGTAGCGGAAGAACGTGGAAGTTGGAGTACGCACAGATTCCTGCATCTGGATTTTTCTGTGCATAAACACATTTCGGCTTTTGTGCTTACGCCATGTTATAGTGCGAGTTCTACGCACGGCGTTATACATGAGGCCCCTGGGCCCTCACTCAGATTATTTGTACTAAAGGAGACAGCTCAAGAGTAGAGTTTGTTGTATTTGTTGGAGCTATTTATTAATATTGCTTTTTATGGAGAAATTTTCAGGTTTTTTGCTTAAGATTGCCTTTTAGGTAACTTCTTTGCACTTCTGTTTGGTCTTTTAGGCTCTTCTTTGTATTTTGTTATTATTTACAAACAAATCTTTGATTCATAAAGATTCTTGCCCTATTTCTACTAAGCCAAAGGTTAACGGTATCCTTCTCCTTGCCTGGTTTTAAGATAAAGATTGTTAAAGATTTTGAGATTTTATGGTTGTTTTGCTGAAGCCTGTAGGTGCCTTAGAAGTCTGGCTAAAGTCTGGTGAGGTTCTGCTGGGCAAACCAGATAAGATTCCTTAGCTTCTTTTTGGAGGCCTGTAGAGGAAACTTTAATTCATAAGAGTTATATCTAGGTGCTTTAGAAAATACAAATAAATAAAGCACACTAAAATATTAATTATATATTAACATAAAAAAGAATAAATAAATACATAACCATTTTAAATCACTAAAAGCACATTGAACATGATAAGTTCTTAATCCATTTAAAAACAGCAACTGTTACAGTCATTCAGACTGGCTCAATTTGTTCCATAGGTGTAGACCAAAGCAGCAAAAGTATCACTGTAGACAACTCTGTTTGTGGAATACATACATGCATACCAGAGGCAGACAGCAGAAGTGGAGGTCCTGAAGATATGCAGGTGTAATAGCAATAAGATACTTGTATACAAGGAGCAGAATCTTTTGGTCCTTGGCAGACTTTAAACCTTCCTTTAGAATGAGGAGTGATAATGCGTGTATTAGTGAGGCCTGCTCCTTGATTGCATAACCTTTGGTGACAGCAGGTATGACTTGTGTGTTTTTTTTGAGGCCTTCATTCAATCCCTCTCACCACACCACCAGTACTGGAGTACCAAGTCCAACAATGTGGCTCAGGGTGCTGGTACCAGAATCCAGCGATCTGCAGCCCCTGACCTTTGGCAAAGTCAAGGAACATGGGGCCACTTTCACCACGGTCGCCAGACCCATGGGGACCAACACAGTCCCCATAGCCAGTCCTGTCCCATCCTGACTAGATGGGTCACAAACATCAAGCACAGTTGTGAACAGAGTATTTCCCACATCGAGACATCACTCACCATGGCTGGAGCATTCACTGAGACAACAGACAAGGCACCCAGAGATTGTCTTAATCTGAATCTCATAATATGCTCGTCAGAAAGAGTGACATCAGACACTATCGGAGGGAGCTGATCTGTCACAGCAACAGCTACTCCCTGAGTATGAAAGCCATCAGAGCGACCAGACCAATAAAAGGTGTACCCACCTACTGGTTTCTGACCAGTAAGGTCTGAGCACCTCAGAGAATGTTGACAAAGTTTACAAAGCTTCTCGAACAGCAGAGGAAGATGATCATCATGCCAGAGAGACAAAATGTTCAATGCGCCTACCCGGGTGGGCTACATCAAACTGGGACTGGAGTGCTGCCATGCAGCGGGAGATGCCTCAGCACCACACCATTTCTCATCCCCAACAGGCCTGTCCCGATTGGATCTCCGGAGGTTTTAACTCTTCTGGGGATGAGGCTCCCGATGGCTTTCCCCCATCCCCTTTATAAAGTGAGCAGCCTTCCAGTGGGTGGTTGAAACAGAGATACTCCCACAGAGAGCAAAAATAAGTCTTGTCTGCCATTTCAGAGCTGCATGCAATTTTTATGGTAGTTAAAGTGTCAATCCTGCCACCAACCCCCAAGATTTCCCTGCAAGTTGAAGAACCACTTGCAGGGCTGTATGCAGTTTAATGTCATACCCAGTATCAAGGAGATCAATCACATTCTTGTGGGCAGATGCCCGAGGCTCCTACTGAACTGCAGGGTCTACAGAAGTGCTCAGTTAGGGAATTCTGACCACAGACTTGGTCTTGCTACTCTGAAGATCCAACTTAAGTCCAGTTGACTACCATCTACTAGGAGAATAAGGCTGGACCTGGCCAGACTCCAAGGTCAGGTTGTTTCTAATGAATTTGTATACAGTATATTGTGGTATAGCGGGTCCACAGCTCACTGAGTAAAGGCCATTTTTAAATAAATAATCGACGCGCTAACGGCTTAGCGAGGAGTCGTTGGGCCATAGTGAGCCGTGGGGCGATCCGTAGGGTGTGGGCGTTTCTCACCGAGTGCACAGGTGAGGAACTGCCCACATTCGTGATTGTCCCATGGCTAATGCTGCAGCTGCTGTGGCCCGCATCATTTTTAAAAAGCGCGAGGCGGCTGAGATTGGGGGAGGAACGAGAGAGAGTAGAGAGAAGGAAATGGAGGTTGGAAGCAGGAAGGAGAGAAAGAGCGCGAGCAAATCGGTGCAGTAGGATGGAGGCGAGCAAACACTCGCAGGTAGCTGAAGGCTGCCTGGGTGTTTGGCCAACACCTGGGAGAAGTGGTTGTGGTCACACCCGCAGAAGTTTGTGGCAGGGCAGGAGTGACCGGGGAGGTGCAGGACTCTCCGCAGTCAGTAGCGGGAGTCGGGACTTGGGATGCAGTGTCCCGAATGTGAGCGCCTTGGCCATTATGGGATTCCCAAGTCACTGTCAGGTGGGAGCCGACCGGAGCCAAGGATCGGGAAGGCGACTGGCAGTAGCAGTAGTAGGAAGAAGGTCAGCTGCAGAATGAGCGTCTCCCTTGTTGCGTGGCCCTGATGGGTGAAGCAAGTGGGACGCTAGTTTTAAACGAAGGCACCGGGTTTGTTATTTGTTTTTAAAGACAGCTTCCTGATCGTTTTAAACCTCATTGTTTTTAAGAAGACTTTTTCTAATGGTTTTAATCTCCACGTTTTCATCTTAAATTATTTATTTATTGAAGAACTGCACTTTATGAACACTTATGTTTGGATGGACAGTTTTAAATAA
Source organism: Polypterus senegalus (assembly GCF_016835505.1). Classification (NCBI taxonomy): domain Eukaryota; kingdom Metazoa; phylum Chordata; class Cladistia; order Polypteriformes; family Polypteridae; genus Polypterus; species Polypterus senegalus. The sequence goes on from NC_053161.1 coordinate 78,272,339, forward strand.
AAGCACTATTCACTTTTGCACCACCCCTTGCTCAATTGTTTATTTGCCTCCACTGACTAGCTCTCTCGGTTTCATTATCGACGGTGTTGGGTTCAAGGGTTCCCAAAATCAGATGGGAGTGTGGAGCCAGAACCCACATCGTCACATATATATGAGGAAATTACAGACTTACTGTAGGTATGACTGCCAATCTTAATGTGATATGGAAGATCATCTGTGACAAGACACTGAAGGTTTCTGATTGTTAAATTGGTGTTGCTGGTGTTACCAGAAGGAGGTATTTCATCTTGCTGGGCACCGGGAACTGAGAAGGATGGCTGTGAGGGCTCTGAGGGAAGACAAGGAGGCATTTTATAGATGAATCTGTGAGCAAGTGACACACCATCTGTTGTCTAGTGACCCACGTCCTGCTTACAGAGGAGCTGAAGCATCATGCATATCCAAATCTGGTCCTCAAAAATTCAAAATTAGAGCTGGTGATGGAATGGTCCTTACGGATGAGGCTGCAGTTGTGACCCACTGGGCTCGCTACTTTGAGAAGCTGTTTAAAGCTGATCCTTCAGCCATAATGACCTTACTGAGATTGCACAGGTGGTGAACCAACTGAGGGTAGAGAAGGCTACAGGGAACTGTGGTATCCTGGGTGCACTTTTCCAGGCTGGTGGTATGGTTGTCCTTCCTGGCATTGCAAACAATCTTTGCTTCCATTTGCTATTCCCAACTCACTGGAAAACAGGACTTGTTGTCCCTATCTGGAAAGGGAAGGATGATCGCCTGGACTGTGGCAACTATAGAGGGATAACACTGCTCTTGATGCTTTGCTAGGGTCATCCTCAATAGGATCCATAATCACTTGCTCACCTACCAGCAACTGCAGCAGTCTTCTTTTACGCCTAAGAAGTCTACCATCAACTGCATTATAACAGCAGTCTATTGCTTCACCAAGGCACAAGACAAACTCTTGTGGCATCTTCCATAAGTGTTATGCTAGGCAACTAGCTAAAAGATTATAATTATAACCAGGAGAAGAGACATGGTCAATAATCAAAAAAAGGGCCAAAATACTGAGAAAGCAACTGAACCGTTTACCAAAGCCAAAACAAGAGACAAAAATTGATGTAAAAAATACAGGAACAGATTAAAAAAAACTAGAGAACCAAACACATAATTCAAAACGACTAAGCAAAAAGTTTGTTGAGGAATCTGTTAACTCAGGTAGTGAAGTGACCTCATGGATAGAGTGTCAACCCCAACAAATAATTTGTCAAGACTTCAGTGACCCACCCTTAGAAACACTAGAGGGGCCCTAGGTACAAAAATGGCACTGACTAACCCATCCAAGATGGTGGTGGTATTGGTAAAAATAAAATAATTACAACAAAAGTAAGTTATAATTGCAAAAACTAATGCCAGATTCATTATCTGCAGAACGGGAAACTCCCAATTGGACTGCAAAATTACACCAAAACAATGAGGGAACCATAGGAAAAATATAAATAAGCAGTGCAATATAATAATAAGATACCATTGTGCCTGATGTCTTAAACCTTCTGAAAATCTACAAAATGTGTTTTTCCCATAGTACCTCAGATATCTGTGTGGATAAATCAGTTGTCAGTATCCTCTATTTCCAAATTAGCTTGGCAAACATAATGACATCGGTGGGTATTACTTCTCTTTATTTACAGGAAAAGAACATCTGCTTTGATTTCTTGCTTTACAATATTATATATTTTTTTGTTTTGACTGACATTCTTTATTATTATTAATATGTTGGTCAGGATTTTTTGTCTGTCTGTGATGAGCTAAATTTAAGTTCAAATTTCTAACTTGCATGTCTCACACAGATTAATGAGATAACTACAATATCAAGCATTGACAATGAATGCAAACACCATATTTTAAACAAAACACCAGACAATACATGCAAGAAGCACACAGCAGGTGAGCTCACCCATTAGGCAATGAAAACAGCTGTTAAGCAGTCTAAAAATCTGAGAATAAAAACTCCCTAAATCCAGCAGGACGAGCAGTGGCGTAGCTCGAGTTTGTGCCACTCGGGGTGGGGCGGGGTGGGGCTTCAATTTGCCGCCCTCCAACATATCTGAATATGTTAAACCTCGTATTCAAATAGAAAATTAAAATGACGTATAAGGAAAAATTAAGATACATTTTGCATAGATTTATTCATATATAAAGAAACAGCAATCATTTTTTATATACATTTATAAGCATCAACTAGACAAAAATATAGTATAGACGCACTGATAAGCCGTGTTCTAATTATTAGTTTAATATAATTACGCTACGAAAACCAGAACCAAAGTAATAGATGGGGATGTTTTCCGCGCAGAGCAAGAACGCATTCGGATTAATAACGAAAAGAAATTATAAATTGTAAATTGGTTGTTTATCTTCCTAGAAATTATTATCCGTGTAACGTTTATGTTTATTTTTGTCATTACCTCATACATTTCAACTGCTGTGTCTGATGCAGAAGGACAGTCTGAATATATATAAGCACTAGCAGAATACCCGCGCTTCGCAGCGGAGAAGTAGTGTGTTAAAGAAGGTACGAAAAAGAAAAGGAAAAATTTTAAAAATAACGTAACATGATTGTTAATGTAATTGTTTTGTCATTGATATGAGTGTTGTTCTCATATCTATCTATATATATATATCTATCTATATATATATATATATATATAGCAAAATACCCGCGCTTGGCAGCGGAGAAGTAGTGTGTTAAAGAAGGAAAGAGAAAGAAAAGGAAACATTTTGAAAATAACGTAACATGATTGTCAATGTAATTGTTTTGTGTATTTGGTGGCAGCGTCACAAAGTTATTTTCGCTAGCTGCATCAGAAAATGTACCACGACGCCTGACACGCCTCCTTTTTACTGTTTTATCACAGCTTGATTGTTGCTGTCATATATATATATATATATATATATATATATATATATATATATATATATACACACACACACATACATACATACACACATACATACATACACACATATATACACACATACATACATACACACACACAAATTATATATATGTGTGTATGTATGTATGTGTGTATATATATATATATATATATATATAATCTAGATAGGGGTGTGTGTGTATATATATATATATATATACACATACATACATACATATATATACACATATATATACTTGTGTGTATGTTTGTATGTGTCTATATGTGTGTGTATAGCTTTGGTCACTGATTGCAAGGGAAAAATAATAAAATGTAGTCTATAAGTTATTAAACAGTAAAACATTAACGTTTTAAGAAGTACAGGTACATTGAGCACTACTGGAGTGGTTTGGGTAAACTACATTTTAAAGACTGTGTAACACAACAGGTAAGTAACTAACAGCAGCTAAAATGTATATGGATCATCTCTCGGTAGTAGATCCCTTTTGAAAGGCGCTACACGACGGCTGTGGTATAGAAATTACATTTTCTATGTGAACTTTCAAATTTGTGCCTCTGGTAATGTGCCTTACCGGCAATTAAAGAAAATTATTTTTGTGTCCTTTGCAATGTTAAGAGAGAAAGGCTTTGGTTTGGGATAAAAGGAAAAAGGTGTAAAGAAAGGAAAGTTGCTTTCCTTTTATATAGTATAGAGAGATGTGTTCGCTGACGATATGAGCATTTCTGGGGACAGTCGCAGTGGGTCTTGTGTAGACTGGTGAGACGTCCCCGCCATTAATCGGCTGTGATGGCACTGTCAGTCTTCCACTCCTGTGCGTATCTTCATAATCCGAGCTGAGGACCTCATAATCGTATACGTGCAAAAGAAAGTGTGAATCGCCTTAATATTATTTTGCCGTGGTGTAGAAAAGGGGTCCCGTGTTTGCACTTGTCTGGGCTATAGCGCAGGGGGAGGAAGAAAAAAATTAAAAGTGCTCACTTTGACTTAAGGCAGAAGCGCAGTCAGCGTCTCAAAGGCCGGCACAGCTATGCACGCGCGCTGGCTGCTCGACTTTGCTGGGCAGGAGACCCCTTTGTACACACGTTCATGATATCAAAAGTCTCAGCGTTCTTTGGAGGTAATTCATATATTATATATATAGCAAAATACCGCGCCTCGCAGCGAGAAGTAGTGTGTTAAAGAAGTAATGAAAAGAAAAGGAAACCTTTTAATAATAACGTAACATGATTGACATTGTCATGAGTGTTGCTGTCATATAAATGCCTGCCTAAATAAGTCACCCTCGCTTTGCTCTTACTTTTTTACCGTTCATTTAATCATGGCTAGTGGCGGAAAACTTATAAAATGGAAGGAGGATGGCTTTACCAAAACAAATATTGATGGCGAATCGATTATTCATAAAGCTTGAATTGGTGATCTGTTTTTCTGTGTTAACCTCATATTTTTTCATACTTCTTCTCAAACTAAGGTGGTGCGAGGGTAAAATGAATCGGGATACGGTGATCAATGTAATCGGTGTACCAGGAAATCATGCATTGAGAAAAAGCTCCCCTTTGCTTGTAATGCAAAGTGTGATTAAATGCATTATTTTTTAACGCATTAAGGAGCACATGCATCGAAGCTTCTCAGCTGTGCTTGTGCTAAGAACGAAATGAGATGAATGGGAGGGGTGATGATGACGTGACTCCCCCACCCGCCTTAACTGTCAATCCCCACAAACACAGTCTCGAATTTGCATAAGCACACCCCTTCACCTACAATTTTAACTTAGTTACAAAGTGATCAAAACTCTCGTTTATATCCTGCGTCCTCTCATTAAACTTGTATCCCGCATTCCCGTGGGCATGTGAAACGCCAGCGGTAGCCTGTCTATGAACTTAATTTAAAGTTTAGGTTTGCACCTTGCTTTCTTTCCGAGGTAGCAGGACTCATGAATATGGTAGTATATGTCACTCGCTCGCTTCTTATTGTTTTTCGCTGCCTTCTCAATTATATAATGCAAGTTTTCTTAAGCGCTTTTTGGAGGTCTTCCTGATTTTCTACGCACTGCGTTGACAGTCAGTTCACGTGATTACGTGGGAGGCGTGATGATGTCACACGAAACTCCGCCCCCCAGTCTTTCCAGCTAAACTCTATTACAGTTAATGGAGAAAAATACCTTCCAGTTATGACCATTAGGCGTAGAATTTCGAAATGAAACCTGCCCAACTTTTGTAAGTAAGCTGTAAGGAATGAGCCTGCCAAATTTCAGCCTTCTACCTACACGGGAAGTTGGAGAATTAGTGATGAGTGAGTGAGTGAGTGAGTGAGGGCTTTGCCTTTTATTAGTATAGATTTGTGGTTAAAAATCAGAGAATTTGACTTTTTTCATACATGAGTGATATTTTTCAGAACCCTGCTGCTTACACACGAATTGTACTGAGTCTTGTGGCCAATAATGCCGCCCCCAAAAAAGTGCCGCCCGGGGCAGACTGCCCCCTCCGCCCCCCCTAGCTACGCCACTGGAGGCGAGTCCTTTCAACGGTTCACTATCAAAATGGGCACGGCTTTGTACATCGTCAGTGATATACCCAAGGCAGCCAAATAGATTAGTTTTGTTACATTTTCATATTCATAATTATTACTGGTCATAGATTGATTGCAAAAAAAGACATCATGGTATTATATTTGATCATTACTTAAGAAGTTATGTATTCATTTTTTTGTTGTGCCTTTATCATTGTAAAGATGAGAAGAGGACATCTTTAAATTGGATAATGATAATGTGTTATTTGTGAATGCAAACTGGATGAGGATTCTGCTTAACACTTAATTTCAGTTTTGATCTACTTTTTAAGGTGGTGCCAGGCCAGCAAGTGCTTGTCAATTGGAAGAACACAACCAAGATGTCACAGCACATAGGTAAATCTTGCAAATGACTTCCATGATGTAGAATGAGAACTATACCCTCAGCAGGAGAGATCCTGCAGATGTCTGTTTGGAAGCAAAAGGGCTGGTGAGTAGATAAGATATACTCCGATGGTACACAATTCCTATTAGAAATGTATGGAATAGTGTTGTAAAACAAGCACCTGGGGATCTGCCCTGAAGTTCTGGCACTTAAAGGCTAACAGACTGATCAGCAAGCAAGGACAAATTAGAAGGCCGCCCTTGACCCAGTGGACTTCACAGAAAGTGATGGGGTTCAGACAGTGGCCTAACGTATGCAAGGATGCCAAGAGGAAGACAAATGCTCATCTGGCAAGAGGCTATATAGTAAGAAGGAGAGAGTTTGTATTTACTGGAATGGCAGAAAAATAGAAAAAAATACAATGTCTAAGAGACATTTGTAAGCGTTATTTTTCATATTTTTATGAGTTTTCTGTTATGTTTGTATTTATGTGTCCATTAAATAGGTTTTGTGTGTTAAACCCCATGATGTCACAGCTGATGATTCCTTTTTCTAGCTTTATATTCCCAGCCAGAAGCAGGATCTAACAACCTAGCATTCAGTTTGTGCAATTTTTTTTTTTGTGAGTATTATTTTTGTTGGATTTACTGGTTTCTTTGACTTATTTGATTCTGTATCTGGTTGTCTCTCATGGATTGCAGATTTGAACATTTTTGCTTTAGGATTACCTTTTAGGCAACTGCTTTCTTGCTGTTTTTACTCTTTTGAACATTTTCTTGTATTTTTTCATTTTTTATATTAAATCTTTTATTTATAAACATTCTATATTTCCCTTTCATCAGCAAATCAGGGGTTTACGGTAACCCCTCTCTTGTAGGGCATTTTGTATATTTTGGAACTTTACAGTCTTTTTGAACTTTTAAAGTCAGCTCTCATTACTGGGGCCTGATAGGCAGAATCACCAGTACGTAGTAGTTGAATAAGATGGACTGGGATAAGCTTCTTCTAATCTGTGAAGGTCCTGGCCTGCCTTTTGTAGACGTTTTTGGAGGCCTCATACCCATCCACCCTATTTCATATCACAATACTGCAGATTTATGTTTTTAATATGTGATTATTTGTACCTTGCATGCTCATTCTGTTTATATTTACCTGCAGTTACTTTTGTATTAAAGAAAAAATTAGACAAATGCATGAAAACTTTCCAGCACACTTATAATATAATAATAATAATACATTTTATTTATATAGCACGTTTCCCAGGCTCAGGGCACTTTCAAAATACTGCATGCTTGACCCTTTCTTCTGACAGCCAATAATGGGCTGCCTGGCAGGTCAGTCTGGTGCCCACACAGACTATGCAGGTATGGTGAACTTGGCCATAACCTCTGACCTTGTTTTTTCTTTTTTTTTATTCTGTCTAGGTATGTTAAATATGTGTCATCAGACAGCCACGTCTCTGTTTGTCAGGTTCCTTGTTCTTTGTTTCTGCACCATATGATTCTGAATGACTGCTTATTGGCTGTCAGTTTTCACACAGTTTCGCACTCAATCCATTCTGTTCAACTTAAATCAACAATAAAATTAAACCTATGTTAGACAATCTACCTGTTGGTCATGGGAGTGCAACTAAGATTACGTAAATTAAGTCTGTGACTAAATAAATCACTATAAAAGTTGTATAATGTGGCATGACCTTTAGTGTTATTTCTGTGTGTGGAAGGTGGCCAAAAGTTGTCACAACATATACATAGTAATATATAAGGACTGCCCTCATACCTTTGACTTTGATTTCTAAAGATAAAGTTTTGTCAAGTTCCTAGATCTTGCCAATTGTATCAGTTACAAACAAGATAGTTGCTGGTATCAACCTCACAGCAACGTCTATATAGTCTTCCTGTGCCATTCTTGTTTTGTAAGTTGTCTTGGATAAAGGCATCTGCTAAATAAAAATAATAACAGCAATAATAATACTTACATATTAAATGCATTCATCAGGTCATTTTACAGAAGTGGAAAATGCATGCTATTGTAGATGTGTGTTTTGTCACAAAATTTAAGAATCTGCTTTCAGTTAAATGTGAAGCTCTTTTGCTTTTTTCACTTTGAAAAGTTTATGCATTATTCTTGCAGAGCTCATTAAGTACATTTGCATAAGCAAAAAAAAAAAAAATCTTAAACATACAGAATGAGCTTTTAATGCATAAACATGTAACTTACCAATAAAATATTGCAAACTAATATTTTATTATTTGGAATGGAGAGAAACAATTATATCTAGTTCAGGGGTGGGCAAAGTCGGTCCTGAAGGGCCGCAATGGCTGCAGATTTTTGTTCCAAACCAGTTGCTTAATTAGAGAACAATAATTTAACAATAACAATAATTTAATTTCATGGCTTGTTAGTGCTTTAACTGTGCCATGTCATGTCGTTCTCATATCCTATATTGTTCCATTGTAGGGATATCATACATATGATTTGAAGCCTGAAACAGATGAGTAATTCTCAGTTCACTTTTTTCTCTTCACTTTCCTTCCAAATATTTAATTAAACCAAATGGTGCACAATAAATACATGCAGGTGTAATTAGAAACAAGTTAACTGGTGAACTGATGGCTGCTTTTATTATTTGCATCTTAATGCTAATAAGAAGCAATTAAAAAAATGAGAATACAGATGTTTAAGACTAAAATAAGCAATAAGGGCTCAAAATCTGCGGTGGGCTGGCACCCTACCCAGGGTTTGTTTCCTGCCTTGTGTTGGCTGGGGTTGGCTCAAGGAGACCCCTGTGACCCTGTAGTTAGGCTATAGCGGGTTGGATGATAGATGGATAGATGGCTCAAAATCTTAACGAGCGAGACAACTAAAATGAAGAAGTGTTACTTGAGCAATAAGTGCTTCCTAATAAGCAATTGGGTTGGAACAAACACCTGCAGCCACTGTGGCTCTCCAGGAACAACTTTGCCTGCCTGATCTAGTTGAAACAATGATTCTATATCCATGTAGGGGAAAATCAAATCATTAATATTTGCAATGAATATATGTTTGTTTGAATAAATGTACAATACAAATTACTGGGTCAGGTTACATTTGGATTGGCTGATACTTAATTATCAGATCCACAAACTCACATACTGGCACACACATAAGTCTTGAAGTGGTCATGTTATGT